>NC_081318.1:55204411-55506590 GCF_026419965.1 Kogia breviceps
AAACCAACCTACACATACATCTGGAAAAGAGAAAAACAAAAGCAAAAGCAAAAAAACCACCTGATTGAAATCACTTCTGTGCAGACTGTTGGGAACATCATTCTACTTAATGATCGTAGTAGGGCTAGTGATACAGCCTTAACCCAGGAAGTTTTCAGGTGTTTACAAGTTTTCCTTCTCATCCTCCTCTTTGAGGTAGATAGTGTTTGAAGAGGAAGATGCTTAAGAAAGATATATGGAAACGTTTAAATGGTGGGTTGAGCTATTGGTGGAGCTATAAACTCAAAAAAAGATTCTAGATGCAAATTTTAGGAGGCACAGTGTGAATCAACTTGGACTAGTTTTGTTGTCAGCATCCTTTTAAAAGGTATAAAAGAAGCATCATGAATGTCGTTTATGCCAAGACAACTAATCAGTGTTTCATCGGCCCTCCATTCTTTCACTATAGTCATGAAAGGATCTAAAAAATTCATTAAATATTGATCATCTATTTCCAGGACAGTAAAGTGACTTTTATCCTTATTTTTCCTATCTTCTCGAATCACAAAATGAGGGTTAATTTTTTTCTTCTGTATCTCACATATAGATATTGTGTGAATTTAAGAATAAACTGCCTTTTTTTTTTTTTTTTTTAACTCACTGACCACCTTTTTTGGTTTAACGTTTCATTGGTTTCAGATGATTGCTAATTATTTCTCCTAATGCCCTGTGAATTCAAATTGAGTTTTTAAACTAGTACCATATTAACTGGAGTACTTTTCCTATTTCTTTAGGTCCAGATCATCTGTGCTGTGTGTTCAGATGTGCATATATTTCTTCTAAGTTGATTAAAGTTGTTTTAGAACTATCAAGTACCTCAAAGAGTAAGTACATTCCTTGATTATATCTCTTTCTTTTGCTACCACATATCAGATGACACTTTTTTCTGTTGTTTAACAGAATAAAGTTATAGAACAGACCTCCATTGCAAGTGCTATGTTGATGATCTCCAGTTTCTAAGAAAACCCAAATTACGGTAGAAGGGACTGCTAATGTTACTACCAAGGATTAATGTAGCTGCTATTACAGATGTGTTCTTATGTAGCTATTCCTTAGAATTGTTCCTGAAAAAAGTACAATAATGGATCCGGTAATTCTTTAAGCTGTTAGCCACTGTTCCTGCTCCAAACTTCTTTGAACTCTATTCCAAACCACAGGAAAGATATTCTTTTGAAAATATTTTTATTTGAAATATCTTTGATAACCTTTAATGCTGTACAAAGATTTATCCATCTACTTCTCTGCAAGTCATTGTGGAACAGTTAGATGACAAATGTGAAGTGGGTATTTTGAACAGAGTTCTTGTCTGATTTAGTCAGTAACTACTCTCAGAGAGAATGCTCTCAGATAAACCTACCAATAATCATTACAGACTTAAATTCCTGACCCTATTCTGCTTTACAGAGGGCTTTACTATTTGTGATCTCACAGCTACCTTAGGGAACATTTGAGAAATTTAAGATGCAAAGGACATAGGTGACTTTCCCAGTTTGCAAATGGTAGTTTATGACTGGCATATGAGTCTTGGGGTTGCCTGGGTTACAATACTGAGCTGCCTCCCAGATGGAAACAGCCAGCCGACACATCTGTATATACAACCCAGCTCAAGACTGTCAGCCAGCTAGTGTTCATGGGTGCTCCTCAGATTGTTAAAGTGTGTTCTTAGCCTTGCACATTTGCTGCAGTCGCTAATAAGGGGTTTTCATATGGCAAAAAGATGGTTTTTCCTCATTGGGAGAAATATTTTAAAGAGGAAATATCAATAAAAATATAATAAATTTTTGCTAACTTTGA
This sequence comes from Kogia breviceps, assembly GCF_026419965.1. Lineage (NCBI taxonomy): Eukaryota > Metazoa > Chordata > Mammalia > Artiodactyla > Physeteridae > Kogia > Kogia breviceps. Next base: position 55,206,245 of record NC_081318.1, read on the forward strand.
TAACCAGACATTAATTTGATATATGAACCAGTCTTAATGGCAAGGGGCGAATCCCGTATGTAACATACCTGTTAAGTTGAAAACACGAGAATCAACAGAGCCATAATTGATCGAATCTCTAACCACTGTGGAAGTTAACCAATGTTGCCAAACTTAGATATGTGTTTCTAGAAGCATAGGCTCTATATAAATACCTGGGAATGGCCTCATCTTTCTTAGGAAGTTTCTGGGGGAAGAAAATGAACTTTATTTTTTAAAATGAGAGGCTTTGGCCAATAAAGAATGGAAAGCAGGGGCACATTCTAGAAGCAGTTTGAAGGCTTCAAAACACAGAGTATGAATGAATGAAATGAGTGGAACTGATCCTAGAGCAAATTTTTAACTTTCTGTGTCCTGACCATACTCACATGGACCTTCCATTTGTTTGTTCGTGCATTCATTCAACAAATAATTGAGTGTCTTCTATGTGCCAGTGTTGGACACAGTGAATAAAACAGAAGGCTCTCTGTCCTTCTGAAATTTACAGTCTGGTGAGAAAGATAAACACTGAACAGGGAATATAAGCATAATCACTGCTACCAAAAAAAAAGTACGAAGGTGCAGCCAGAGCGTGTAACTAGGGGCGAGGGGAAGGTGAAGGGTGGGGGAGGAGAGGGGAGGTTTAGGGCCAGCCTCCCTGGAAACCAGAAAGATGAGTACGAGTTAGCTAAGCAAAGAATAGGATGGGATTAAGAAAGTTCTAGGAGGAAAAACAGCAATGAGAAAAGCCCTTAGCCAAATTGAAAAACAAAATTTGAGAAGTTAAAAGAAAAGCAGTATGGCTACATAGACTGTAATATGTAAGGTGGGAGAATGACACAATAAGGAGATTGAGAATCTGGCAGGAACCAAATGGTGAGATTTAAAACTTTGGAAACTATAGGAAGGATTTAAAACTTCATTCTGAGGAAGCGATTCAATAGGAAGCTATTGAATGGTAAGAAATGTAGTGAAATGATCAGATTTGCCTTTGAAAAAATTATTCCAGATTCAAAATTAATTGGTATAGCTCTAAGAATCAGCATTATCTTTCAGTTTTAAATCACTAAACATATTCCTTCTCCCAACTATCCCTATAAAATGTTACTTCATCCCTCTAGTGAGATATACTACTTACCATCAAATCATACATATGTGGAGTTAAGAGCAGGGTATAAAAAGTAAAGCAACTAAAGAAAGTTACAAAGAGCAGGGACATTAATTCCAGCACTGAGACTGAAATTTAGTTAAATAGAGGTTAGTAGTATTTCCCTTCTGAAAAATGCCATGGTATATTTGTTGGCTCTCTCAAATAGGACTGTTAGTCTCTGGGATCTGAGCTAAGAATACTTCAGCAGATGCAAATTCAGGGGACTGATATAACACTTGTACTGATTTGATGCAGGATAAATTTGAACACACTTGATACTGAAATAGATATTGACTATTGACCCACCTTTGTTTATTAGTGTCATTTGATAGTCTGTAGGCTAAGAACTACAGAAATTTATTTATCAATAACAGAGTCATTCATACTGATCTTGTTTCTCATTCCATTTGCGTTGTAGGAATCAGGGGTACAGGGCAGCTTGGTTGAAGAAATCTCAATTACATTGATACTCCCAAGTATTTGTCCCCTACCTCTGAAAGCAGGAAGGAATTGTGATTGGGTTAGGACTTTGCATGAGTTATCTGAAGGAGCTCTGAAGCTTTGAAAGAAACTGGGGGGGAACCTTTTTCTTACGTCTTCACAACATTGATTAAATCTTCATTCTCTTTCATTGCTCAGTTTTTCTCTAACACTGAATGATACATTTTTATGAACAGGTATCTTATCGGGTCACTTTGCTTAATATCTAACAATAATCACTTGATATGTAATAATCAGACATCTCTTTCATTGTCAGCATTTTGAGTTCTTATAAAACAGCATATTCTTTCCCTCAGTCTGACTGTTAACACACTGGGGCAAGGTCCAGATCTTAATGGCCTCATTGTCCCTTTAGGGCCTAACAGAGTGTTTTGCATGTGCTAGATAACTCAGTAAATACCTGTTGAATGAATGATTGCTTAGTAATGGCTACTTCTTGTCCAGTTCTACGTCATTAATAGCCTACCTTTGTGAGTTGCTGTGGCCTTGGGTCGGTGCCCACTATTTATTTATTCACATATTCCTAAAATGACTCTTGTGCCAGGCATTGTGCAAGTTACTTACAGTATACTGGGGGGACAGGCGAATGAGCAGAAACCAACAGGAAGCTGGATTCTAGAGACTGACAACAGTAGTGGCATTTTCCAGGGTAAACATCCTCAAACTTGCACCAGAGTTTCCATTGTTGGACTAAGGTGGTTGGTTGGTTGCTAAAATTAAGCATTTAAAATTTGCAGGAAAAAAATAAATTAGGACCATAATTCCTCTGTTTGAAGTATTTTCATCCATAACATTTTCTTAAACAGTTACTACTTTTGGTAATATTGACAGAAGACAACATGATAAACAAGTACTAAACTAAGAACAGAGAAACTTAGAACTAGTTATGCTTAACTTGAGGACTTTAAAAAATGGTCACTTGTGCTTATTAAACTCTGATTTTTATATTGTACACTTATATATATGTGTGTGTATAGGTATGTACACATACGTATATGTTTTCTGCTAGTAAAATTATTCCTAGTTCATGTGATTGCATTAAATATATAGTAAATTAAAATAGTCTGTTCTGTTGTCTCATAGGAGGCATGATGGAAGGCAGAGAAAATACATTGGAGTGGTGTTTGGAGAGGGAGTTTCAAACTCTTGAAGAAATAAAGCTGAATAATATACTGGTTTTTATAATTTGTCATATACAGAAAAAGAACACAGCCTTTTAATTTGAGATGAAAGGCCTGGCTACTTTTTTTCTTTTTCCTTATAATAGCATTAATAGAGATAGGCTGTCATTTCTTCAGAAATCTTTGTGTTCATCTTATATGAGCAATAATAGTAGACTAACCAGTCATAGTATATTAGTATAATAACTAATAACCAATAGTTTAATAACCTGAAATGCATGCCCGTCATCTTGAACCAGTCAGGAAGTAGATGAGTAGAATAATTTCAGGGACCTTTGTTCTCTCTTTTTCGTTTGAGTAACTCATTGGAGAGGAGTCTTATTTACGTTTTGTGATTTTCTGGTATGCCTGGTATATAGGAATGAGATGTTTGCTTTTTTTTAATTTAACGTTTATTCAACAGATGTTCTTTGAACTGCTCCAGGATAGCAAGCACTGAGCTGATCACTGAGTGCTGAGAAGTAGTTAACGCTTGCATCACACTTATAAGGCGCCAGATGTAACTTTAAGCATTTGACGTTATATTAACTCATTGAATACTTAGAAAACCCTGTGAGGTAGGCACAGTTACTTTTCCCATTTTACAGATGAGGAAAATGAGGCACACAGAAGTATTGTTGTTGACCCAAGGTGACTTTGGTCACTTGGCTAGTAAGTGAGTAATTGGGGATTGGAACCCAAGCAGTCTGGCTGAGAGTCTGCCCTCAACCACTCTGCTGCCCTGTAGTGCTTCTTTCCCTATGCCTCTGTCTTTTATGCTGGTCTCATTTTACATTTGCGTGAGCATTTGAAGCCACATTTGTGTTGTTTGTAGTTGACGGTTGATGAGTGCTTTGACCCTATATATTTGAGTGTCTGACGCATCAAAGTGCTTGATATGTAGTTGTTGAATGAGTGATTTTGGACAACTGAGAGAATTTCTGATGTGATGTTAAGAGAATCTGAAATTATTTTCGTTGTTCCTCTGATTCACTGTGTAGAAAAATACTCATGTGTGAAGACTTTAGTTGCTATATGACCCAGGCAGTAATAAGCAATCGTGTGTGTGTGTGCAGCTGTGCTCTGAGGTCACATGCATGTGTGCTTATATACATTCATATTGTACATGGAGAGGAGACAAGGGACAGAATTTCCCTGTTTGCATTGATGTCATTGGTTGTGTTTCCAGTCAGCACCATGCTCTCCTATTGTCCCCTCATGATTTGTCCTCTTGTGTGTCACCCCCTAGTCTGACTGGCAGTACTGCACAAGCCTGCCTGCCATGGGCTGTCGGGATGTCCATGCAGCCACGGTCCTCTCCTTCCTGTGTGGAATCGCCTCGGTAGCAGGCCTCTTTGCGGGGACTCTGCTTCCCAACTGGAGAAAATTACGACTGATCACGTTCAACAGAAATGAGAAGAACCTGACTGTTTACACAGGCCTGTGGGTGAAGTGTGCCCGGTACGACGGGGGCAATGACTGCCTGATGTACGACACTACTTGGTACTCATCAGTTGACCAGCTGGACCTGCGGGTCCTCCAGTTTGCCCTGCCCCTCAGCATCCTGATTGCAACGGGGGCCCTGCTGCTCTGCCTGATTGGAATGTGTAACACTGCCTTCAGGTCCTCGGTGCCTAACATCAAACTGGCCAAGTGTCTGGTCAATAGTGCCGGCTGCCATCTGGTGGCCGGGCTGCTGTTTTTCCTGGCAGGTACTGTGAGCCTCTCCCCATCCATCTGGGTCATCTTTTATAACATCCATCTGAACAAGAAGTTCGAGCCAGTCTTTATGTTTGACTATGCAGTGTATGTCACTATTGCTAGTGCTGGGGGCTTGTTTACGACTTCCCTTCTACTGTTTATTTGGTACTGTGCATGCAAATCTTTGCCTTCTCCTTTCTGGCAACCACTGTACTCCCATCCTCCCAGTATGCATACATATTCACAGCCCTATTCAGCACGCTCCCGCCTCTCTGCCATAGAAATCGACATCCCAGTAGTTTCACACACCACCTAGTGGGGAAATAGTTGCTAAAGAAAACTTGTAGCCTCACATTTCCCTTGTGCAAGGAGCTATTTTGGACCTATATACATTTTCCTTTGTTTCTGATCAGTCAGTGAAGCCAAATTAGTATGTCTTAGTAGGATGAAGTGCTGCTAGTTTTTATGAAAAGTACAATATTTAAATGTGAATCATTCCTTTTATCTTCTTATGCTAGAAGGATTTTTAACCTCCAGGTTGATATCTGATCAGTTACTTGGGTGGAAAGGACCTGTGTCTCAATTGAGGTGATTTAGAGCAACATAGTAAAAATGATTGCTAAGAGAAGCTCTTATAAGCGATCCTTATGAGTATTTCAGAATGTGTATTGTCCTTTTGCTATAATACCTTAAATTGGGAAAAAAGGGCAATTTCAACTTAAAAATTTTTTTTCAGGTAAGGGTAATATTTTAACAGTAGCCAGTCTACCAGCTTAGGCTGTAACTTTTCTTACTTTTTTCTCGGGGCTAATTGTATTGAACAGAGTTCGGTATTTTGAAGATGACTTTCTTTTGTGAGTTCTTATCTTCTACCTCATGCCTGTGTTTAAAAATAAAATGTATTTTAAGTGATATCAGAGAGAATAAGCCTAACATTTAAAATATCTATTAGTATGGATAACAGTTAACATAATTTTAAAAGATAATAGTTCTATAAGTTGTATTATTAAAATGTGCCATGTGATGGATTGGTGCTTTCTCTGAGGCAGAAAAACTTTTCTCCAGATATGATCCACCATGTGGTACTCATGCCCACGTATAATCTCTTAGTGACTAAGAGAAAGAAATAAAGAGGCCTGAGTGGTTAGTTCTCCTTTAGACAGTGGTAGAGGACAAGCATCTGTTCTTCAGTGACAACATCAGAGATTCATTCTGGCGAGTGCCTTTTGGGTGATGGGTGAAGTGAGGCATGGCTTCAGCATGACCGCATTCACCCTTGATTCAGTCCCTGCCCCCATCACTGATTATTTCCTTGAGGATATATCTTTGCCCAACATTTTACTAGGTGCTATAGAGGATACATGCAAAGTATGAGATCTGGTCCCATCTACTAAGAAATTTTAATTTAATAGAGAAGATCAAACTGTTATCTGACAATTAGGGAACAGTCTGACTTCAGTGACAGCTGGTCTTCTCAGTCATTGATCTAGGAATATATTTCACCCAGAGACATGGCTTTCTGGCAGACAGGCTTATTGTACAATACCAGCAATATTTAGAACCCAGAAATTCAGTTTGTTGGATCCTTTAGAGCACCTACATTAGCCTAGACACTGTAATAACATGATATCAGATTCATAAGAATGGATGGGCAAAAGTGGTAAAGATTAAATAGTTCCCTTTTCACCTCTGAAAGTATGACGATGTATTAAAGAGGGAGGAATATTTAAAGTCTCTCTTCTAATGGGGTAACATTTAGAGGAAACCATGTTAACACCGAGATGAATGCTTAGAAATTCAGGGATATTGGGTGTTTACCCTTATGAATTTGAGCTGTTTATTTGATGTAATTTGCTACACGTTAGTAGTATGTTCATGGGGATTTTGTTCTGTTACCCATCACAAAATTCACAGACAGCTAGTTGCATGGCTAACAGATTATTGTGCCTCTTTTGCAAATCTGAGTATGCTTCTGGTACTTCTGTGGATGTAAATGGTACTTTTGTTTCTAATTCCAAGCACTAGTTTATGTATATAGCAAGTAAATACAGTTGTATAATTTTTAAATGCCATCAGTTGAAAGCATGCAAAACTATGGTTTTCTTAGCTATAGCTTCTGATTTCTTCAGTTCTTTTAATTCTTCTCAGATATAGCTGAGTCTTGATCGTTCCAAGACAGCGGCAGGTAGAATTTTGAGATTAATATTAATTTCCCCCTTTGCTAATTAATTTCTGTCCCCTCTCTCACTGAAATTGTCCAGAAGTGTCAAGAATTCCATCATTCTTTGTATAAACAATGGTAAAAGCAGACTCAGCCATTAATATTCTAGACAGTTTTTAGTCCATGGGATCATGTATATAAAATGTTAAACTTTTCCTGTGAGAATCTTTCGGATTCTTTTCATAATTTGTAGCCTCTAATTAGTATTTATTATAGATTCACTTGGCAAAAGGAACAGTTGTTTCCCTTGTCGTTAATATTTCAGATTTGCTATCAGGAGCTATTCTTCAAAGCCATCAAAGGAAATCAAGTATTTATAATTCTTTTTAATAACTTTTGAGCATTCATCAGTCTATCATTGTGATGGGGGGTATCTTTTTTTGTTGTTACAAGTCTCTTAATGTTAAAGGCCTTTTACAGAAGCTTGGAAAACCTTAAATGTAGTATGATCCACCAGATCTGGTTTATCCAACCATGGGAGAAAATAAACCCTGAGCTTACTTTACTTGTAAATAAATATACACTATAATAGATATTATGTTTGCTGTAAACTGCAATGTAAAACCTCGATAAAACTGCACTGTACTTGATGTTTATTAAAAGATGTATTTTTACAAGTTTCTGTTTCTATCCTCATTTCGTCAGTGCTTTAAGTTGAAATATTTCGAGAAACGTTTCTCAAATATGTGCAAATTGAAAAAGACACAGCACCTTTAAAGCCCTGTAGAATAGCAGTTGGAACAGAATTGGAAAACTTGGCATTATTATTTCAGAAGCATCAGGACCCTTCATTTCTAAGAGTGATCTTAGGAGTTCACTGGACTATTTCAACATTCCACAAAAAAAAAAAAACCCACCAAATAAAGTCAAATGTGCCAGACTTGCCTCATCAGTGGAGTATTTCAGCGGTCTGTGATCTTGGAGATTGGGAGTTCTCAAATGGTTAAGTGGGAGGATCTTTCCTTATTCTTCAGAACTCGAGGTTAACAGGAAAAGCAGTCCTAACAGGTAAGTCACCTCAATTTCTGGAGCCTGGAATGAGCTCTTAGTTTTCTTCCTCCTGGTGAGAGCATTCACAAGCATTCCTCACTGAACCCAAGGCTCTCTGGTGGGACATTAGATGCCAGAGCCGTACGTTGCACTGGAAATCCAAAGCTGCTTCAAGCTGGCCATCCCCATAGCTGATTATACTAACTCACCACAGTCCGGAGTCTGCCCCTTGGTTACACAGTCTCACTGAGGGTGGCTGAAATGCTAGAGAAACTCTTCATGCTAACCAAATTCACAAGAGTCTGATTTACCAACCAGAAGTGAGAAATACAGATGCCTTGCAACCACTATCCAAGACCAGTGTTTTAAAAATACACCCTACACAGAGCTCCTTGGAGAAAAGAGAGATTCCACTCCTGGGGTAGGGAAAGTACAAGATGAGCCCAGCAAATCGTCTTCCGTAAAGGAAATGGTCAAAGAATGATGGGGACTTATCCAATTACACAGAAGCTGGCTTAAAGAGGTTCCCACCGGCCAAATCTGGGACAGTCTGAGCATCAAAATAAATAATAGTAATGGGTTATAATGCATTGAATAAAGCAAAAATCCATGCATCCCTACTGATACAAATAGGAAGAAAGAAAAGTTGTTTCTTACAGTAAAATACCAAATAATAAGTATGGAAAAACAGAGGGACTTGGGAAAACATCAATAGAATTGAAACTAGTTGATGAAAGTTTGATGAGAAAGAGGATATTTACGTTGTCTCAAAATACTGCTCCACAAATTACTAACATCGGAGGGAAAAGTAACTTTATTAGTGGATAAACTTGGCAGACACAGCCTTAACCAAGTGATTAAATTTATCACCAATACAACAAACCAACACCGTGCACCTTCTAATATGATGCAACGAGAAGGTCAGATCATTGCTTTTGTGGTGTTTCCATTAAAAATACATAGCTTGAGACTAATCTTGAGGAAATGTGCAGTTTGTCAGTTCCACTTTTACTTTTTGCCTCCTTCTCTACCTCTCCTGATCTCACACCTCTTCATTTTAATAGAAAAGCATAAAACCTTACAGTCTAAGTTGTCTCTAAAATATTTCCTACAGTAACTCTTTTAGGAGAGAATTTGAAGAGCTTGTGTCAGGTTTCTCTGGGAAAAATAAAAAGGAAAGGTCCTTGCAGAAGAGATGTAAATCAAAGTGACAGAACCACAGGACTCATGGGATCTTAATTAGCTGTCCCATGTCATTGCTTAGCAGTATCTTCGATCCTGAAGTATACTGATAGGTTAGCCTAAGGGCTATCTCCCCTTCTTTCCCCTCCCCCACACTGGAGTAACCTTTCTAGGAGAAGGTCATTCTCCCTGTCCCTGGTGGGTGTCTCACCACCCTCCAGCCCAGGAAGTTCTCTGTCAGTGACATAGCATGCCAGAGCACTTTAAAACCTCACTGCAGGACTGTGGAACTCAGAGAGAAAAAGCACAACTATAGCCTGCCTAGTAGTCATATCCAAATCTGCTATTAACAGGAAATTGGGGTTTGTGTTAGTTTGGATATACGCCAGCTTTCCAGACTGTTATGTGAAACAAATCCTTCAGCAAATTTTGACGAAGAAAATGAGATGGTGAATGAGGAGAGAAATTTTTTCTTATTTTGTATGAAAAACCCAGTATGACTGAGTCCTGTTAGCAGGAATGTAGTAATCATGATTTTGAGTGGTCCTTGTTCATTAAAATCCTCTATAGAAAAAAATATAGATTCATGTCTCCAGGGTTTTGCTTTATAGAAAAAAGTTAACAGCTTCTCATTGAGAGAAAAGGCATTATTGATACTTCAACTGCTTTATATATAGTGGCCTCGCTCCAAGATTCACTCTTTAAGTTTGAAAGGGTACTTCTAGTGAATAAATCCAGATAATTCATTTAAATTTAAAAATAATTTTTGCCTCTCTCCCCATGTCCCTTTTCTTGTCCTCACTCTCAGGCTAATCCTGTGTTCTGGTCAGTCCAGGTAGGGAGGTTATAGCACCAGGAGGTTTCTGCAGATAGTGGGGACCCCGGGTCCTGGCAGTACCCCTCTGGGGTGAGCAGGTGCCTAGGAAGCCTGTCTTTCCCCTTGCTGGCCATGTGAATGAGGGCTTTGGCTCTTGTTCTGACCTGCTAACCTGCTCCTGGCTGCTTCTGCTTTAACAGCTCCAAGGTAGCAGTGGATGCTGGAACCCGTTGGTACTGGCCTGTTGTGCACATTTCTTCCCAACTCCTTGCCCAGTGACATCATGTTGGTAGTTTGAAATTGGCCATGGTGGAAGTATTGATGCTGCAGAAATTGACAAATGCTACAAGTTAGAGTTTGGGTTTTTTTTTTCCTTTTTTTTTTCTCCCCTCCCTCCCTCCCTTCCTCCCTCCCTCCCTTCCTCCCTCCCTCCCCTCCTCCCTCCCTCCCTCCCTCCCCTCCTCCCTCCTCCCCTGGGAAACTGGGAATTATAGCAAGTGCTGAGAGCTGTAAAACCTTATCTGTGATAAAGGGACTCTCTGAAATAGACTTTTAATGGGTCTCTCTACCTCTAGTATTGCTCTATGTCCCTCCCGACCACCAACCCATCCTGTACACAGACAACAGAAGGAAGCTAATGAATGCAAGTATGACCTAGTCTCTCCTCTACTTAAAATAATTCAGCAATTACCTCTCAGAACAGAGTCTAAACTCTTGTTTTAAGTTTGAATGGTAGGTCTTGTGCAGTAGAACAGATAAGAGTACATCAAAGAATATAAAGCCAGGAAAAACAAACTGCCTGGCATAGCACAGCCACACAAGTTATCTAGAAAGATTTTTTTCACTGTGTACACAGCTGATCAGACTTTTAGCAATTATTGACACTATCTCACAAGTCTAATGTGTAACAATGCAAATTCAAGAATAAATAATAGGGAATATCCCTTCTCAGGGACCTCTAGGTTGGTTACATACCTTATTCAAGGAATTTATGTTTCCTGTATGGCATGATGAATGTGATAGCTAACCTTTAAGATGGCCCCCAATGATCCCTGTGCTTCCTGGTATTCATATCCTTATGCAGTCCTATCCCACACTGAACAGGGCTGACGTGTTACCAATAAAATTTTGCAGAAATGATAGCCTGTGACTTCTGAGCTTATAGGTCATAAAAGATGTTGTAGCTTCTGCCTCTCTATCTTGGATCACTTGCTCTGAGGGGAAGCCAGCTGCCATGTTGTGAGGACATACACAGCCCTATGGTTAATTTAGGAAGAACCAAGGCCTCCTACCAACAGCCAGTACCAATTTGCCAGCCATGTAAGAAAGCCATGTTGGAAGCAGATTTCAGATCACTGCAGCCCTGGCCAACATCTTGATTGCAACCTGATTGAAAGATCCCAAGCCAGAATCACCCAGCCAAACTACCCCCAACTTCCGGACCCACACACCCTGTGTGAAATAATGCTTATTGTTGTTTTAAGATGCTGTGTTTGGGGGCAATTTGTTCTACAGCAATAAATGACTAATACAAAGAGCATAAAGCAAATGAAGGGGGGCAATCTTGAGGAATATTTGTTTTTATACTACGAAGAGGTATTGTGAGATTTCCTTGCTCCATGTCAGAAAAAAATCTCTCTCATGATCCCAGATTCCCTTGGAAAGTGCTGAATATTTCTTGCCAAAATGTGGTAAAAGCCTAATCTGAAGTGTGTATGTTGGGGGTGGGAGGTGAGAAAGATCTGAGCTTAGGTTGGGAGCAGAGTTCTCTCTAATTCTGGTTAGGTTATAAGTGACTGCCTTTGTTGTCAGGGAAATAAACTGAAGAGTTCATGGAGTTTGGAATAGATGTTAAATGCATTTACAGTCAATCTGATATACATAGTGGTTATGTTGTTCTCTGGTTACCAGGAACAGCTAAACCATACCTTTAAAAAAATCATTTGTTTTTATCTAGCCATCCAATTATTTCTGGGGTCAGCCCTTCAGGAAGAAAATAAAACTGATAGTTTCCTAGGTAGATGAGGAAATAGCTGATTCTGAGACTCTTTAGGCTGTTGAGTTGATAAGCAATACCTCCCTTTGGTAGAACAAATAAGATAAAAGCCTGTGGCAGCAATTGTGAGATAAGCGTTGGGAGAGGGAAGCTGAATTGTATTCATATTACAGTGCAGTAAAGTTAATCTGGTTGCTTTCCTAACACTTGGCCTGTAGGGGGCAAGCTAGGTGGCTTAGGATGCCCAGAGGGCAGCAGCCTAAGGACACTGAGCTCCTTGGTTGGGGAATAAAAGAGATTCATAGCAGAAAATGTGACCCTGGACGGGAGTGGCAGGTGGCAGTGGATGGCTCAGCAATGGAAAGCATCAGAAGCCAACTTTCCCTACTCTTTTTAGGTTGCTTCTCTCCACACCCAGCCTGTACAACTTGTCAGGCACTAAGGTGGAGAAAGCCATTAATGCTAAAGTGGAGTAGGGAGAGACTAGTAAATTCCCCCCCACTCCCCACCCCCCCACCCCCACCCCCACCCCGGGGTGGAACCGCAATGCCAGTGGAATTAAACTAGCTTTGACAGGGAACAGAGCAAGAATTAAGAAAGACCTAACACCTTGTGGTAAATGAGAATTATCTATAGTTCAGCTCAAGTGAAATTCTTGCTTTTAGAAGTGATACCATGAAAGAATGATGAACAGAAATTCAGTTTATTCACAGAACAAAAGTATGTGATTGTTAAGGAAGTAAAAGAATCAAAGTTTAAGATGTTCCAAAGAGAAAAATGACAAAGAAAAAAGAAAAATAATCTTTAGAAAGCCTGCTATTGTCAGTCACTTATCAAGAGACTGGCAGCCTTTTTTTCCCTGTGTTTATATATTTGTTTTTGTTTCTACAGATGCCTCTGAATTTTTTGTTAGAAGCAAAGTCACTCTCACTGCCAAGAGAAATTAGCAATGCTTTTACTGTGGCATAGAGACAAGTTATACCAAGGACATATAAGAAGCACCCCCCTGCGCTCCCCCAGCTCCCGCTGGATCTGTGCTTTTGGAAGGCATTGTGCCATGAGGGCAGGACTGGCTTCATGGGACCTGCGCAGTCACGTGGAGACCTGTGCAGTCACTTGTGGCCCTGTGCTCAGCAGGGTTCTACCCTTGGTTTAATAGTCTGGTTGCTGTCTTGAAATTCTTAATTTGTTCCAGTGGGATGTAGCAGAGAGAGCATTGGATGTGGAGTCAGGAGCACTGAGATCTCTATAGTTCCAGGTCTTGTCTCACTAAGTGGGCAACCTTGTGCAGGCATGTGAAAATCCCTGCTCCTGTTTCTCAGTTTCTACATCTGTACTTTGAGACCAGTAACATCCACCTTACTTCTTATTTATTTATTTATTTATTATTATTATTTTTTATTTATGGCTGTGTTGGGTCTTCGTTTCTGTGCGAGGGCTTTCTCTAGTTGCAGAGAGCGGGGGCCACTCTTCATCACGGTGCACGGGCCTCTCACTGTCGCAGCCTCTCTTGTTGCGGAGCACAGACTCCAGACGCGCAGGCTCAGTAGTTGTGGCGCGTGGGCCTAGTTGCTCCACGGCACGTGGGATCTTCCCAGACCAGGGCTCAAACCTGTGTTCCCCGCATTAGCAGGCGGATTCTCAACCACTGCGCCACCAGGGAAGCCCCACCTTACTTCTTTTAAAAGGTGGTTGTGAGGGTGCAATGGATTTTTCTTTAAGTTCTGCTCACTCTTACCTAATTGGGGCTGAGAATGAAGAAGGTGAAGCAAGTTGTCATGTTGTGTATCAGAAGCTTCCTTTATAGACGGTTTGGGTCCCCAGAAAAAACAAGAGTGCAGTCCATGCTAATGTTTGGATTTAGATAACAAGTATGTCTCTCTTCAAAATGCATTACAAGTTCAAGGGAACACAAATTGAGCCAATAGTTATAAGACCTGCCCCTCCCCTTTTACTACAATTTTAGGGGCAAATATGGGAATGAGAAACAACTTACTTAACTTGGGGAAGGGGCCCAGTGAAAAGTTGATGCTGCTCTGATGGACAGGAGTTTGAGTGGGTGGAGGAGACACTACAAATTACTCAGCCCTTGGTGTCGGTTGCACAACATTAGGATGTATTTAATACCACTGCACTGTCCCCTTAACCATGGTTTAGATAGTAAATTTTATGTTATGTGTATTTTACCTCAATAAAACATTTCGAGAAAAGAAAAGTGGTAGGCTGGACTTGGCTGCGTTGGAATTTGTGGACCACTGCCTTAGTGGATCATCATGGGTGCATCCCACTTAGAAGACCCCTGGTCTATAAGAGAGAAGGGTGTGTATTTGCACAGTTCTCCAATAATATGACATAAAATTAACTAGGGGAAAAAAGAGACCTAGCCCTTAAACAGTATAGAGCTACCACACTGTTCTTCCATCATGTTAGGATAAAGATGCAGCCCTTACCCTTTAGTTCTAGGACAGGAAAAATGCAACATGGCATGGTCCAGGAAAAGGTATTACTATTTCATCAGTTATAAACCATGTCCATCTGAAAGAGACACATGCCAGAGCTGTGAGTGGGTTCTGCTCTGAGCTGGGGGTTAGGTAGGTGGCTAGGGGCCTGGGTGTTGATGTTATCTCTAGCTTTAAAAAATTTGTCCACAAACTCAGTAGGCAGACTTATTTTCCTCTTTTTGAAGTGCCTAAGTTTAAAGATATTTAATGTAGTTTGACCTGTAGATTGGATAGAGAAAATTGATAATAGGCTGTTAGTATTTTTTATACCAATCCAAAAAAAGTAATTCTATAGGAGAAAATCACATAAAGTATGTAAACCTGCTTTGAAAATTGTAGAAAGCACCATGGACTGAAGGCATTAGGAACTGACTGGTATCTATAACTAAATATCCTTACACATACCACTTCGTTAATGTAATTCCTTGCAAATGAAAGATTTTTTAAAAGCTGCTGCATCTTCAGGTTTGATATTCCATATTTTGTTTTGCCAAGGTGAGATCTTCTTAGCCCTTTTCATTACTATGATTGTATTTTATATTTGATATAAAACTAAATTAATGAGCAACTATTTGTAAAAGTTATCACCTAACTGTTGATTCACTTTCCTGTTTAATTTGCATCTCCTGTTTTTTTCTTTGATAAATTCTTTTTTTTTTAACATCTTTATTGGAGTGTAATTGCTTTACAATGGTGTGTTAGTTTCTGCTTTACAACAAAGTGAATCAGTTATACATATACATATGTTCCCATATCTCTTTCCTCTTGCATCTCCCTCCCTCCCACCCTCCCTATCCCACCTCTCTAGGTGGTCACAAAGCACCGAGCTGATCTCCCTGTGCTATGCGGCTACTTCTTATTTTAAAGCCAAACATTTATTTAGCCCTATGTCTACATGCAGTTGCTTATATTTGGAACTTCTTAATTGGAACTAAATGTGGATTAGATTTCAATATTTGCTTTAGCTTTTAGTTTATGAGTACAGAAACAAATAAATGATATCTATTTCCTAATATATTTGTGCTTATTTACTTTAAATCAACATAAAATATGCAGCTCGATATAAGAGCATTAGGAAATATCTGTGACAATACAGATTTTGATAAGCCAAATGTTATCTAGGGTCATAGGTTCCCCAAAGTATTCACATTTCTCAGAAGTAAGATCACACTGAATTGTGTCGTATTTAGCTTAAAGGACAATAGAGTGGACATGCAGAGCCCAGGCTAAGAGCCACTGCTTTCTAGTGTGCTGTCACCCCACCCCATCTCTTTTTCTAGGCACCCTTTTTATGGTTCTTTCACAGTGGGCCTTGTTTAAACTCAATGAATCTTTAGAACTATTCAGCAATAGTACTTGAAGGGTCACCTCATCCAGAGGTATTTTACAGTTAACACTTTTAAAGATTGGAAAATCTTAAACTCCTCAAAAATAATCTTCAGTGGTGGAATTTAAGGTATTATGCATGTTTGTGGTGAGATTCTTTGAAGCCTGAGTTCCTCCTGGAAGCTCCCAAATCACATCAGCCTACCCCATTTTAGGCTAAAGTTTTGTAAAAACATAAAAATTCATTGAGACTTCTTTATGAGAAAAACATTTTTTAAAAAGATAATTTGAAGATCACTTTGTGAAATGTTCTGTTTTGCAAAGTACTTTGTGAATATATTAAATTGTCCTTGTTGTAGAGTTGCATTGGGTGGCATGTATACATACCAATTATCTTAAAGTGAAGGATTATATATAGAAAGTTCTTTCTAGCCTTCAAATTTGATCTACCTGGGCTATAGCTTTATTTTTGTGGAACAATTGTGACATCTAGTGGTTATTCTAAGTAATTCTAAGAAATGGTTTCACATGTTTTCCTTAACTTCATTTAAATGTGAGAACTTGCTATATAAACCACACTATAACAAATATTCTTACACACACCTTTTACATACTTAATTATATGGGATAAAGACCAAGGAGTGGAATTCCTGAGTGAAAGGATGTGTGTATTTAGAATGTTGATATTATCAATTCACCCTCCAAAGAAGGTTGTACCAATTTATACTTCTACTGTAACTGTGAATACATAGTTCTTCACATCATACCAACAATGACAATTACCAAAAGTTCATTTTTGTTTTAATTTTCATTTATGAATGGGCAGTTCATCTTTTTATGGCTTTTTTTCCTTTTGTTTTTTATTTTGTTTGGCCTTGTTTTACTTTATCAGTGAAGTGCCAATGCACATTGAGGAAATTAGTCATTTATCTGTAATTTGCATTGAAACTATTTTTCCCAGTTTGTCATTTATTATTTATACTTTGTGATTTTTCGTTTGTTTTGCTTTGGAAAGGTTTAATATTTATGTAGTCAGGTATATCAGTTTTTTCCTTTATGATTTTTGTTTTATGTCATATTTTAAAAGGCTGTCTCCTCTCCCAGAGGATAAAAATTAAAAATTGTGTATGTTTAGTTATGGAACATACTCATGTATGTTATTTATAGTTTTTTGTTTTGTTTTGTTTTTTACATTTAGTCTTTTATCTATGTAGTATTTTAGTAAAGTAGGTAACTTTATTTTCCCCTAACAATGTAAAGGAGATTGGTAAATGTAAATATAGCTCTTAATATTGAGGTAGGTATCCATACTGATGAGAAAAGGTGTCAAAAATATGCAAAGGGTAGAATGATATTGATAATATGATTCCTTTTATGTAGAAAAATTATTTCCCTGCAAAGGCATAGAAAATATCTGAAAGGATGTATAGTACACACATCTACACATGTGCACACATACAACTATTAGCAGTGGACACTTCTAGGGAGTGCACGTGAGATAAGTAGAATTTTACTTTTGTCTCTATGGCACAGTTTTCTACAACTTGAACATATTACCATGAACATGTATTATGTATGTTATAAAAATTATTTTAAAGTAATATTTAATAACATGGGAAGATATTTTAGGATCTGTAGTTAACTGAAAAAGCAAGTTATAAACAATAAGTAAAACATGATCCCACTTTAGAAAATAGAAGAATGTCTGTGTAAAGAACAAAGACTGGGTGAATATACACCAAAATGTTAACAGTGATCTCAGAGTTGAAGGATTTGGGTAATTTTTATTGCTTTCTTTTGTACTAATTTCTACTTCCCAAATACTTTACAGTGGACACATATTATATTTGTGATTATAAAAAGTTAAAAAATATATATATATACTAGAGTTGATTAATTCCTGTGTACAGATTTCTGTAAAATACATTAACTGTGATTTCATGTAGCTTATGATTTACTTACCCAAAAGCCTAGCACTGCCCACTCTCTCTTCCCAACTCCAACAACCTATTTTATCATTCAGAAGTGTGATTCATCAGGCATTTCTTATAATATAAGATGATATACTCCTTAATAATTTTAAAAGGAGAAATTTCTGGTTCATGGAGCCAGAAGATAATTGGATACAAAAATATCTGACATGAAGGTTATTTCCTCCACCAAATTTCAGTCATGCAAGACCTCTTAATCCTAGGATTTCTCCTCCGTATGTGACTGATTTCATCTATATTTTATGTGGAATAAGTAGCAAATACTTCTGACGTTCTTTGAATTCTTTTAAAATTATGTATATAATTATACTCAGCCTTGTTCCAGAAAGGATTTAAGGTCAGTAGTAAAAACACACAAAGTTTAAAAATAAGTAATTGGGACAAAGAAAATATGAGAGAAGGAGAAAAAAAAAATGAAACCACAAGATGAAATCTATCCCTTAAGAGCCATCACTATTTTGAGGGTGATCTAACTGTTCTAAATAGCTCCCTCACCCTCCAAGAAAGAGACTAGAGTTGGGAAGGGTCAAGCTATCCTGAGAGTGAGGCCAAAGGGAAATTACTTGGTACATGAGGTTTATATATGACAATAACAGTGGCTCCAGCTTCTACAGAGGCTTCCTATGGGTTAGGAACAAGGCTAAGCTCTTTAAGTCATGGTTTTATTTCGTCTTCACAATAACCCTATTCTCAGTGGGGGACATTTTTTCCTGTTTACCATGTTTCTTCTCCACTCTCCAGGTTCTTCCTTTGGGAGTGACTCTTTGGGCTTCTCAAATGTGCCCCTCACGTAACACCTTCCTCCTCAGGACGAGCTTGGGAGAGTTGGTAAGTTTGAGAGAAGGAAAAGCAGCAGCAGCTCATTCCCCAGGGAGACCTGTTCTCGAGTCCAGGGGGTTCTCCGCCCCTCCGTACACACTGGAGAGCCCTGCCCCTGTACTCCTGGGGTTCCGATGTGTTCCTCAGTTCAGCTCTATCTGTAATATGCCTGACACTGTACACAATTCCTTATCTGAAACTCCTGGGACCAGGTAGGTCTCAAAATTTGAGAAATTTTCAGATTTTAGAAAGGTTATATGGTTCATTTACAGGTTCTGGGACAACTCCTCATTGTCAAACACATTGTTATTTCTGCAATAAAAGGTATGAATAGTCACACAGAGTTGGATAAATTAAGACTATATCATATTAAGTCAGATCAGATTTTACTGTCAAATGAGTTCAGTGGATTTTGGATTTTGCTGCCAGATGAGTTACAAAAACACTTTTGGTTTTTAGAACTTTTTGAATTTTGAATTGTAGATAAAGGATTGTTTGGCTGGTTTGTTTTTTTTTGTTTTGTTTTGTTTTTGCGGTACGCGGGCCTCTCACTGTTGTGGCCTCTCCCGTTGCGGAGCACAGGCTCCGGACGTGCAGGCTCAGCGGCCATGGCTCACGGGCCCAGCCGCTCCACGGCATGTGGGATCCTCCCGGACCGGGGCACGAACCCGTGTCCCCTGAATCGGCAGGCGGACTCTCAACCACTGCACCACCAGGGAAGCCCTGTTTGGCTGTATTTTGATCTCCAACTGTGTCTACATTCTCAGTTGGTTCCTGGCTTGGAAGGTAGAGAAAGGTAGAGGTAGATATACCATGAAGGTAATAAAGCTTAAATTTCAGGACTCCTTCTGTGGTCCTATAACTTTGTATTTATAATTTTATATTCTTTCTGTTAAAGAGATCCCTCAAAAATATAAACTTCAGACCCCACAAAACCTAGATCCACCCCTGGGGAGAGGTACGATTGCCTTCTCTAAAAGCCCAATAGCCTAATGTTAGGTACTGTCATCATCTCCATTTTACTTAGGAAGAGACTGAGGGAAAGAGGTTAATAAGTTAGCATAAGTTACAAGTGGCAGAGTCTGGATTCAAACCCAGACAGTGGAACTACTGAGTTCTTGCTTTTAACCACTGCCTTTCTACGTCTGTAGATAAAAATTTAAAAATAGTTGACATTCTCTTTCCAGTTAAAGTAACTCCCAAAGGATAGCCTTTATCCCAACAAAAATAACCTAAATCATCTTAATTTCTACCAAACATCTCAGTCTGATAAGAGAAGAATGAAATTCTTCAAATAATATCCTCTAGTAACTTAGGAAAAAAAGCACTAAAAAATAACATCTCTGTACACTTTCTTCTAAAGAGAATCCTTGGGATTAAATCCTCTTTGTACAGTATCATTCTCCTGATATCGAGCCTTTGATACTAGGCAGAGTTTATTCTTTTTCCCCAAAAAGTGGTTGTCTTTGCACTCCCCCAATATCTTAACTATATGGCTTTTCATAACATTCAGTCTGAGAGTCCGTGAAAACTGTGTACACAGGATGCTCTAACATTTTTACAACAGTAAACAGTCTCACATTTGCATTACCTCATTTATTCTGCACAACAAGCCTGTGAGAAGGGGAACCAGGGAGTACCTGCATTTTATTGTACAAAAGAAGAAACTGAGGACAAGAGAAAGTAACTTCTCCAAGGTCACCGAATAGTGGTAAAATTGGCTCCAGGACTCAGGACATTTTTCTCCCTAGTCCAGGGCCATGAAAACTACTTTTGTTTTAAAAAAGCTGGAGAGATAATTTTCTCCATAAGGGGAATTGTAGAAGGTTGTTTGTCTAAAGAGCATCAACTCTGGTCATGTAGGTTCCAACTTGTTGCATGCTTCATCTCTGACTAAATTGCTGGTGAAGTGCCTAAGAAAAACAAAACCATTCACACCTTCATACTTGGATTCTCCACTTGGCAAAAGAGAACAATAAAAAAAAATTTGTACTATTCCTTATAATTACAGTGGCATTTAAAAACATTTTCTATGAAATATAAATAAAGTTATAGTAAATAATGATGATCCCCTGAAGAAAATGATATTCACCATCCAGGTACAACACACATTATCATTTTACCATATGTTTGCTTCAGATTTTTTCTTAAGTAATAAAGTCCCAGTGAATGTTTTCCCCATCCCGTTCTTTTCTTGCACTGCTCAGAGGTAACCAGCAACCTAAACTTTTTACATTAATCCATAAATGTTTATATAGTACTGTAGCATTTAAATTTTTTAATATGTTTTGTATCTATATAAAAAGATAAATTATAATTTATATAAATATCTTGTATCTACCATTCTGCAGTTTATTTTTTACATTCAGTGTTATTTTGGGGAATTACGTTGATATTTGAAGCTGATAGATTAATACCTTTAGCTTTTATGATATTGTAAATGGGACCTTCTTTTCAATTACATTTACCAATTGGTTAATGACTAGCATATGAGAACACTATTGATTTGGAATCAAGAAAACTTTTTGAACTCATTTATTCTCATAGCTTGTAGATTCTCTTGGATTTTCCATTTGGGCAATCATCTGAAAATAAGAACAGGCAAGCATTTTTAGAATGATCATATTTCTCAGTGTGACCTGCTGTTTTGCAGAATAAAGAGCTCCTAAGGATATCTGATTTCTAAAATAAAATCAGTCTCTAGTATCTACAGCATATGTTCCAATGCAGATATTCAGGAAGTGCCTCCTAGTCCCCATTCCAAATGTTCTTCTAGAAATATAGTTATAACCATGTTCTTTTCTTGCTATGTTGCCCAAAGACTTTATTCCTTGGTGTGACTACAAATGGAGCACCACAAGGCCAAAGAATTGGAAGCAAATGGGTGACTTTTATTTCAAGAAGAGCATAGTATCCCACTTAATATCTGTGATTTTTTTTTTTTTTTTTTTTTTTTTTTTTTTTGCGGTACACGGGCCTCTCACTGTTGTGGCCTCTCCCGTTGCGGAGCACAGGCTCCGGACGCACAGGCTCGGTGGCTATGGCTCACGGCCCAGCTGCTCTGTGGCATGTGGGATCTTCCCAGACCGAGGCACGAACCCGTATCCACTGTATCGGCAGGTGGACTCTCAACCGCTGTGCCACCAGGGAAGCCCAATATCTGTGATTTTTACAGAACAGTAGACTTTGTGGAGAAATAGTCTTTAGATTTATGAAGCTCCTAATCACATTTCTCTGTAAACAGAATGAAACAAAGCTGTTCTCTTTTTGTCAGTAAAAACAAGTTGGAGAAGAGCTGTGAAGTCAACATCATCTGTTCCCATTGAGAAGAAAAGTAGTCACGTAATGAAAATCAAGGTCAAAGACCCATTATCTTTGTGGCCGTTTATTCTGACCACCTATCAGCGCTGGGCAAAAAGATCAGTAGTCTTAATAAAGCAAGAGTCTCCTGGGAGAACATAGTCTGGTTTCCATGTGAACTGGAAGCTAGAGATTTAACTGTATGTCCTTTCTTATTATTTTGAACTGACATTGTTTTTTGTTTGTTTGTTTGTGTCTTTTTAAAATTTATTTTATTTTTGTCTGTGTTGGGTCTTCGTTGCTGCACGCGGGGTTTCTCTAGTTGTGGCGAGCGGGGGCTACTCTTAGTTGCAGTGCACGGGCTTTTCATTGTAGTGGCTTCTCTTGTTGGGGAGCACAGGCTCTAGGTGCGTGGGCTTCAGTAGTTGTGGTGCACAGGCTCAGTAGTTGTGGCTCGCAGGTTCTAGAGCGTGGGCTCAGTAGTTGTAGCACATGGGCTTACTTGCTCCACGGCATGTGGGATCTTCCCGGACCAGGGCTTGAACCTGTGTCCCCTGCATTGGCAGGCAGATTCTTAACCACTGCGCCACCAGGAAAGCCCTGAACTGACATTGTTAAAGGATATTTCCCCCAAACTTTACTCAATAGAAAATATTATCTAATAAACTCTGTGTGTCAATTAGAATTCTTTGGATGCAAACAATAGGAACTGACTAACTTAAGGAAAAAAGTTTTTGGAAATATCCTACGTAGCTCAGAGAGTCAAAGAAAATGTTGAACAGTTAGGCTTCAGGAAGGAAAGGGGTGAAGGCAGCTCTGGGGATCTGTGTAACAGGAACGAATGGACAGTCTCTGCAGATAATTGCCACGTGTCAGCCTTACACATATTCCTGTCTGTGTCGCTCCACTCAAGATCCAGACCCCTGGAAAAGAGAGACTGATTTGCCTGACTTGTGCCAGGTGGTATGTGTGTTGGTGGCCGAAGGAGGGTGGCGGGGAGGTCACCTTTATTTCCAAGTCCTTCCAGGACTACACGTGCTGGGGAAGTTCCCAAGGGAAATCAGGGTTTTCTTACCCAAGAAAGGAGGAAAATTGCTGTACAGGAGCACACAACAGATGTCCATTTCATTCCTCCTTAGTCTGCTTTTTATGAAAGCTTAATATAGCAGTCTCCCGGCAGAACCTCCTGGCACTTGCAGGAAAGGCATATAGGACCCCAGAAGGAGATGATTCCTGTGGAAAATAGGCTTGAGGATGCTGGGAAGGGAGCCTCCATCAAGTCTACTGGGGTCATCAGGCCATCAGAATGGACCTTAGTCCTTTTGGAGAAAGTAGCCTTATGACACACATGAATAATGGGGCTGAGTTTTCAAAACTGAGAAGAGCCCATTCGGTGCGTACTTATGGTTAGGCTGAACCGTAAGGCTTCCAGGAAAGCAAAAAGGTACCCTAAAGGGACTTAAAAAAAACAAAACACTTCAAACTATTGTTAGAGCAGTTAGCTACCATAGGAGACGTCTGTGGTGCTCCCCTCCCACTTTGACGCTCGGCTTGACTACGTAGCTGAGGTTCTTCCTAAAACTTCTCTCCCATCACCCCTGTTTTGTTTCTGCTGCTGCTCCTGTTGCCTTTGCCTGTAGAGCAGGTAAATGTGGAGACTCCAGAGTGGACTGCCTGGGTTCAAATCCAGACTCCTCTACCTATTTTCTGGGTGACCTTCTGTGCCCCTATCTTGGCTAATATGAGTGACTGCTGCTGCTTTACCACTTACAGCTCTCTAAACTCCTTTCTACATAAGATTTATTAAGATACCCAATCATAGCATTACCCCCATTTCCTGATAGCATCCAATCCAGAGAAAAATCCTGCTTCCTTAAGCTCTTCCCAAGGCCAAATCCTTTAATAAGTCCTTTTAAACACACATTCACTGAGATACCCCATGTTCCCCCATACTGTGCATCCTCCCTCTCTGTAATAAGAAATAAACCCAACTTGTTCAACTACAGATGTGTTCCTGGTGGTCTTTAACTGGAGAGGATTGACAGACTCATGGGTTTTGAAATTTCAGTGGCCCGGTTTGGCATCCTGGCTCCACCATTTACCAGCCATATGACCTTATAGACATCTTAACCTATCTGTGCCTGTTTCCTCATTTGTAAAATAGAGATAATTATAACACCTTTCCATCAAACTGTTATGGTTTTAACATGTAAAGAGCTTAGGACAGTGCCTGACACATAATAAATAATCAATAAATATTTGCTATTATTATTGGTTCAGTAATAGTATCATTTTCTTTATCTAATGGACATGCTAATTCTAAGATTTGCATTTCATTTTGCCTTTATAGATTGGTGGAATTATCCTTGATTTTATTCCATGGTTCTTGCCAAGTCACATAACCTTAAATTCCAATGTATGCATGCAAACCTGTGCGTGCACGCATTTGATGAGAGGATGAGAGGAGGGCCTAACATTTACGGAACATTGATACCAGATATGCAACGATATGAACAAAAGCTAAGGAGATTTTTCTGAAAAATTTTTCGAGGCTAGATGCAAAAATTTCCAGCAGAACTGCAAACAATCTGCTGAAAGAAGGGGCCATTCAGCCATCCTCCTGAGGAATCTGAGCCTGAGTTAAGTCTGAAGCAAGGATTTAGATTTAATTTTCCTGCTAGGGGTAGGTAAATTCTCTGCCAAAGACATGACCTTCAGTTGTTTTTCTTTTTTTCTGAGAAATGTCTTTTAGATCCTGCAAAACAAATTCAACTCACATGAGAATGTAAATCAAGTTAGGATATGAAATCACATATGCTTCTTACTGGTTCCATAGAAGTTTGACAGCAGAGTTTAGGTTGCAACAATCTTTGAGGTATCCGAGAAGACCTTTCATTTCAGGACTTGAAATGATTAAATGATTAAAATTGCTCTTTAATAATTAAATGTGCCATCTGTATAATGCAGAGTGTGACCTTTCACCCAGGGTCTCTCAGGCTGTTCTAGAATTTCTGCAGTTGGCACATATGGTATCAGAAATCCATTGCTATTCTTCCTTTGAAATATTAGAGGAGCAGACTTAGAGCAGCTGTTTTTGTGCTGCCAGATTTCATTGAAATGTGGGTTTTAAAAGCCCTTGGCTTGTCATTTTGAGTTAGCTTACCTTAATCACAAATTTCACCATAATACAATTCAACTGATGCCTGAAACTCAATATCGCGGAACATTTGCTGAACAATGCACTTAACAACAATGACCAACCAGAATGTACATTTTCCATTGAAATGCCCTTTTCATGTTATACGTGCCCTCAGAAATGTCTAATAGATTATAAACATTCCTTTTTTCTATAACAACAAAATACCAAGAAATCAATCCCCACCATGCTTTCTTTCCCCTGGTTGGGCACATAAAAAAGAATGTGACATTTGGAGAACTATCTGCTCTATTACTGCAGTACTACTGAAATATTGATGGCAACCCTGTCATTAAGCCAACTGTAGTAATTAGACAGCAAGTGATGAGTACAGTTGCATGTCTGTCTTAAACGTCATATCGGGCAACGTTTACAGCTCAGTGGTCCGCAGGTATAATGGCCTGAACAAAAGAACATCGGTCACCAAAACATAATTTCTCTATGTGTTTGGGGGAAAGGGGCATAGACACCAGGTTTAACAGTACTCACTAATTAATCTGTAGTATCCTGGGGACTTTTCATCTGCTTGCCTTCAACAGGCCGTTTAGTTATTAAAGTTCAGCTGTTAGACAACATTCAAATGCTATAAATTTTGACTTTAGTGTTTCTATTGGAGATAAACTCAATTCACTTCCATTAATAACCTATATGGGAAAAGTATATGAAAAAAGAATGGATATATGTATAACTGAATCACTTTGCTGTACACCTGAAACTAACACAACATTGTAAATCAACTATACTCCAATATAAAAAAAAATTAAACAATTTAAATTGTTAAACAATTTAACAATTAAATTAAACAAATAAAAAATAAAAGTGTGGACTTTCAAAGCCAAAAACAAAGATAAGTGAGCTAGTCTTATTTTTTTTAATATTGCAAATTTAATTTTTAAAAGCTAAATTGTGGTGGAAAATCTCTTAGATTCTGCTATTTGAATTTGTTTCTCATGTACACTTATAGCCAGCAGTCAGGAAAAATTATCCTGTTTGTGTTATTTTTTTTTTAAATTGCTAGTATATAGCCATGACTGATTCTTTTTTTTAAAATAAATTTATAAATTTACAAGTTCAAACAAATTGAAAAGACAACCCTCAGAATGGGAGAAAATATTTGCAAACAAATCAATGGACAAAGGATTAATCTCCAAAATATATAAACAGCCCATGCAGCTCAATATTAAAAAAACAAACAACCCAATCCAAAAATGGGCAGAAGACCTAAATAGACATTTCTCCAAAGAAGACATACACATGCCCAAGAAGCACATGAAAAGCTGCTCAACATCACTAATTATTAGAGAAATGCAAATCAAAACTACAATGAGGTATCACCTCACTCCAGTTAGAATGGGCATCCTCAGAAAATCTACAAGCAACAAATGCTGGAGAGGGTGTGGAGACAAGGGAACCCTCTTGCACTGTTTGTGGGAATTTAAGTTGATACAGCCACTATGGAGAACAGTATGGAGATTCCTTAAAAAGCTAAAAATAGAATTACCGTATGATCCAGCAATCCCACTACTGGGCATATACCCAGAGAAAACCATAATTCAAAAAGATATATGCACCCCAATGTTCATTGCAGCACTATTTACAATAGCCAGGTCATGGAAGCAACCTAAATGCCCATCGACAGACGAATGGATAAAGAAGTTGTGATACATATATACAATGGAATATTACTCAGCCATAAAAAGGAACGAAATTGGGTCATGTGTTGAGACGTGGTTGGATCTACAGACTGTTATACAGAGTGAAGTAAGTCAGAAAGAGAAAAACAAATATAGTATATTAACGCATATATGTGGAACCTAGAAAAATGGTACAGATGA
The DNA here is from genome assembly GCF_026419965.1 of Kogia breviceps. Taxonomy (NCBI): domain Eukaryota; kingdom Metazoa; phylum Chordata; class Mammalia; order Artiodactyla; family Physeteridae; genus Kogia; species Kogia breviceps. The sequence goes on from NC_081318.1 coordinate 55,232,949, forward strand.
ACCAGTTTGCAGGGCAGAAATGGAGACACAGATGTAGAGAACAAACTTATGGACACCGAGGGGGGAAAGCCTCAGGGGGGTGGGGATGTGGTGTGATGAATTTGGCGATTGGGATTGACATGTATACACTGATGTGTATAAAATGGATGACTAATAAGAACCTGCTGTATAAAAAAATAAATTAAGTAAAATTTAAAAATAATAAATAAATTTATTTATTTATTTTTGCCTGCATTGGGTCTTTGTTGCTGCATGCGGGCTTTCTCTAGTTGTGGCGAGCAGGGGCTACTCTTCGTTGCAGTGCACAGGCTTCTCATTGCAGTGGCTTCTCTTATTGTGGAGCACAGGCTCTAGGCGCACAGGCTTCAGTAGTTGTGGTACACAGGCATCAGTAGTTGTGGTTCGTGGGCTCTAGAGCGCAGGCTCAGTAGTTGTGGTGCACAGGCTTAGTTGCTCCGTGGCATGTGAGATCTTCCCGGACCAGGGCTCGAACCCGTGTCCCCTGCATTGGCAGGCGGATTCTTAACCACTGCGCCACCAGGAAAGCCCCTGTTTGTGTTATTGATGTCTTTATTATACTTAGGAGCCAGATGGAATTCACTGGGCATTAAGATATAACATAAAATAGGGTAAGTTTGCCTTTTTTCCCCCAGCAAAATTTTAAGCCATGGGGACAGACAATAAGTATTCACTCATCTATTTATGAGTTCTTTCTATAATGGAGTACTTAACACCATGAATGAAACACGTAAGAATTCAACCTTGGTTTAGTATAGGGAGCCAAACACATAAAATGAGTATCCATAACACAAGGTGATTTTATATACAAATACAAGGCGATTTTATGTACAAATACATATTTGTGTATAAATATATATCAGAGGAGAGGGCTATTTATTTTGTGAAGGAAAGGTACGGATTATTCACCAGCCAACCTTCCAAATCTGTTCTCCACCCTTCTCTGCCCTGCCCTGACCTCTATAGTTTGCATTCCCTTAGTTTCTTTACCTCTTTGACTTTGAGAACCTAGATAGTAGGAGAAAAGAGGGGTCAGAGTATTTATTCTCACTGCTCAGCCAAACTGAATTTTCTCTACCTTATGGCCACAGCTCCTGTCAGGTAGCCTCTCTTCAGTTCTCTCTGGATATCAGCCTCTCTGGTAATAGCTTCCCTGTGACGTCCCAGGGTGCTCCACCATCCTTTATTTGTTTTTGTTACTTCTTCATTGAATTCCCTTCAATTAGTCTTCCTGGGCCCTTGATTGACACAGAACGAAATACAGAAGGTCAAGAAAGATGATATAGACGTTCCTTTACCTTCAAATGTTCAATGTATACACTTTGATAGATCTGAGCAAAGCTATTATCCAGACTATAAACATGTCATTTCTGTTGCCACCAACAGATGGCATTAGCAGTCATGTCAGTCTTTTAGGGCTGTGCATTGTTCTTGAGTCTGTTGGCTCTTGTGTTACTGTGATTTATAATAAGAAATATATATTTGGTCCTCATCCCATTTCTGGCACAGAGCTCCTAAAACCCTTTGGAATTTCCTACAGCCATTATTTTCTGATAAGTTTTAATGGAGTGTAATCTATAAAAATACTCAAGTTTTAATGGAGTATAATCTATAAAAATACTCACTATGTTGTATCCCTGAAACTAACATACTATTGGAAATCAACTGTACTTCAGTCAATCCCTTGAAATTTCCTAAGTGAGGACAGTGATAAAGGTGTCTTTTGTTATGTTGATGAGGTGCTTTTGGAGCCCCCATCTAAGGATGGGGGCTGAGTACCAGTCATCCCCTCCCCCTACTCCCCTACCCCCAACCCCCAAGAAGAGAGAGGCTGGAGGTTGAATCAGTTGCCCGTGGCTTGGGCTTCCAGCTTCCAGAAATGTGAGAAATTAACTGTTGTTTAGGCCACCAGTCTAGTATTTTGTTATGGTAGACCGAGCTTTATACACAGGGTTTGTAGACTTACATATTCCTTCCCTCATTGCAGATATTTACATCAGCGCCAGGAAGGAGAACAGGGACTTCGCTTAAGAACGATTATCACAAACATGTTATCACCATTTTTCCTTCCTATGAGGGGTCTTTTTTTTTTTTTCTTTTAAAAATGTTGCTGTGCACGGGTTCTTCTCTGGTTGTAGCGAGCGGGGGCTACTCTTCGTTGCGGTGCACGGGCTTCTCATTGTGGTGGCTTCTCTTGTTGCGGAGCACGGGCCCTAGGTGCGCAGGCTTCAGTAGTTGTGGCACACGGGCTTCAGTAGTTGTGACTCGCGGGCTCTAGAGTGCAGGCTCAGTAGTTATGGCACACCGGCTTAGTTGCTCCGTGGCATGTGGGATCTTCCTGGACCAGGGCTTGAACCTGTGTCCCCTGTGTTGGCAGGCAGATTCTTAACCACCAGGGAAGTCCCCCTATGAGGAGTCTTGATATGTTGCTGTTGAGGAATACTCAAAGAGACAGAAAACATAACTCAAACTAGCTTAAGCAAAAGGGGAATCATTGACTTAGATGATAGAAGAATTTGATTCCAAGGACAGTCTGATACAGTGTCCAAAAGGATCAGCAGGAACATGTTTCTTCTTCTGAAATGACTATTGTTTTTCTTTTTGTCCTTTTGTCAGTTTATAAGAGCACTTTTCATATTATAGCTCTGTCTGTCTTCTGCATTACAAAGAGGCAAGGAAAAGGCTTGTACATCTGTACAGATGTACAAGGGACTCTGTACATCTTCCCCTTGACCATCTTTATTGTCAGTACTGGATCCTTAGTCCTCAGGGTTCAGTCTAGATCAATATGTCAAGGGTGCCATGGGACAAGTCCATCATTCAGCCTTAAAAAACAAACCAAGTTAGATCCTGGACAAGGACAAACCTCTATGCCCTGTTCCTCCGTTCCATACCCCCTCCACAATGAGACAGTATTGCTCAAATTTCAGTCATTCTGGAACCATCTTCACAATTTTGCCTTACCCTTTAAATTATGCTACTATTTATATTTCTGAAACCTGACATTTTTACATAGATTTACTTTAAAAGAAAAGCATATATTGTTGCCATTATATCACTATAACTACTAGTTATATTTTTCCCCATACACATTAAAAATAAATCCATAACTGTGAAAATAAAAGATACTCATCTGCATACCACTTAAAATACACCATATTTTGGGAAACTACATTAGAGCATGCCACAGGGCCACATACTAGTCAAAGACAAGATCAAGTATTGAGAGAGTTGTGAGTTTCAGGACCTCATCACTTATCAATCGCACAATAACTCCCATGGGGCGTGGTGGATGGTAGGTTCCCTTACATCTGAGGAAAGCGGCGCAGAAAGCTGCTACTGCTTTCCAGCTATTGAATGGTGGAAATTAGAATCCAGGCCTTCTTCAAAAGCAACGGCAAAGCAGGGAAAAGCTGTGGGCTTTGGAGGGAAATAGACCTCCATCCAGACCAGTGGACAAACTGTAGGCGGTGTTCAGGGCCCTCGCGAGCCCGAGGCCAGCGCGGACCAGGGTTGCATTACAAACATTCCGTGTTCTGGCCGGAACATGAGGGGTACTAAAATTCTGCGAATTGTGCTGGGGTCCAGGGCTCGGAAGGGGCTGCCTCGGAAGGGGCTGGGATTGGGACAGGTCACAGTCCATGAGTGGGTCCGCGGGTCCAGCTCGGTACCTGGTGCCCACCGGGGTCCCACTGGCCGGCAACTGGCGGAACCCGGGGCCGAGGAGCCACGTGCCGGCCGCAGTCGTGGAGTCAATTCCTCCTGCCAGTATTCTTCTCCCTCTTTCTCGTCCAACTGTTTATCAGCTTCTCAGAGAATAGTTTCTCCCAAGTCTCCAGACACAAGAACAAGCACAGACCAAAATCTGTGGATGATGGTAAGCCATCCTGAGCCCAGAGGCTGCTGCCCCAGGCGTGCCACCGCTGTTGTATTTCCCACCGGTTGTGCCACGCTGGCAGGCTGAGATTTTCATCTCTAAAGTTGCCTTTTGGTGTTGGCGGGAAGACAGTTTTAAAGGATCTTAACGTTTTTGGTGAAATCCAATTAAATTGGACTCAAATTCATTTGCTTTATCTGAAGTGTGAAAAGTGGATTAAAACAGTTTTGAATGTGGAAAGCATGTTCCCCACCCCCGCGTTTTGCATGACCTATAGCACAGCTTTGTGCTGTGAATAAGGTGTTGGGTTTTGTTCTAATCGGACCCCACTCAATGGCCATAGCTAGTCTTTCTTAGTGTTGTACGGTCTTAGTTAATAAAGTACCTAATTTGGGTCTTATCTTAAGAAATAATTTGGAGACTTTCTTTGGTTCCCCTCCCCAGCTGAAGAAATTCTGAAACATTAAAAGTTGTACTGAGTTAAATTCATGAACCTGGAGATAAGGTTTTCAGTATCCTAAACTGGAATTGTATAGATAGATTAAGGACAGGACTTGTACTACTTGGAAAATGCCCTGTAAAGCCAAGACTGCCATTTTTATGAAGACTCTAAGACAGAATAATTACCGCTTTCTGGTTTTCAGAGTCAAAAAGATAGTATCTGTGAGTGTCTTCCTTCCTAGAACCAAACCCAAAGCTCTTAGCTTTGCACTGAAATGAGACTCTCCTTTGAGAGGGTGGAGGATGGGGAGAGGCTGAATCAAAAGATCTGGCTTGTTTCCTTTGGTTTTATCTTTCCCATACATTTTTCTCTCATTTAACCTCTCAATCATTCCCATACGTACTTCAAGAGGAACAATGTTCTCATACCATCCTTGCCATGTTCTTCCCAGGAAAAGTGCCTAAAAACATAGGCCAAACATAGAAACAAATCACTCCCTTTGTTCCCTAACAAACTGGAGTCATACTAGAATTTTTCAAAACAACCTTGTTAAAATGTTGAGGAAGAACAAAAAGAGAGGAAACAAAATAAATCAAGAATCATGGATAACATAGTCTGGTCTTCTAGCTAGCTTGATTCTAGGGCTGACGAACCCAGTCAGTGTTTTTGAGGAAACAGCTTCCCTTTGGGAGGGAAAGCCTGGTCAGCCTGTCCTGGGCCTCTCCTGAGTGTTTGTTTCCTGGCCTGGGGTAATTTCCCCTTTGAACTTGCACTCAACCTTCCTATTTTATAAGGATATGGTTTCTTAGACATTATGATTCTTTCACTTCCAAAACTGCAAAAGAGATTCTAATCTTTCACTGAGATCTCCACCTACATCCCTGCTGGTGGTCTGAGTGATAGACCTTTCCCACGGGCAACCCACAGGACTTTGTTAATGATCCCACATCAAGTGAGATCCCCTACTAAGCGGGTTGCTTTGATTTACAGGGCTTTTAACCCTGATGTTTCATTCACATTTGAGAGCTTAATAAGCAATATCCCAAGAAGTTGTAGTTTGCTCTTGGAACTTTGGGTTAAGAATCTTCTTTTTCAATACATAATGAATGCATTTTAAAAATACTAAAATGTAGAGAAATTCTCTTACTGGGAGCAACCAGAAAACAAAGGGTTATGGCCTAAAAAGCAAGTGGCAAGCTAGGAAAGAAATAGAAGATTCTAGATCAAAATAGAATAGCACAGCATGGTAACACTCCAGATGCCACCATCATCCCTTAGAAATGACTGAGTCATTAATTCCAAGAATTTTCATTAGTACTTCCAGATCTAGAGAGATGCAAATTGAGTGGGTGTCCTATTCTTCACCTGTTCTGAAGATCTACAGAGAAATGGTTTCAGAGGAGAAATAAGAAAAACAGAGAAACTGAACAGTGGATCTGACTCTGATGGAAACACAAGTTCCTGGGCTACAAACTGGATTTAGGGGCAGATCTACAATCCAGAAATATTCCCTGTATGGAAATAGGATATATCTCCAATTAGCTAGAGTGAACCTTGGCAGTGGAAAATGATAAAACCTCAGAAGAGAGTGTAGAGCCCAGATATTCTAACAAAGTCTGGCAGAGACTAACCTGAGTCCTCTCCCTTTGTCAAATACTGAGAACAACCAAGTGAATAGAGCATAAAATACAGTAAAACTGTTGTTTGTCAGAAAAAAAATTTCAAGGACAATGGTAAGGTGGTCAAAATGTCACTTCTACTGTTTCAACACAAATAGAAGGTCTGAACAGAACTATCTAATCATTAGTAAGATGAAAATAGACAATATAGAACCTATGCAAACACTGCATAGCTAACAGAATAAATGATGGCGTATATGCTCCCTTGCAGAAAAACAGCTAATCTGTCCTAGAAGAAAACATAACTCAAGGAGCAGATGAAAATTTCCCCACAAGTGCTGAGCTAGAGAACCACCAAATGAGAAATAGATTCAGTGAAACATATCTCGAAGTCAAGATATCAGAATGAGATGAAAAGGCAGATTTCTCCAAGGAAATGAAGGCTAAGTAATTTGAACATGAGGCAAGGCTTCCAGGTTTTCTCTTTATTTCTGTAGTACGCATTTGTTTATTTCTGTAATGGTGAACACACCAAGAATATTTGTCATGCAGACTCTACATATACTTATTATATTGGACTCTGGTAGCTGCCTCCTTCCTCTGCCCTCTAGCCTAGCGTGTGCTGATATCTGGGGGGAGGTGGGTCTTCATTGTCTTTCCCCTGGTAGATTTCTCAATCTCTTCTATCACCTGCATACCTGATTCCCAGTACTAAGTTCCCTATGTTATATATAATCAGAGTGATTTCTGTCACTCACAGACCCTTTCTGAGAAAGGTGTGCTCGTGGATATTATTCAGCAAAACGAATATAAAATAAGGGGAAATGTGGGATTCAAGAAAGAGTAGTAAGCAAAGAAACCAGTAAAACTTTTATAAATGATTGATTACAGTCAATAGCAACTTAAATACATTAACAGTCTAATAATAATTGATAACCATTTAATAATAATTAAAATTCCAGATGATTTCTACCTGGGGAGCGGTGTGGGAAGGGAATGGAAGAAAGTTAAAGCATATTAGGATCCTTATATAGGTAGAGAATGTAGATCCTGATTAAGCAATGATAGAAAGAAGAATATAAAATATATTTCTCAAAAATTTTTAAGGAACCGCTCATATAGAAACAGAAACAGGTGTGACTTCAGGGTGTGACTAGAGGAAATAAAGCAACAAAGAATAAATTGATGGAATAATATATACCTTGCAAATGCTAATGAAAAATAAAGCAAGTGTAACAATGTTAGATACATCAAATTTAAATAAAAAATCTTTTAAGTAGACGAATAAGCGATATCCCATACCGATGTACAGCACAATACATGAAGATGACATATTATGAAACCTTGTTCACCCAACAACATAGTTTTGAAATAGATGCAGTCAAAAGTGATAGAAATAAAAAGAACATTTAACAAATTAAAAGCCATATGGACTCATTTTACATGCCTATATCAGAAATCAACAAAGTAAATGTAAGGATGTAATATAGAGAATAGTAATATATGAAATCTTGTTATCTTCCCCCCCAATTTTTCTCTTAGCTGTTCATCAAAAATTTTTAATTCCAGATAAACTTTAGAATCAGCTTGTCTGATTCAGTTGTTCTATTTTTTTAAGATTATTAATTAATTCTTTGCAATGCCAATCAAAAAGAAAGTTTTTGTTTTGATATCTGGTATAATATATGTTGATGCCTGGCATCTCTAGGTGTTTGAAATTGTGATCCCTCATGGAAGAAGAGAAGAGGAACAGGATGGAATTTTATGTAATAGCAACATTTTAGACATTGATCGAGGGAATGGAACTAGTCAGGAAACTCAAAAAGCAATGGCCAGGGGTTCCCTGGTGGTGCAGTGGTTGAGAATCCGCCTGCCGATGCAGGGGACACGGGTTCGTGCCCTGGTCCGGGAAGATCCCACATGCCGCAGAGCGGATGGGCCCGTGAGCCATGGCTGCTGAGCCTGCGCGTCTGGAGCCTGTGCTCCGCAAAGGGAGAGACCACAACAGTGAGAGGCCCGCCTACCACCAAAAAAAAAAGGAATGGCCAGAGATGTTCCAAGAGAACTAGGAGAGAATGATGCTGCAGAAATTATGAAAATATAATCAAGAGAAAGGAAGTGGCTAGAGAGAAAAATACACAAAAAAATCAGGTCTTTAAGAGGGTATAGGAAGAATCTGGTCCTGAGAATGCTGTGGAAATAGCTAGTCAGGAACAGAGTAAAAGAAGAAAAGAACCTATTTCTTCATGTAGCACATTGTCATGTAGGTCAGCTGTCCCTCATTGGCTTCAGTAACAGCAAGAAAGACTATAAGAAAGATTGCTGGTTAATTATACAAATACTCAGTCTAAATCTCTGAGATGGACCCAGATCGGGTCATTCGCTGACATGAAGTTCAGGTTAAAGAGAAGGGAATGAGGCCATGAGGGGCAAACAGATTTGGAAAACAATGGAAAGGTCAAGAAAAGTGAAGGTCTGAGTCATGTCAAAAGGCAAACAAGTGAGGAAAGGAAAGAAGATTCTAGTCAGAGACTAGAATATTGGTATTTAAGATTTCATGGTTGCAGTCATTTGGAATGATGGCAAAATCCAAGTTTAGATCATGGAAATAATTTGTTTAAAGTAAGATGAAGCATCAGAATTTCTCTGGATGGTGGAATTTCAGCTGATTTTTCTTTTTTTATGTATACTTATTTCTTATATTGAACATGTGTCACTTTTATAAGTACATAAAGACAATCCTGTTAAAATTTTTGAAAAGTTGGAGACAGAGGCTCCACACTACCCCTAACCCTCAAGTTCCAATCTGTAAATCGTGGAAGGAGGATTCTGATTGGGCTGACTTGTTCAGATTCCTTCTCCCTGGATCAATGAGTGTAGTGTGGGATTAGCCCAATTTGATTCAAGTGCGTAGCTTTAGATGCCTGGTTGGGATCAGGGAGTTAGTTTAGGAGAGGAAAGTTATTTTTTAGAACTTACTTGACTAATCAAAGTTGGATGATACTATTTCATATTTTTCTGAGTAACAGGAGAAAGTAAGGAGTTAGGATTTAACTGGTATCAATGAGAAAGTGTCTAGACATATGAAAATAATAAAGGAAAATGCTCAGGGTATGGATACATTTGCCATGAAACAGGAATGACTTAATGAAACACATTTTATATAAAGTTGAGCAGTAAATAGGCTTTGTATTTATATTTTTGTACTTAATTTTTTTTGTAGCATGTACTGTGTGGAAAAATTGTCAATTGTGCACAGAAAATAATAAAATAAGTTGACTTTTATGTGAGGAAATTGTCTTGGGAATGTTATAAAGTCACACAGTTTACAGATGTAGTCTAAAAGATATGCCAAACTTTGTTTTACACAATTTTTTAATAGTAGGAATGACTAATAGTGGTTATTAAGAAGTATTTCTGCATTTCGAACCGTTCCTTGAGAATCTAGAAATAAACAAAGGAAAAATTTAGTGCAAACATGTACTTGCTTCTAGAAAATTATACTTCAATTTAAAAAAAAAGAAAAGGAAAAACACACTCTTTAGTCTGGCTCAAAACCCATCACAATCTGAGAAAAATTTAACTTTCCAAATAATTCCACAAAATTTCATGACGACGGATTTCACTCCTGCCACAGTGAAATCCTGTTCTTTATTCTACCATAGCTTCTGTGTCTAAAGCCCTTCCTTCCTGCACAGATTTTACCTTTTCTTCAAAGCTCAGACAAATTCTTCCTATTCTCTGAAAGAAATCTTATCCAATCAACTAGAAGTGAGTACTTTCGCTATGAACTCCTATTACATTTACATTACATCCACTCCTTTTGAAATTCTGATATTCTTCCATTTAGAAACATTTGTTTTTTATAGAGTGGAAATATTGTACCTGCCAGTTAAATTTTCAACCTCTAGAAAACAATGCTTTATATATCAATGTAACCTAACCTCCATTAGCATTTGCCCATAAATAATTAGTAAATGCTCTTTTTATCCTCTCTATGTCCACTACTTTAAAATCCCTCTTTGCACAATAACACTTATTTAATATTTTTGGCCAGTATAAGTATTAAACCATTTAGTTTATACAATGTTAACAAACCATTAAACATTACTATGTACCTTCCCCCTTTCTGCATTTTTTCATTTTAATGATATTAACCATCATTCTAAAGTCTGTTAGCTGACTTCTCACTTCTCACTCTCTTAAGGGTCTGAGGTTGGCATGGCTTTGTATTTATATGGGTCATCTTCCTTAGCTACAAGAAAAAAATTCATGTAATTTGTCTTAAATTATGCATTACTAATTTAGAGATGTTGAATATATTCTACTGTTCCTCTTGTTAATTTGAAGTTCTTCTCTTTGAAGACTTTTTAGCCTTAGTTAAGGAATTAGTCAGGGACTTTCTTGGTGGTCCAGTGGTTAAGACTTCACCTTCCAGTGCAGGGGGTGCAGGTTCGATCCTTGGATGGGGAGCTAAGATCCCACATGCCTCCAGGCAAAAAACCATAAAACAGAAGCAATATTGTAACAATTTCAATAAGGACTTTAAAAATGGTCCACGTAAAAAAAAAATCTTAAAAAAATAAAAAAGGAATTGGTCAAATCTTTTTGAGGTAACTGACAGACACCCAACTCAAACTACTTTATTAAAAAAGAGAATTTATTAACTCACAAAACTGGTAAGGCCAGGGTGGCCTTGACATCATGCACAGCTGAGTCTTAAAGGATGTTATTCCCATTTCCTCTCTCTCTTTTCATCTCCCAGCTCTGCCTCATTCTGGGTATTGACCTCATTTTCTTCTATGGCAAATGAACATTTTCCATATAGCTGGGGAAGAGGCAGGCTCCCAGCAGACCTCTCCCAATGCCTGTATACAATTCCACAGAAGATTCTGATTGACCCTGTTTGGGTCTTATGTCCAGTCCAGCACTAGTTACTGAGCCAGAGGGATGGGCTAATCTGAGTGCCATTGCCTGGGTCAGGTGATTCCAGGAGGAGGAAAGTGGTGGAGCATAGCTGACTGATAGCTGCAGACCCACATAAAGGTGGGGAATAGGTCCGAAAAGGTAAGAGGGTGTGGGTTACCAGAGGAAGAAGGATGGTGACACAATCTGGGCAGACAGAGAGTAAAAAAATAAACTACCTTAGGCTACTGTGTTTCACCCTTTGACCTTTCAGGAAGTACACATTCTATTTTCCCCATCCCTACATTTAAAAAAATGCTCCTGTTAATTAATGCAACCAACCCTCAAGTAAAATTGTACTTACCCAGAGTCATTGTCAGTTATTGCCCCCCAGCTATAACTTTGGAATGTCAGAGAGATGTACGTGGTGTGCAGATGCTCTGTTGAGTTTCCCTGGCCAAGCAGTGAGTTATTGGTCACCAATCTGGCTGCCCCAGGCTTAACCTGCGAAGGAGCTCCCTTTTCCGTTGTTCTCTGAGCTTCTATCAGAGAAAGGCACAGGGAAGAATGTCTCTTCTAGGAACTGCACTGCTTTAGGCGCTCATGTGCTGTGAACCTGGTTATCAAGGCCAGGGAATCAGCTTAGCGCTAAGTGACCACAAGCTCCTCTCTGACAGGTTCAGGTTTTTTCTGGCAGTTCATCTCCCTTAAAACCCTGCTAGATGGCATGAACTTGATTCCTAAAAACTCTGAGATCTAATAATCAAGGCCTGAAGTCTCTGGGCTGTAATCCTTGACTGTAGACTTTGACTTTGAAGTTCCAGTCTTTAAGCAACAGTCTAAGAGGACAGGACCCATTTAGCCAAAATGACTTCAATCTTAAATTTGCCTTCATTTGCCCTTTGATCTTGGTTAACATGAAACAAAATTTGGCCTGTGATATATCTCTTACTCTTAGGCAGTGTCTAAGTGGTGACTTTTTACAATGGAATGTATATCCTGCTGGTCTCAGGATATACAGCAAGAAGTGATTGGGAGGGGTCTGGGATCAGTGTTATAGGATCGGTTATCAGCAAAGAACCAAATTGATTACATTAGAACCTAAGCTTCCCTATTTACTAGGTATGTGACCTTATGTGAGTCATTTGACTGCTCTGTGCCTTATTATCCTCCTCTATAAAGTAGATATAACAGTACCTAGCTTACAGGGTTGTCATGAGGATGAAATGAGTTAATATATATAAAGGGCTCAGAATGGTGCCTGTCACATGGTAGGCCCTATGTAAGTGACAGCCATTTTTACCACTCTGTCCTCATTTTTTTTACTCTTACAGGTTCTAGTCTTATCTTCCACGGTGGTTGCCACCATTGTACCTTGCTTTTGCTTACTTCAGCAAGAGACTTAGAATTCAATTTTCCTATTTCCACATGATCATCTGGCCACCAGTGAGCAAAAAGGGGAAAGGGGGTAAAGCAAGGCTGGTTGACAGCACCACCAGGCCCACATGTAACAGAAGAGGAATCCCCAGAGGAAAGTGTGAATGCTGCAGACAAGGGGAATGGGAAAGAGTGTTAGAAAGAGAGAGGGAAAAAACAAACAACAACAATGAAAAACACCCTATCTTCTGAAGTCATTATTACTACTTTGTGAAATAATGTCTTAGATTTAGTTCTCTAACTACAGAGCCTGAGAAAGGGATTCAGGTACATGTGATTTCTTGAGTGACTGCTGTTCAGCAAAATTCTATGAAGGAGTAAGGGACTCAGAAAAACTAAGGGACAAGAGCCAAGCAAAGATGTGATCTCAGCTAAAGCCTACACTTGGCCTGAACCATGGGCAGCCCTGGGGCAAAAAGTTACATAGCAGAGTTGTGCCTGCCTTGAGGCAAGGGTGTCCATTGTTTGGAACCCCATATACCCGTCAGTTCCTGACAGAGGTGGAAGTAACCTTACAGGCAAGATGGTCCTTATCCACGAGGACAATGCAAGAAGAAGGGCAGCTTGAGCCGTTGGCAGTCAGCACTCATTGCAGCTAGGTTTGTGTGCATGGGCCTGGTAAAGTGGATCTGGTAAAGGAGAAGACCACCAACAGCATCAACTACAAATAATAATAATAAAATGATGATGATGGCTGTTATATATTGAATACTTATTGAACTAGTACTAGAAACTTACTGGGATTGTGGTTATTATACTTGGACACTGCTTTTATTTTTTTTCTTTCAAATACAGTGTTTTTGGTGCAGTGAAGAAAGGGCTTGCAGAAAAATTTGTTTTCCATATTTTGGGTGTCATTTCAGTTCTATATTTTGGTTGAACTGTCACAGTGAGTTGTCCTTATTTGAATTTTATGTACTTTTTACAATTGATTTGCAAACTAGTGATTTGCTACAATTGAAGAATTATAAATTATTATATTTGCTTTATTAAAATATAGCAAGTCTATTCATTGGTGTTTCCTCTGATACAGACTGATACTGATTGTTTCCAACCAGTGTTGGTTCAAACTAGGTCAATATTCATTCTAATTTGTGGGTGCCTTACCATACCAATTGTTAAATACTTTAAATTTCATCTCTAAAGTACTCTGATGTACAATAACCATAGCCCAGTAAAGGGAGGTTTGTATTCTTAAGTTGTTTTAGGAACTCCAGGAGTTTCTTGTAAGCTAGTCCTGAGGACATATTGAGCCCAATAGCATTATTGATAACTTATATTTCCTCAGCTAATGTGTTCAATACTGAGAACTGACATTCAGAACAATGACTCCCTGGGACTGAACTCATCTCAATCATCAAAGAATCTTTAATTTTATATCTGTAATGTTGTATTTTTGGTTTTTTAAAAAAATTGAAGTGAAAAAAATATAAATTTTGCTCACAAATCCATGTTTTCTTCAGGTACCATCAGGTAAATTTAAATCATAGTTGTAGCAAAGAACTTATATATGGCAAGTGACACTTCATGTATTTAGTATGAATGGGGAACCCTAGTCTCCTACTTCATCTTCTGCCCTTCTAGTTTCATTTTACAGGTACACCAGGCTGATAAGTTAAATAGTATTGAGAGGGGATACAGTTTACAGGTGTGCTGGAAATCTGCTTTCCCAGCAAGCGTTGGCTGCCTTTTTGATAAGGAACTGCTGAAACTCAAACAACAAACCATCCTCTGCTACCTACTATTTTATCTTCATAGAAACAGCAACCTGAGAGATCTATTCTTTCTGTTGAGATATGGCCTGGAATGAGTCTAGAGACAAAATAAAGGAAAAAATAAGCCTGTGGCCTAATAGTTTACCAATCTGGAGATAAAGGACATTAAATGTTTCCTCCTTTTAGCAACCTAGATTATTTTCAAATGTTAGTGATTATTGCGTTAAGAGTAGTTTTGTTGGAGCATATGATGTATGTTACTGTATCATTTTTAATAATGACCGGTGAATTTGTATTTAAGAATCAGACTGCCTGATATTAGGAATGATGAAACTATGAGAAATTATTAACCTTCTGTTAGCTTAAAATATATTTCTTTTCTTTTCATACATTTCAGTTGACATATTTGGATTCCTGATGCTTCTACTCATTGCAATATTGATTATAGTGTTCATTTGTCAATGCTTCATCTATCAATATTACCTGCAGACGTGTGTTCCTTTTATCCTTAGTAAGAATGCACTTTAGGATAGTATCATTGAAGAGAATGCTAAGCTAGTAATCAGGAAATGTTTTACCTTTTTTATGTAATAAAAATAGTATATGCATCCATATGATAAGGAAACTTTTTTCAAAAGGTACAGAAAATTGTAAAACAAAAAGTTTATTCTGGGACTTTCCTGGTGGTCCAGTGGTTAAGAATCCACCTTCCAATGCCGGGCACGCGGGTTCAATCCCTGGTTGGGGAACTAGGATCCCACATGCCGCGGGGCAACTAAGCCTGCGTGCCACAACTAGAGAGCCTGCGCCTGCATGCTCTGGAGCCCGCATGCCACAACTAGAGAGCCTGCACGCCGCAACTACTGAGCCTGCGTGCCATAACTAGAGAGAAGCCTGCATGCCGCAACAAAAGATCCCGCATGCTGCATATCCCACGTGCCTCAACTAAGACCTGACGCAGCCAAAAATAAATAAATAAATATTTTAAAAATTAACTCCTAGCTTATTAAAAAAAAAAGTTTATTTTTCCCAGTCCCCACTCCACCTCTGACACCTCCTCTCCAAAAATAGTTCTTTTAATATGATTCTATTTGTAGTTCTTTTTTTTGGCTACCACTGTGTATTTGAACAATATGGTTTTATCTCCTTTTCATGATTTCTTAACTTTACATGTTATCTATCAACTCCCCATCATGAAAGCTGAAAAATTTGTCTTGCACTATCCATATTTTTTTGTTATTTTGCGGTTAAGGGATATTATTATTTTGCTATTTTTGAATTGTAACTATTGTTGTTCATTACTAGCTCTTAAGATGCCTAATCTTTCTTCTGTTGATTGTCTTTTTGACTTTGAGTAATCCATTTAGTCCTCTGTTTCTCTATCCATCAATACTCCTCCCATTATTTAAGATAAGAAAATTTGGAACCCTGTATTTCCTTCCACCTGTCCTCTTCTCTCTCTAGCTCCTAAATTCTGTAAGTTTTTGCACTCAGTTGACCTTGTCAAGCGTATAATATTTACATTCTGTTCTGTAACTATATTTATATCTTGAAATGCTTACTCTATAGTTTGAATCTAAAATGTCTTAAACTAGTAAAATAATAAAACATATTATGATTGTGTAAATATTGTTTAGAAAACAACTGAAGTGGAAATAGGAAAGGTAATTCTATGTCACTAACCTACATTACTTGAAAGGGAATTACCTAGTGTTAAGATCAAATAGAGTCTCTTTCCTTACTCTCCATTTCTCAAAGTCATGATACATTTCAGCTTGTTTCATGTTTACATTGTGACTTTCCTATACAGTTTTGCATTTCCTAGAGTTTTAGTTACCTTCATTATTTCTTGTCAAGAAGGACACAGGACACCTGTATCTTTATTCCTATCACTGTGATTACTCATCTAGTATTTGGTAAAATATATTCATTGTCTTCTTATAGATATTCTTTTAAAAGTCCTGTGACTTCCTGTTATAATTTACAAAAATTAATTTCTCTTCACTGGTCTACTGAGAAGAAATTTTTGGATCCCATATCTTCCTTTATTTTGGATTCATTTTTTTTTTCCCCTTTTGCTGGAGTATATTCTCAAGTAACTTTTTCAAAAGGAGTTCACAGAGGTATGGAAAATATTTCCATAGTCCATACACGTTGAGAAGTTTGTTTTTCTTCATTCTCCTTCAGGCCAACACAGTATTATTTTCTTTCTTTAAATTGTATACCTTTTTCCAGAAGGACCCAGAGACAAGATAGAAGGATCCATAGATAAGGCAGAGGCACTTTAATAGGCCCATCTGTAAGTAAAATGTGCCTGTATGAAAAGATAAGTGTTGGCCAAATGTTCTGTTTGCTTACTTAAGACCACTTCTTTGTCTAGGAGTTTGTATTTTTCTGGATATGAGACCTTATATCCTTTTCTTATTAACATATAAAGATAAAAGAAAGAGTAAGATGGAAGATAATTCCTTATTCTTTACATCTTGGAAAAAATATATACCCAGAAGGAAGAACCAGTAAGGGTACATTACATATGTGGCAAGAGTCTGTGACAAACATGTTGCTTTATATATATATGTATATTCCCCCACCCCCACCCCAGGATCCTGGTCTCTTGTAAGTGTCATCACTTTTTTGCATACTGCTTATTAGTAAAGTGGCTAATTATTCCCAGAAGAGAATAGGGACCTGAGCAAATATCCATCACTGAAGTTTCTGCAGTTTAGAAGGAAAACTTTGAAGCTTCTCTGCAAATATGGGCCAACAACTGCCCTCAGTTCTGGTTTTGCTCTGCTATTCATCTGCTATCTCTTCCTTTTTGATTTCTTCTAGAGATCTCCTAGGCCTTGTTAATTCCATGAGATCTGCATTCTATTAGAGGAATTTGTCTTATTAAGGACTTCTTGTACTTCATAATCCAAAGATGCTGCTTGGGTTCCAGAAACATCCATATTTCATTAAGAAAATGAATGACTAATGGGGCATCAAAAGATTGATGGGCTTCCCTGGTGGTGCAGTGGTTGGGAGTCTGCCTGCTGATGCAGGGGACATGGGTTCGTGCCCCGGTCCAGGAAGATCCCACATGCCGCAGAGTGGCTGGGCCCGTGGGCCATAAAAAAAAAAGAAGATTGATTACTACATCTGATCTAATAGTCTTGTTATTTAGCAGATATGATTTTAAGTTAAAGCACTTTTTAAATTTCCAAGTGTTAGAGAACATAAATGTTTAACCGCTCCTGTACTCACTGCCTCCTTTGACTCTTATCTATTTTAGTAAATATTTACTGAGTTTTTATTATGCCTTAAGTAGTGTGGTTGTCACTAGGGACATAATTATAACAAGAAAGATAAATCGTTGCCTTCGTGGAGCTTACATCTTACTAAGAGAAGACACAGAGATGTAAACAAGCAATTGTTAATTCTATTGCTAACTTATTGATATTTCAAATGATATTTCATTTATTTTAATTGTATTACTGTATTCTTAATCAAGCACTTTAATTTTCCTGGTGGATAAATAAAAGGAGAACTTAACGTAATAAAGCAATGGTAATAAAAACTTACATAAATGTAGTCTAATAAGATAATTCCAATTATAACTTTATTCTGAAAATAAGCCTCACTAACTCTAAGTTTACCATCCTTTTGAACAGAATTCAAGTCTATATTGCTGGAAGACCACACACAACTTACATTCCTCGTGGGACTGCTCCTGGCAAGTATTATAATTTGTTTGATGAAGTGCCCCAGACTCTTTCAGTAACTCACAGCTGGAAGTCTTCCTCTTACTTTTCCCAGGCATCAAAATTAAAGTACGAGTAGGAAACACAGTTCTCATTTCTAAAACACATTCTTATAACCTCAATAGCTAGTGTAGGATGGGTAAAAACCATAATATTGATACAGAAGAGTTTAAAATTTCCAACCTAAATTGGATATTAATACCTTTCCCAGTTACCCCAACTCCCACTCCACAAAAGCAACTCAACAAAAGTTTCACTTTGCTTTAAGGAATCCTTGAAGACTTTTCCCACATCAATTCATCCTACCTAGTTGACTGACCCTCTCTCCACTCTTTTCGGCTTGATTCTTTAAACCTTCCCGTACTTACAAGGCTCCTGCTTACCCAGAACTCAGATCTTAGCTCCGTTCAGCTCAACATGCACAGCTCTGGGCAGGTCCTCACACTCTTCCGCCCAGGCCTAGATCCTAGGACCCCAACTGAAGTCAGAACCATAGCCCCCTGTTCACCTGGGTAATTGAACCATAAAGTATCGGCTGATGAAAGGGTACTGCAAGGTCCTTTATAATTTCCATTAAAAATAACATCGGGGACATCCATATTATTGTGCTGCTCTGGGCCTCTGGGACATGATACTAAATCTGAATGAGAAGCAGGGTAAACCTTGTAGGGGCAAGGATGAACTGTCAAGCGTGTACATACTTCTTGCTAACTTCTAGATCTTGTTACGTAGAAATTGTTTTGATGGTAACAGGATCACAAACTGTTTCAAAAAGCTATTTGAGGAGAGGAACTGAAGTACAGGGTGATTGCCGCTTCCTAGAATTGAAATCACACCAGAGGGCTGCAGAGGACGATGTGTCCTCTGCAACTTGTCCAACTTGTCTCCCTCCATGTTCAATTCCACAGCAAAGTGAACCAGGAGAAATGCTTTGAAAAGAGCACAGGGTTGGATATTTATTCATTTCAGATAGAAACCGTTATCTATTCACAGATTGAGAACAGTTAGTTACACTAGATTCATTGTAGGGAATAAAATGTAATCAAATTCAGAAAGCAGGATTATTTTCCACCCAGGAGAAAAATCTCAAGCCCAAGGGATAGCTATATTAAAAGGTTGAATAAAGGAAACAAGATTCTTCAAAAGGAATTGAGAAGATGGAAAGTGGAAGCGTGGTGTCATAGAGATCAAGAAAGGAGGGTCTGAATGTATGAGTGTCCTTTAGACTTACAAATTGGGAGGTTACTGATACCCTAACTGCATGTGGTAGTCTTATGAGTGTTTATTCGAGACACAGAATAAACAGACTTCTGACTTGTGCAAGAAGAAAATATGGAACCTGAAAAACGTCATACACTATGCACATTTGACCACGATGCCTCTCACCCACAGAGTTATTCTCCTGGAGTGATAGTAATATCGCCCCTCTTGGTCCTTGGTCCAAACTTCTCTAGAAAATGAATTCAGAAGATGATTTGAAGGGATTGGGGATTCATTGAGCATCCACAGGTTTTCTGTCAGCAGAGACAACTAGTCTTGTGGTCACCACCAAAAGTTTGGCCTTTTCCTCTTTGTTAAACTCATACCCAAGTTGATAATACCTTAAGTCATTTGAGCCCTAAATATTAAAATAGCAGTAATATTGCAGTATCAGAATAGAAATCATATGATTATTTCTAAATATTTTATATTAAGCATTTTTTAAAAATTAGGTAAATCATCACTGACTTTTCTTAGAAAGACTTTGAAAAAGTAAATTGATTCTCTCTTCTCATAGTATATAATGAAGAGATAACTGAAAAGCTAGATCATCCAGAGAGAGAAGAAGGAAGTTTCTTCAATGGTAAGCTTTCAAATTATATTGCATGAATTTTCTGCATGACTTCCCTCCCTCCTATTATGTAACTTTTCAGAAATGTAATCAGAATCATTAAGAAAGTAAGTGGAAATAAATCTGTAAAATGTAAACTAATATTCAATGCCTGACACATGTAATAGAAGGCAGCAGAAAATGGAGCTATAACAGCTCCTCAGTCAGGCTACCTTAGTTAAAATCTGGGGTTCATTTACTAAGTATGTCACATTGGACAGCTAACTTAACCTGTCTGTGTCTTACTTTACTCATTCGTTAATATTCTCCAGTAATAGTGAATCAATCAGTGGGTAGCTCTGAGGTACAAAATGAGATTTTATGGGCAAAATTTTTAGAATTTCCCTGACACTCAGTAAATTCTTAATAGATGTTAATCGTTACTGGAGTACAGAATCTCAGCCCTTGGTGGCATATGAAGGTCACCCTGCCCAACCCCTCCTCCAGTGCTAGGGCCCTCTTGCCTGTATCTCTGGCATGGTTGATGGTGAACAGCTGGAGACTATCACTTGTATGAAAACAATGACTAATTTGGCTTTGTGTATGTGTGTGCGCGTGTGTATATGAATGTTGTGTGCATGCACAGGTGCTTGACTTTCAACAGGGTAAACACACAGACATACTTTTATTGCCACTTCCTACATCCACCTACACAGAAAGGAAGACCCTAGCTAGAGGCATCCTCCATAATTGTATGGCTCCTGAAGTTGTCAGTACAGGTGAATAAAGAAGGAGAGGAAGGAGAATGCAGGTAACTCCCAGAAGCCTTCAGGCCCCCTAGAGGCCAGAATGATCTCCAGAGAGAAATTAGAGTTTAAAAGATCAGTGACACTAGGATGACCATCTATCATCCAAACTGGGACCATTTTGAGAGTAAAAGTGGGTACTATTAATAATTATTCTGGGAGAAAAGTTATAAACCAGGAGTATCTTGCTCAAATGAGAACATGTAGTCACGCTGGTTAACACCCACTGTTATGAGGGAAATGTGTGCATTTATTTGCTGTTGGAGGGATTGGGTATCTATACAAACTTTTAAAAAGGCAATCTGACAGTGTCTATTAAAACATTTTTTGGGTACTCTTTGACCTGGTAATTCTGTTATTAGAGATTTTTTTCCCCTTATGAGTCACCAAAATTATGTGTATTGGTTGAATCAGATGAATTTCTAGATTTGTCCATTTGTGACATACAATTTCATACAGTTCAAACTAATAAAGTTGTCAGGAGTTGATTTATGTGTTGTGCGACCTGAGCTTATGAAATTTTGAGACCCTCATAAAAATTGTTTTAAATCTTCTTTTTGTTAATTTTACAAAAATGTTTGATTCTGATAACACATATTCCCAGAACCTTAAAAAGTCTAGGGCAAATGAGGGCTCCTAAAGCTTAAGCTATACCACACACACACATATTTTATTAAATATTTGAAAAATAGGACACACACATCACACACATTCTTGTCTAGACTTGAATAAGAATGGAACTGTCATACATTTGGGGGTATAAATTAGTACAAGAATTCTAAAAATTAGCTTGCTAATATGAATCAAGAGCACAAACCTTTTTTTACTCTTTAAATCCCAATAATGTCACTTTTAGGAATTTATCCTATGAAAATAATCTGAAATAGTTTCATTTTTAACATGGAACTCTATGATCCATTAGGTATTAAGCATGATATATGGTGTGAGATTCAGTTCCAATTTTATCTTTTTCCAAATGGCTATCAAGCACAATTTATTTTAAAAGCCCATCTTTATGCCAGTGATGAGATGGAATTTTTTTCATAAATCAAATTTCCATACACATTTGAGTATATTTTTATTCTATTCACTGCCATTGGTTTGTCTGGTTAATCATTCCCTAACACCATAATTAGTTATGGAGGATATATAAATTATTTTAATATCTGGAAAAGATATTAAACTTCTCCCCACCTCACATTATTCTTTTTGTTTCCATTTTTTCTTAATTTTAAGTTCAAGCATAATAAAGATGAGTTGTTTATTCTAACTTGTGCCAATGCTGGAAATTTCAGAAAGTTAAACATTTGTTCTCTGGAAAAGATAATCATTCTAGAACTTCAGAGTTTCTCCATGTAAAGTAATTCATGAAATTACAGTGATTTCCTCTTGATTTGTTTCAACTTGCTTGTCCTCCCCTCCCCGTCCTATCTTTCTTCCTCTTCCTCTTTCTCTTTTGCTTCTTTCTGTCTTTTCTTTTCCCGTACTTCCTTCATCTCTTCCTTCCAGAGCAGACTTACCAAAGAAGGACTTGATGATATTACTATTTTTTAAAAAAAATTATGTCTTCTCATACTGCCTTGCTGTCCAACTTTTGTACCAGAGCATTTCATTTTGAATAAAATGCTATTGCAGGGGGAAAGTGTTGCAGAAGAGCTTTTACTATACAGTTGACCATATAATAATCATAGAAAGACTCTCAAATTCATAATGTAAAAGTTATAATTTTAATGCTTTTTATTTACATATTCTGTTAAAAATAAAACAGTGAAACGTTTTTTAAAAAGACCTGATATTCCAGCCCCAAAATGTCTTCTATAAAGCAATATTTTGAAATCTTAGAATAAGAAATAAAAATATACTAGGACAAATTATAGAACCTAGTTTTCTATTCTTGTTCATATCTAATCAGTAAATTTAAAGATAAGGTAGTGAACTCTATTGAGAGTTTTCACCCAGGATTGTGAGGAAACAGGGCTGTGAGGAGAGAGGAATAAAGAGCTAGAAAGACTGGGATTCGGGGAAGGCTTTGTTTGAGTGATGAGAATGGCATGAGGGAAAGAGTATTTGAAGGGAGAACTATCTTAAATTGGGAAGTGGGCTCCAAGGCAGAGCTTTGCCTGCAAGATTTATTGGAGAATGCTCTTAGGAATAACACATATAAGAGAGAGAGAGAGAAGCAGACTTGGGCAGGGGTAATAATTGAATTGTCATATAGTCACAACAGAGCCCTCAGTAAATTTAATGGAGAGTTCTGGAACCTAAATGGCCTCCCTAATTGAGGCAAAGGGGCCCAAGCCTTCATATCAACTATCGTTAGATGTGGGATACTCTCCAAAAGGAGACTTAACTGTGAGTGCGGCAGCTCCCTTTGACTGAGGGCAATTATCAAAGAGAGCCTGGCAGCTGGAGGAATCAGTGCCTTCTTCTGGAAAGGGAAGTCCAGGCATCTACCACAGCAGCTGTTATTCATTTGGGAGAATATTGAGAATAGGGATGCTAGGAAGATAGGATTTGAAATGTTCTACTACTCGTTAAGAGCACACTCCTCTCTCTCCACTTTAGCATTTTCTTTACAACCGAAGTGAATATTAACATTTCTTTCAGTTATACCTTTCCATTGTTGTTGAAATCATTACTATTATTATTATTATTATTATTATTATTATTATTATTATTTGACCCTATGCAGAGATTGAGCCATATGTGACCGGCTTTATTTCTGGGTTAAATAAATTTTGGAATAGAATTAATTGTGATGGTGACCAAGAAGGGAAAAATATGCAAACAGAAGATGGTAGATTTATTAAGAAAAGAAGGTAATTGAAAAATGGTTGTCTTGGAGAAGTAGAAAAAAGCAGATCTAATGGGACAGAGAGTGGTGAAGTAGAAGGTTGTCGCCAGAGAATAAAACTTCTCCTAGAACACTAGGAGATGGAACAGTTTCGGTCAGGAATTGGCAAACTTTCTTTTAAAGGACCAGATAGTAAATGTTTTAGGCTTTGGGGGTCTTCTGGTCTACTCAACTTTACTGTCATGTAAAATCAGCCATAGACAATACATAATCGAATGTATGTGACTGTGTTCCAATAAAATTTTATTTACAAAAACATGAGAGGGCCAGATTTGGTTTGTGAGCCATAGTTTGTGGAACCGTGGTTTAGATGATGAAAAAGACCATTGAATGGCTAACTGGTGTTTGCCTATCTTGTTATACTGACTTGTAACAAATGTGTTTAAAGATTCCAAATAAAATAGCCAAAAGAAGATACAAAGGGAAAGCTAGAATAAAGTAACTATTATGTAGCTAATAATCCCTTCACTTTTGTCACATGGTTGATCACAGTATGCACAGCCTTTCACTAATTTTTTCATCCTTCGCATTTATATTCTTACTTCTAAATACTGAGGTTTTTGAGATGGAAGCAACAATTAATCCAGCCAACATATGCCATCCTGATAAATCCAAAGGGGTTTTGACAAACACATCATAAAAAGTGACTAATTTCATAAGAAATGTAGCAGTAATCCAAAAGGAATAGATTAGACTTCTGAAATATACATGTGACAGGGGTCTTTCCACTTAATTTGTGTGGAAATTGGTGTGGATTCTTGACAAATCTTTTACCCTCTATCCTTTATTATGCAGCTGTCCAATAAAAACACCTTTGATACTTTTCCAGAGTTTTGAAATCTACATGACAAATTTTAAACTTCTTTGAAAAGGATGTTCATTACCTTTTTGGAGTAAGGCAGTATTTTCCACATCCAAGTTGCTGCCTGGCCAAATCCACAAACAGGGATGTTATTAAGGAAAGTCTTCATTGGACTGTAGGTGAGATGAGATGACCCTAATCATCACAACTGTACAACTAATAGAAATTTACTCCAAAATTTCATTTACTCTTACAAATTGGGTGCCCAAATAATAAAAAGGGAGAATTAAAGAGACGCCTTTATGTTGCTTTTGTTTTTTGGTAAACATATGCTGTTGAGTTATCTATTGAGCATGCCAGAACCTAATGAGAAAATTTGTGACTGAAAATCGTGGAGACAGACTTAACCTTCTGTTTCCTCCTGGTAGAGGAAAGCAAACAGTTAAAAGGCTGAGGGTGAGTGGTAGAATGACAATAGCTTTGTTAACCTGACTCTGTAGATTAGATGATCATTGCCCGAAATGCCAGCTTCTGGTTGGCTGTAAGAAAATGCCTTTTTCTCCTTTCACTCACCAGTTTCTCCCTCCATTTAAATGGTAATCACACATTTATAATGCAGTGCAAGTATGTCCTGTTTTACTCAGAATCCTCTGGGAGCTCTAGAAACTAGTGCTTTCATAATGAGGGATACTCTTTTGGAGTTATTTCTTTGCTTGGGAAGATCTTGGTTCTATTAATTTTTTTCTACTTTCACTTGTCCTTTTTTTTGTTTGTTTCCCTCAAAACCAATAGGATTTTTCCAATCAAATAGTGAGCCCTGGCAAAATTGAATAATGATATTCAAGTCATGTAACTTTAAATAATCTTTATTTTAAGTATCTTTTAATTACCTTGGTAGTTGCTGCATATTAATTTGGTATTATTGTTTTCCCAAAACTAAATCAGACTAATTTCCAGTAAAATCACCCCCCCATTTTTCCCTTTTCAAAATTATATTCTCATATTTTTGAAAAATCTAATGGTTTGGGACTTCCCTGGTGGCACAGTGGTTAAGAATCCACTTGCCAATGCAGGGGACATGGGTTTGAGCCCTGGTCCAGGAAGATCACACATGCTGTGGAGCAACTAAACCCGTGCCCCACAACTACTGAGCCTGCGCTCTAGGGCCTGCAAGCCACAACTACTGAGCCTGCGTGCCACAACTACTGAAGCCTGTGCGCCTAGAGCCCCTGCCCCACAGCAAGAGAAACCACCGCAATGAGAAGCCCGCACACCACAACAAAGAGTAGCCCCTGCTCGCCACAACTAGAGAAAGCCCGCACACAGCAATGAAAACCCAATGCAGCCAAAAATAAAATATAAATTTTAAAAAATCTATGGTTAACTCTGATCTTGCATCTTTCCTTTTCCCCTCTTCTCTCTGTGCTTGGTATTTAGTTCAAGATTCATTTTGGTATTTAAATCAGTGCCTACTTGTTTCATTAGGTTTAATATTTTATCTTGACCTTCCAAATAACTTGAATGCAATAGAAATACCAGGCAAAACCTAATGATCTGGTGAAATTAATAATGACAAGTACTAAATGTGAATCTCTCAAGATATTCCTGACCTAGTACTTATTTAAGCAATCATTTTATATCAATAACTTTTATCTTTCTGATATCAAGATTATTTTTATGTAAACCTCCATCAAATTCTTTGGGGAACAAGCATTTTTTGCCAGGTTATTTATAATAGGTAGGATTAATAGTTATACAAAGATAAACATTGATAAAATATAATGCAGGAATAACTTTTTTTTATAAGTGTACATAGTGATGGTTTCTGTGAAAATGGTGTCTAAATGAAATAGAACCATATAAATGAGACCCTGAGAGTAATTCTTAAAAATTAGTGAAGGCAATAACATTTTTCTCAGGGGACTCCTCTTAAAATGTGACAAGTGCTTTTTGGGAGATGGGGAAGTTCTGTGGTCAGGTTTATAAGATGCTTCTGGAATTTACTCACTGTAAGATCTCAGGTAAATTGCTTAATATCCCTGAGCCTTGATTTCCTCATGCATATAGGAATAATAATAACCACTTTGCAAGGAAGTTGAGGAAAAATGTAGGAAAAGCTCTTGGAAAAGCTCTATTGACTGTATATAATATACAGTCAATATGTGGTAGCTCCTGGGCAAGGGAAGGAGCCAGGCAAGATACTACAATGAAGTAGGAGTCTAGTCCCTGAACCAGCAAGATCCTAGGTTCTAATCTCTGCCTACCACGTTTGAACTGTTTAATGCTGAGCAAATTATTTATATACTAAGCCACCCCATATGAAAGGGAAATAACAATACTATAAAAGTTGTGTGAGAAGTGATTTTTTTATAGTGCTTGGCATATAGTAGGTACTCAATAAATGGTTCTCTTATTGCCTGTTATGTCACTGTAGGTCTGTAGGCGCTATAGGAACATATAGAGGAACCTTACATGTTACCTTTAGGCACTTAGAATCTTTCAAGGAAGAGAAGGCCTTGAGATAAGTACGTTTAAGTAGTACAAAATATAGTATAGTAAGTTCCACAACAGGGGTCCATAGGTGCCTCAGTGTTGAGTTAAAGTCTATATAACTCATATTCATAGGGGTCAAGTAAGACTTCATGGAAGCAATCATGTCGGCTCAGCTGAGTTTGAAGATTGGTCAGAATTATCAACAGACTAAAGCTGTTAGGAGAGGGAGTTTGGGAGAGAGGAAACAGAAGGAGTAATGAAAGTCATGAAGGTGAAAAAGCGTGGTTATACATGAGTAAAGTAGTAAATAAGTTCTACTATTTCTTTAAAGTATAAGGAACAGGGAAGGTACAGGATTAATGGCTGATACTTACTGGGCACTCATGTGCCTGGCACTGTTCTAAGGGCTTTAATTCATTGAATCCTCACAGCAGTCCTATGAGAAGTCTTAGTACTCCATAGATAAGGGAATAGAGCCCTTATAGTACCTATATGTGAAATAGAAGATGATGTCCTTTCTTCTGAGCCTGTAGCAGCCCTGTGCTGAGACACAGCTTGGTGAGTGGTACATGGGCTACACTTCTACCCCCACTCACCCCTCACTCTCAGCCAGATGCTTCACTCAGGACCCCTCAGCCTACATTAGTGCATGCAGCAGTCCTGCTTAGTGTCTTAAAGCTGGGCAATCTGGGTCCAGGGTCTGAGCTTTTAATCATGATGCTATGTGATGAGAAAGGTACCTGGTCCTTATTTGTGAGTAATCTTGAAATCCCCACTTAGGAATCTGAGCTTTGTTTTAAAAGTAAAAGGAGACATTGACTTTATTTTGAAGAAATGTAGAGGCACTTTTTAGCAAAGGTGAGGAATAACAATCATTTATTTGTAAGGAACTATATCTCGATGGTATTATTGGGGTGGGGACAGGGAAATGGGATGGGTGGATGATTTAGAGAGGGGAGATTCAGGCAGGAAGACAAGTTAGGAGAGTGCCAGTCATTCAGGTGGGCACAGGTGAAAGCCCAAATGCGAATGGTGGCATGAAATTGGGAGGAGACTTGAATGACATTTCAGATTAGAATTCACAGACCCTCTTGATCATTTAGAAGTAGAGTGTCAAAAGGAGGAGCTGAAGGAGATTTCAAGGCTTCCAACTTGGGTAATTGGAAGACAATGACGCTGTTAAGATAAAGAAGGAAAACAGGAGGAAGGGCAAGGACATTTTGGTGAGAAGGATAAAGTTTTCATGTTGAATTTGTGGTAATGGCAAGACATGCATGTAGAAACTCCAACCAAGAGTTAGGACTGTGGGTGTGGAGCTGGGGAAATTTGAGCTGAAGAGCTAAATGAAGAAAGAGTCTACATGAAGCCATGGGTGTGGGTGAGAGCAATTGTGGTGTATGTCAAGAGAACAGAAGGACAAGAAAGGATCCTTCAGGATAGCTTAATCTAGCGTGTGGAAAGAAGTTATGGTGTCACCCAAGAAGATGGAGCAGCGACCCAGAGTAATCAAGTCAGAATAGAGCAGAGCTAAGATATAGGACAAGGGTGGTCAGGAACAAATGCGTGGCACAGGCAAAGTTGCTCATACACATAATCTATTTTGTAAACTGCAACAATGTCTTTAAACAATTAGGATGTTTCAGGATACTAAGGAGCACTTTGGTGAATATTAGGTACTATGGGAGCTGAAAATAGATTGTAGCTTTCTACAGTGCATTTTCTATCTTATGAGAAGGGTCGTGTGCAATAAATGATTTATCTTACAGGACAGAGGTTGCCTGGAGCATCATGTAGAGAAGAAATCTGAGTAATGCCCAGGCTCAGTGGGAAAGAACATTAGAATCTATTAGCAATATTGACCCTCTGTGGTGGGAGTGGGGGATACTGTGTCAAAGTTGGTCTTTTCTGGATTAGATGCTTCCTAAGGTATTGTTAAAGCTCTAACTTTCTGTGATCATCAGAGCCCAGTTTATCATACACATCAACCTTTTTAAAAAAGACGAATGACTCCTCATGATTTTGTAGCACAAAATTTTCCAATGAGGCTTGCAAAATGAGACTGAATATCAGGTACTCTAGAGTGAATGAATGAAGAAAAATTATGTGCATTCAATAGGGTAAATAAGGGAGAGTCACCACACACCTTCAACTCAGCTGGTTCCTAATGAAAGGGTTAGGGGTGTGTGTGTGTGTGTGCGTGTGCGTGTGCGTGTGTGTGTGTGTGTGTGTGTGTATTCAGTTGTTTGGGACTTCAGATAAATGTTCTAATGGGAGTATGGTGGTAATATGTGACAGAATTGAAAGTAATTGCTTTTTACAGAAAGAGGAAAAAAGTTATTTAAATTTCTCCAGTCAAGAACTTTGATTATAGAAAGCCACAGGCGGGGAACATAAAAAGCCAATGCTGAGCTGGATTATTCACTGTGGAGAATTCATAGTAACCACATTAATAAAGTTTTAGATGAGACTCTTCACTGTTGTATTAAATAACTATTGCAGAGAAGCTTTTATTTTATAAGTATTCATTATCATAGAAATTTACTGTTCTTAGTCTTGAAAAAGTTGTCCATAAACACTTTTGGAAAATGCCATTGTAATTTAAATACCTATTGGAATTAATTTAAAAAACAATTTTGCATTGCAGAATCCTAGAGCTGTAGCCCTTTATATTTCTTCTAACATATCCACTGTATTATATGAATTTACACAAATTATTTCATCTCTGTGTCAGAATATAACTCCTTGAGGGCAAGGGCAGTATTTCATCACTATACCATTGACATCGCTATGTGTAGTGCCTCTCCCTAGTCTCCTCTGACTTTTCTTCCTGTCCACTGACATTTTCAAGAGTCAGCTTTCATAACGCCTCCGATGAAGGTGTGGGACATAGTATCTGCCATCAAAAAACTTAAAATCCGGTTGCTGAGAGAATAGTTACCAGAAATAGATAATGAACAAGGGAGGTAATTAATAACTTAGAGAATAGGTCCACAGTAATTGCTATTTCAAAACCTTGATTTCATTTTCATTCCTTTTTCAGCCACAGATAAATTCTCAATGATGTACGCAAGGACTTTCAAGAGATATGACAACATATAGTCACTCTACTGTTACTATTTCCTTTGCACATGTACTGTCTCTTTCCCTGTATTTTTGTTCTCACTGTTATTTATTTATTTATTTTTCTGATGAGGGGCTCTTGTACCAATTCCTGATATTCATTTGTCAAAGTGCTAACTTTTTTTTTTTTTAATCTCATCTTCAATGCCATCTTCAAACACATTTTCCTGGTCTCCCTTAAGCAACTGTTATGTCTTCCTTTTTTCAGATCACTTTCCTTTCCACTGTCTCTTGGTACTTATCTTAAGGTGGAAATTGTGTTTTATTGGATAGAGTACAGAATCTCAGTTCTGTCATCATTTGTGATGTCTAGAGCAGATATTAAACTCTCTCTGTCCAGCTTCCTCCTCTTTAAAATAGGGATAAAAATAATTGCTTGTTTACATAGCTGTGGTGATACAAGGAGATAACATATGTAAAGTACTTATAACAATGCCTAATACATAATGAATACTCAGTAAATAATGACTTTTATGGCAACAGCTTACAGTTCCTGGCATATAGTAGGGTGTATGTTTTGATTTGAATAATAATGATAAAATTGAGTAAATGATGAGTTCATTTTGCTCTGATTCCAATAAAGCAAAGGGAGTTAGAAAAAGATCAGGGTAGGGTGGATTTGATTGAATAAACATTTATTGCATTTTGCTTTGTGCCAGGCACTGGGGATACAATGTGAACAAGACAGACAACATCAGGGAAGAGGGGGGATGTTGGTCAAAGAGTACAAACTTCCAGTTAAAAGAGAATAAGTTCAGAGGATCTCATGTACAGCATGGTGATTATAGCTAGTAAGACCATATTATACACTGGAAAGTTACCAAGAGAGTAGATCTGCAATGTTCTTACCCCACCGCCAAAAAAAAAAAAAAAGAAATGGTAATTATGTGAGGTGATGGACGTATTAGCTAATGCTATGGTAATCATCATTTTGCAATATATAAGTGTATCAAATCAACACATTGTATACCTTAAACTTATACTATGTTATATGTCAATTATATCTCAATAATGGAAGAAAAAGACAATAATCCCAGTATAAATACAAAAGAAGTGAGGAGAAAAGGAAAATAATTTAAAAATTGTGACACTGCTGGAAAGAAACAAAAGGACTGAAACTGGGAGAAAGGAAGGTGGGGAACGTACTTGAGATAAATAACAAAGGCATCGAGGGAGTGGAGCTTAAGCAAAGACCTCAATATGATGAGGAGTCAGCCAGGAGCAGAGTGAGGTGAAGGAAATACCAGGTGGAGGCTCCAAGGCGAGCCAGAGCTTGGGGTGTTGGAGAAACTGAAGTTCAGTGTGGCTGGAGTGAGCAAGGGTTGAGCTGGATACGTAGGCAGGGGTCAGACTATGGAGGGATTTATATAGGCCACGAAAAGCAGTGTGGGTTGCATTAGACTTGACTGTGAGGGTTGGGTTTTCAGCTGGGTTTAAGACTGTAAAATGTAGAGAAATATTTGGGAGTAGGCATCTGAGGTGGAAGAGCAAAGCCATGGGGTTGTGAGGAAGAATGGTGTCTTAGGAGACGAGAAGTAGTCTGTGAAGTGGAGGAGTTGCATGGGGGCATATGAGAAACTGTTCTCTTTTGGAGGCTATCATTCTACAGAACAGCTGCTGCCTTACAGTAATGGACTTTGACAGATTTTTCTCACAGCAGACGAAAAGTTAAGCTGATGTGGTGACCTTTTGGAATAGATGGTTTCTTTTCTGCCAGGTTGAACCTTTTCTGGGAATATTTGTGCTGAGTGAGCTCTTTGACCTTAGTGCAGGGTAGGTAAATGCTATCCTTCATGAGCATTCAACTCTTTTCCTTTCATGTCAGCAGAAGGAAATAAATCATTTATGTTGGCTCGAGTAATTGTAGCAGCTTTTCATTTCCAATTTACCCCAGTGTGTGTGACTAATTTGAGTTGATAATCACTGTTACCCACGCACAGCTTTTCAAGGGAAGGACCATGAGTCGGAGAACATTAAGTTTCTATAAAGATTGGTGTAATGGCCTTGAACTTAAGCTTTCTAGTCTAAACGTGAAACCTGAGAGTTAAAGCTGTATTACATTTCCAGTAATGACTGTGTCCTTTTTCTTTCAGATTTCCTTCAGGATTTTAATCATCCTTACAGTCTCTTTGAGAATGACTGAACTTCCAAATTCCCTTAAGTTAAAATTTTAAATTCTATTGAACATTTTTGTAGAGTATTTCATTACTTTTACATTGTGACTTGTGCAGTAATTTGTGATTATAAGCTCTTGAAACAAGATTTTATGGTTAGTTTAAAAGATTTTTTAAAAACTTTTAAATAATCTCCTTCCTAGCTAGCTTTACAATCTTAATATTCTTCCCTTTGAACATAAAGCAGTATAAAAATAGAACGTGCAAGCACCTGACATATAAATTTATATATGGCAGAAGGATTAGAGGCTACAGCCCATGATTATGTCTGACGTTGCTGTTTTCTCATCAGTATGACCAGACGATAAATAAATACTCTAATCTTGTTTACATTTATTATTACAAAAATGCTCCACTATTCAGAATCTTCCGTACAATAGTAAGTTTTAGGTAATGATCGATATTATTAGAATCTGTGTTGATGAATATATATCAATGATAATATATTTTTAATGCTATATAGATAGTTGCAAATAAAAGAGGTAATCACTCTTAACAATGTAAGAAAAATACTAGAGGCTTTTTTAATACAGCAAAATTATGCTAGGCTTGTTTCAATACCAAATAATTTCTTCATTAAAATTCAGTAATGTTCTGATATATTAATTAATAAGTATTTTTTTTTAACCTCTCCCAGTTGGGCAAAATTCTGAAAAAGAAGGCATAAACTTATATTTGATATTTTTGTTACTTTTAGTACTTTGATATAGAACTAATATGGCTTCAGTTAAACTGGGGGTGGGAGATGTGATACCAAAAATTGTGAAGAAAATAATCGATTATCACAATGGGGGGAATAAAACTTGATTCTATATATATTTAGAAGTGTTCTCCCATGCTTGACCTAGAGGAGTGGGATAAGGAGGGTGGGAGGGAGACGCAAGAGGTAGGGGATATGGGGATATACGTGTACATATAGCTGATTCACTTTGTTGTACAGCAGAAACTAACACAACATTGGAAAGCGATTATACTCCAATAAAGATGTAAAAAGAAAAAAATTGCCAAGAAAGACACATGAAAAAAAAGCAAAAGTGAAGTGTTCTCCCATGCTATCAAGGCTGGAATAACTTGAGCTAGGAAAAACCAAATTTGTTTAAGTTGAGGTGGCTGTAACTCCAGCAAGACAGACCTTACACTTGATCAAAGATTGATTTCTATGCTAGGCAGAAAATTTGACTTTGATTAGAGAACTGAAACAGCAATGCAGAAATAAGTAATCTCTTTTGTTCCACCAAAATCTGAGAACTTCCTGTCTTTTTTCCCATGAAGTAATAAGCCTAAGCTTGCTCCTGTCTGTCTCATTCTTTGCACTTTAGCTTGTTTCCTGGTGTTTGTCCTCACTTTATTCCCTTCAACCCAGCTTTACTGAGGTATAATTGACAAATAAAATTACATATATAGGGAATTCCCTTGCGGTCCAGTGGTTAGGACTCTGCGCTTTCACTGCCAAGGGCCAAGGTTCAATCCCTTTTGGGGGAACTAAGATCCCACAGCTGGGTGAGGTGGCCAAAAAAAAAAATTATATAAAAGAGTACAGCATGATGATTGATATGCATATATATTGTGAAATGATTACCGTAATCAAGTTAATTCATAACATCCATCACCTCACATAGTGACGTGTGTATGTGCATGTGTGTGTGTGATGGGAATGCTTAAGACTACTCTTATAGCAAATTTCAAGTTAAAATACATTATTATTAAATAGTCACCATACTGTACATTATATCCACAGAATTTATTCATCTTATGACTGAAGGGTTGTATCCTTTGATGAGGATCTCCCCCCACCCATAGCCTCTGGTAACCACCATTCTACTCTGTTTCTATGAGTTTGACTTTTAATTTTTTTTAAGATTCCACATATAAGTGAGATAATACAAGATAGTATTTGTCTTTGTCTGGCTTATTTTATGTAGCATATCTTCCAGGTTTATCCATGTTATCACAAATGGCAGGATTTCCTTCTTTCTCATGACTGAATAATATTCCATTGTTATATGTACATATGTACTATATACATATAACAACATATACACATATAACATATATTGAGTACTTATAAAATTACACTTGCCAGATTTAAATATATCTTTTTCATTAGAGGGATTCATATTTCAATAGCATGCTAAGTTTCAGAATGTTAAAAATATATTCATTTTTTGTTAATACATATGGACATTTTCACAAATCTTTCAAAATATCATTAATTCATATTTTGGGGGGAGTTTCTTTTTTTTCTCCTTTCACAAAGATAAATTCCAATTTGCTTCTTTGTTCAAAACAATTCAGTATAGTCTGTGTTATCTTCTATATGTCATGTCACCACTACTAAATTGTGAAGAACAAATCATGTTTTAATTACGTAACCTGAGTATGGCTTTTGATTTTCAGTCATCCAAAAGAGGGCTTCTATAAATAAATACCAAAGGAAATAATAAAATATTAAGTCATATTTAATTTATTTTATTTTAATTTTAATAGAATGTTTCAATTAATTTCTTTATTACTGGTCCTAATTAATTCATTTTAGAATTTACCATAATTCTGTATTTACAAAAATTATTTACTGACTATTTTTTTAAACTTTTTTCTCAATCACTTATTTTATATAGTCAGATTGAATAATTATCAATATATCATAATTCCAAAATGAACAATACTATATTTATAGGATTAATGATTTTGGAGTTGTTTGGTGTTAAGTGAAATTATGAATAACCTTGTTCTCTGTGCTCTGTTTGACATTTTCCTTTCATCACCTATCAGGGAATCTAAAAAAGTAAAGTGCAACTCAGCTGGTTGTCTTTGAAGAATAATAATTTGAAATGAGAGTAAGTTGATAGTGTAGTAATGGTCTGGTGATAGCTTTCCCAGGAGACATCTTATGCAAAAATGATGGAGGTCTGCCCATCACTGCACACAGAATGCTGACATTCTTGACTTTAATAGGAAAGCATTTATCTTTTGCACCTGCTCCAGTATATGAATAGCTGTCATGTACTCCAACAAAAAGAAGAGAACTGTCACTGTGATTTAAGAAATATACATTGGTGTAAGAAAAAGCAAAATGTTTTGAGCACTTAGAATTTATTTTTCTTGCTCTATTATGCCTGGTTTCTACAGTGAATTATTTAAGTTATACTTAATAGTATTAGAATTTTCCTACTGAGTCCATCAGTATGACTTCATCATTATAGAAAGCACTTTGAATTATTAAAGAGACCCTGCGTGTGTGCTTCAGGAATAAAAGGTTGTGCATTTATGATTACTGGATTTTCAGTAGTGTGTAACAAAATGAAACACCTAGATAAAGTGTAAATGCAGTTTTTACAAGCATATCAGTAAGACGAAATTTGAGGTTTATAAAGTTAAAACTTATTCTTAAAAATTCACTGATTCAAATAAAACAAGTAAAATAATAGAGTAAAATGCATATTGAAATTGATTATTGGAAAAACAGAAGGTTCTCTTAAAGGTTTTTAGATTCCTGACAAGTTGACAATGGAACCAGAGCCTTTAAATGTGTTAAAATATTGAAATGCTACTGCTTTTCTGCACATTTTTATTTCTAAATATTACTGCTTTCCTGGGTGAAATTATGAAAGACTGTCAGATCTTTTTTACATTTATGTTTTCCCAGCAGGTGTTTCCTCCCATGGCATTTTACATGCTGATTTTTCTTCTCTTGCTGTCTTTCAATTTTAACTTTCCTTCTAAAAATACACAAGAAATTTCAAGATTATGTACACACACACACACACACACACATAGTTTGTGTGTATACATATATAAAGTATAGCTATAATTTAATCTGACTCATCTTTTAACAAACACTAAACCAAAATTAATTTTCTCCCTTGAGAATATTCACCATTTGAAGTTATTCACTTATTTCACTCCTGCTGATATTACTCAAAATGTCTTTGGACCTATTCCTTTGAAATGTCTTTAAAAACCTGCAGAACATATAAAGTACATCTTCATTTTTTATGGATGGTTGAGAGATGGCAGACGGGCATTCAGGGCCATATGTGATGAGAACAGGTAACTGATTGTTTCAGATAATCCATTTTTGGTCCAAGTCAGGGATATGCTATAGAGAACTTGTTGTGTGTTTGGGAGAGAAAAATTGAAAAGGCAGAGAGGAAAAGGAGGGGCCCAAATTGATTATGATAGGATAGCAATTTGAAAAGAAAAATTCAAAAAGATTTTAGCTGTCGTTGAAAAAAGCTTTGAATTTTCCATGGTGACTGTTTTGAAAGAATGCAAACATTTAGAAGTACTGGCAGCCCCTGAAGCACTGAGGTTTTATATGATTTTCATTTGTACTTCTGAGCTCATATCCATATTGGGATTTAAAGTAAACAGCATATAAATCAAAACTGAATCTGATTAATTCTTCCTAAGGCTCTTTCACTCATCTGGCATCAGTCTGGACAAAAGCCTTATTCTCCACCTTGTACCATCCCGTTTAGCTCTTACTGGGAAGGCAGTTTTGTGGTTTTTTAAAAAAGTTATTTATTTATTTTTTTAGGCCATGCTGCTCAGCTTACAGGATCTTCGTTCCCCAACCAGGGATCAAACCCCGGGCCCAAGGCAGTGAAATCCCGAGTCCTAACCACTGGACCACTAGGGAATTCCCACATCTTATCTTTGTTGAGTTTCTGAAAACTCTGGAGTTGTATAGATAATGCTGAATCAAGATGGCTCCAGGAAATGTCAGCTTTGAACAGAGGAAGCAAAGTAAATTTAGAAAAGAGGAAAAGAGCCTAGATTCAGAGAGAGTCTCCATTCTAACCAGAACTTTGGAAAGTTTTCACCTTAGGAAGATACAATCTGGAGAGGGATCAAAAATGAGCAATTTAATACAAGCTGCTAACTGAAATTTCATACTAATTATCGAAGTTTCTCTATGTCTTACCTCATGAGATTGAGTGGTCTGCTTGGAAGAGGAGATCAAGTTTTAGATTTAGGAAACCTAGTCCTAATTTCAGTTCTGACCCTAAAGTATTTGTGATTGTGACAAATTAAAGAAAATGGTGTTTTTCTCATTTTCTAAATTGATATTTTGAGTTAGATAAGGAATTTAAACAAGCCAGCCACAGCAAAATGAATTGTCCAAGATCATAATGGGTTTAAGACTTGGAAGGATACAGCTTGTGTCTCATAAAAAAGCTGCTTCTCTGTGAGATAATAGCTCAGATATTTTCTTTCAATTTGTCTAAAATCATGCAAGAAAGAGGTTACTGTGCTAGAAAATATGTCCCTGTCAGTGAAACTGAACAATTCTGGAGGAAAATACTTTTTCAACTGTACCACAGTAAACCAGAAAAACTCATGCTTTGTTTTAAAGTTAGGGATAAGTATGCTTTCTATTATCCTTTTAATTTGTTCAAACACTTCCACTGATTTCCAGCTCACATGTTTACTTTGTTCATCACGGTGAAAATCCCAAATCACATAAGATTATACTAAAGGCGGTCTTCTAGTCATCTGGAAATCAAATATTAAAACCTTAGGGAAACAGGTTCCATTTTTAAGAATAGTTTTGTGTCCAGTGTTTGATCCTAATAACATTTGAGACCCTACTCTGTACAGAGCATTATAGGTTATTCAGAATAATTGCAATAACAGCACTTCATATAAAAATATGACACAATGCCCCTGGACATCATTTGCTGTAGATACAGATTCTAGCTAATAGGATGTTTTCATGTTCTCTTGGATAAACTTCATGCTCTATCCCGCAGACAGAGGTTGTTTCATTTGAAAAGATAATTACAATAGAAAAAAATCAGTGGAGTATATATAAACATTAGCAATTGCCAATATTTTTTTCTAATTTTATGTATTTTTAGCCAATAATAAAGATATTTTGTTGCATATAACTCCCTTTTTTAAATTCTGAAATCTTATTGACTTGATTTTTCTTACTTGAAAATTCTTCCAAGATTTTCATAAAAAAAACAAACACAACAAATAAGGACTGTGGCTAGTCTCAGTCTTTTCACAACTGGAATGTTTTTTTTTCCTAGTCTTGCATCAACTTTTACATTGAGAAATGAGAGTTAAATCAAAATTTTTAAAACAGATACACACTACTATATACTATAAACTTGATAAACAGCAAGGATATACTGTATAGCACTGGAAACTATATTCAGGATCTTATGATAACCTATAATGGAAAAGAATCTGAAAAAGAATAGATATGTAAGTATGTATAACTGAATCACTTTGCTGTATACCTGAAACTAACACAACATTGTAAAACAACTATACCTCAATTAAAAAAAAATAGAAGGGGAAAAATGATTTTTTAAAGAGTCAATATTTGTTTTGTTTTTTACAAGAAGAGGGCAGAAAAACAAAGCATCCATAGTTCAAAATGCATAAACAAGTGTCTTTCATTCACTCCCAGTTGTCTCAAAGATGACTGGAAAATTTTCTCCAAAAGAGCCCTCAGCATTCTATAATATTACACTTTCTGATTTGTTGCACTAAGGGAAAAAGAAAGGCTAGAATTGTTTTAGGAGGAGGAACCATTTACAATGTTCTATGAAAGTGAGCCGTTTTAAGTACAGTGTTATGAGATAGTGTATTGTACTATTTCATATATACTATGTATACAACTTGATCCATACTGTATGTGTGTATGTGTAAATTTTAAACATAGCATTTTGCTAACTTTTATTAAAAAAATTTGAACCTCATATCCCTTAATCAAGAATGTAACTTTTGGGGGCTTCCCTGGTGGCGCAGTGGTTGAGAATCCGCCTGCCGATGCAGGAGACACGGGTTCGTGCCCTGGTCCGGGAAGATCCCACATGCCGCGGAGCAACTAAGCCCGTGAGCCATGGCCGCTAGGCCTGCGCGTCCGGAGCCTGTGCTCCGCAACGGGAGAGGCCACAACAGTGAGAGGCCCGCATACCGCAAAAAAAAAAAAAAAAGAATATAACTTTTACCATATTTTTTCTTTGGGAAAAATATCAACTTGAATTATTATTATTAGCTTACATAGTAACAAGAATAAAATTTTATGTAACTTTATGTTAACAAAGCATCATCATGACCTATAACCCAATGAAGGGCTATTTTTCTTCTTTCCCCATATCACTCTCCCTTTATCTCCTTCATTCTTCTCCCCCACCAGTTTTATTGTGATTTAATTGACATATAACATTGTTTTACATATACAACATAATTATTTGCTATATATATATATATATAAATGATGACCACATAGCATTAGCTAACACCTCCATTACTTCACATAGCTACAATTTTTGTTTGTTTGTTTGCTATTGAGTTGTATGGGTTCTTTATATTTTTTGAGTACTAACCCCTTATCAGATGTATGATTTGCAAATATTTTCTCCCATCCAGTAGGTTACTTTTTCATTCTCTTGATGGTTTCTTTTCCTGTGCAGAAGCTTTTAAGTCTGATGTAGTCTCACTTGTTTATTTTTGCTTTTTTTGTCTTCGTTTTGGTGTCAAATCCAAAAAGTCATTGCCAACACTGATGTCAAAGAGCTTCCTGCCTATATTTTCTTCTAGAAGTTTATGGTTCAAGTCTTTAATCCATTTTGAGTTGATTTTTGCATATGGTGTAAGATAGTGGTCCAGTTTCATTCTTTTGCCTGCAGCTGTCCAGTTTTCCCAATACCACGTATTAAAGGGACTGTCCTTTCTCCATTGTATATTCTGGCTTGTTTGTCATAAATTAATTCACCTTATGTGCATGGGTTAATTTCTGGGCTCTGTATTCTGTTTCATTGGTTTGTGTCTGTTTTTTATGCCAATACCATATGGTTTTGATTACTATAGCTTTGTAATATAATTTGAAATCAGGGTGTGTGGTGCCTCCAGCTTTGTTTTCTTTCTCAAGATTGCTTTGACTATTCAGGGTCTTTTGTGGTTCCATACAAATTTTAGGATTGTTTGTTCTACTTCTGTGAAAAATGTCATTGGAATTTTGACAGGGGTTGCACTGAATCTGTAGATTGTGTGAGTAGTATGGACATTTTAATAATATTAATTCTTCCAGTCAATGAGCACAGAATATCTTTCCACCTATTTGTGTCTTCTTAAGTTTTTTCATCTATGTCTTATAGTTTTCAGTGTATAGGTCTCTCACCTCCATTGTTAAATTTATTCCTAGGTATTTTATTCTTTTTGATGCAATTACAAATGGAATTATTTTCTTAATTTCTCTTTCTGATAGTCTATTATTATTGCATAAAAATGTAACTGATTTTTAAATATTGATTTTGAATCCTGCAACTTTACTGAATGCATTTATTAGTTCCAACAGTTTTTGGTAGAGTCTTCAGGGTTTTCTTTATATAACATCATGTCATCTGCAAATAGAGACAGTTTGTTTTATTTGGATGTCTTTTATTTCTTTTTCTTGACTAATTGCTGTGGCTAGGACTTCGAGTACTATGTTGAATAAAAGTGGCAAGAGTGGACATCCTCTTCTTGTTTCTGATCTTAGTAGAAAAGCTTTCAGTTTTTCAACATTGAGCATTTTTTTTTTTTTTTTGTCATATATGGCCTTCATTATGTTTAGGTACATTTCCTCTATACACAGTTTGTTGAGAGTTTTTAATCATGAATGGATGTTGAATTTTGTCAAATGCTTTTTCTTCATCTATTGAGATGATCATATGATTTTTACATTATTGTGGTGTATCATTTTGTTAATGTGGTGTATCACATACACCATGTTCAAGTGGGATTTATTCCAGGGGTGCATGGATGTGTCAACATCCACAACTCAAACCTTCATTTGCCTTTGTTTAGGCTACCATATGTCTCAGTTTGCCCAGGACAGTCCTACTTTATGCTGGTTGTCTTAGTGTAATTAAAAATAGAGCCCCCTCAGATAAGCACATGAAAACATGTTCGCCATCATTAGTTATTAGGAAAATGTAAATTAAAACCAAAATGAGATACCACTACACACTCACTACAATGGCTAAAATTATAAACAAGCATTGACCATACCAAATGTTGGTGTGCATGTGGACCAACTATAATTTCAAAACACTGCTATAAAGAATGTTAAATAGTCCAATCACTTTGGAAAATATTTAACAGTTTCTTAAAAACTTAAAGGCACCTACCATACCACCCAGCCATTCCACATCTAGATGTTTACATAAGAAAAATGAATGCATATGTCCATACCAAGACTTTTACATGAATGTTCATAGCAGCCTTATTTGGAATAACTCCAAAATGGAAACCCAAAGTCCAATAACAGGAGAATGGATAAACAATTACAGTATAGCTATACAATGGAATATTACTCAGAAATCCATAGGAAGAAATTTTTGATACAGACAATCTGTAAGAATTTCTATGTGAAAGAAGTCAAACAAAAAAAGACAAAGTGGGGCTTCCCTAGTGGCACAGTGGTTGAGAGTCCGCCTGCCGATGCAGGGGACATGGGTTCATGCCCCGGTCTGAGAAGATACCACATGCATGGAGTGGCTAGACCCGTGAGCCATGGCCACTGAGCCTGTGCTCCGCAATGGGAGAGGCCACAACAGTGAAAGGCCCGCGTACCAAAAAAAAAAAAAAAAGACAAAGTGGATAATTCTATTTATGTAAAATTCTATAAAATGCAAATGTGACAGCAACCAGATCTGTGGTTGCCTGAAGATAGGGAAGATGGAGGCGAAAGGAAAGATTACAAAGAGGAAACTTTGAGATGGTGACTATTTTTATTATCTTGACTGTGGCAATAGTTTCACAGGTGTATGCCAAAACTCATCAAACTGTAACTTTATTTTTTATCATCATTATTTTTTAAATATAGAACACTTCACGAACTTGTGTGTCATCCTTGCACAGGGGCCATGCTAATCTCTGTATCATTCCAATTTGAGTTTAAGTGCTGCTGAAACGAGCACAAACTATAAATTTAAATATGCACAGTTTATCGTATATCAATATACCTCAATTGGCTGTTAAAAGAAATAATGCCACCTTTCACTCTCAAAAATATTTCAGTTTGAATGTTGATAATATTTTATTTCTAAGTCTGGATTTTATAGATTCTTTTAAAGATCTTAATTGGAGTATAATTGCCTTACAATGTTGTGTTAGTTTCTGCTATATAACAAAGTGAATCAACTATATGTATATATATATCCCCATATCCCCTCCCTCTTGCACCTCCCTCCCACTCTCCCTATCCCACCCCTCTAGGTGTCATAAAAAACCTAGCTAATCTTCCTATACGATGTAGTTGCTTCCCACTAGCTTCCTATTTTACATTTGGTAGTGTATATATGTCAATGATACTCTCTCACTTCATCCCAGCTTACCCTTCCCCATCCCCATGTCCTCAAGTCCATTCTCTACGTCTGCATCTTTATTCCTTTCCTGCCCCTAGGTTTCTCAGGACTTTTTTTTTTTTTTTTTTTTAGATTCCACATA
The DNA here is from genome assembly GCF_026419965.1 of Kogia breviceps. Classification (NCBI taxonomy): domain Eukaryota; kingdom Metazoa; phylum Chordata; class Mammalia; order Artiodactyla; family Physeteridae; genus Kogia; species Kogia breviceps. Next base: position 55,275,219 of record NC_081318.1, read on the forward strand.
TATGTGTTAACATATGGTATTTGTTTTTCTCTTTCTGACTTACCTCACTCTGTATGACAGACTCTACATCCATCCACCTCACTACAAATAGTTCAATTTCGTTTCCTTTTATGGCTAAGTAACACTCCATTGTATATATGTGCCACATCTTCTTTATCCATTCATCTGTCAATGGACACTTAGGTTGTTTCCATGTCCTGGCTATTGTAAATAGAGCTGCAATGAACATTGTGGTACATGACTTTTTTGAATTATGGTTTTCTCAGGGTATATGCCCAGTAGTGGAATGGCTGGGTCATATGGTAGCTCTATGTTTAGTCTTTTAAGGAACCTCCATTCTGTTCTCCATAGTGGCTGTATCAATTTACATTCCCACCAATGGTGCAAGAGGATTCCTTTTTCTCCACACCCTCTCCAACATTTATTGTTTGTAGATTTTTTGATGATGGCCATTCTGACTGGTGTGAGGTGATACCTCTTTGTAATTTTGATTTGTATTTCTCTAATGATTAGTGATGTTGAGCATCCTTTCATGTGTTTGTTGGCAATGTGTATATCTTCTTTGGAGAAATGTTTATTTAGGTCTTCTGCCCATTTTTGCATTGGTTTGTTTGTTTGTTTTGATATTGAGCTCCATGAGCTCTTTGTATATTTTGGAGATTAATCCTTTGTCAGTTGCTTCATTTGCACATGTTTCTTCCATTCTGAGGGTTGTCTTTTCATCTTGTTTATGGTTTCCTTTGCTGTGCAAAAGCTTTTAAGTTTCATTAGGTTCCATTTGTTTGTTTATTTTTTTATTTCCATTTCTCTAGGAGGTGGGTCAAAAATGATCTTGCTTGATTTATGTCATAGAGCATTCTGCCTATGTTTTCCTGTAAGAGTTTGATAGTGTCTGGCCTTATATTTAGGTCTTTAATCCATTTTGAATTTATTTTTATGTATGGTGTTAGCGAGTGTTCTAATTTCATTCTTTTACATGTAGCTGTCCAGTTTTCCCAGCACCACTTATTGAAGAGGCTCTCTTTTCTCCATTGTATATTCTTGCTTCCTTTATCAAAGATAAGGTGACCATATGTGCATGGGTTTATCTCTGGGCTTTCTATCCTGTTCCATTGATTTATATTTTCTCTTTTTTTTGTGGCAGTACCATACTATCTTGTTTACTGTAGCTTTGTAGTATAGTCTGAAGTCAGGGAGCCTGATTCCTCCAGATCTGTTTTTCTTTCTCAAGGTTGCTTTGGCTATTCAGGATCTTTTGTGTTTCCACACAAATTGTGAAATGTTTTGTTCTAGTTCTGTGAAAAATGCCATTGGTAGTTTGATATGGATTGCATTGAATGTGTAGATTGTTTTGGGTAGTATAGTCATTTTCACAATGTTGATTCTTCCAATCCAAGAACATGGTATATCTCTCTATCTGTTTGTATCCTCTTTAATTTCTTTCAACAGTGTCCTATAGTTTTCTGCATACATGTCTTTTGTCTCCTTAGGTAGGTTTATTCCTAAGTATTTTATTCTTTTAGTTGCAATGGTAAATGGGAGTGTTTCCTTAATTTCTCTTTCAGATTTTTCATCATTAGTGTATAGGAATGCATGACATTTCTGTACATTAATTTTGTATCCTGCTACTTTACCAAATTCATTGATTAGCTCTAGTAGTTTTCTGGAAGCATCTTTAGGATTCTATACGTGTAGCACCATGTCATCTGAAAACAGTGACAGTTTTACTTCTTTTCCAATTTGGATTCCTTTTATTTCTTTTTCTTCTCTGATTGCTGTGGCTAAAACTTCCAAAACTATGTTGAATAATTGTGGTGAGAGTGGGCAACCTTGTCTTGTTCCTGATCTTAGAGGAAATGGTTTCAGCTTTTCACGATTGAGAATAATATTGGCATTGGGTTTGTCTTATATGACCTTTATTATGTTGAGGTAACTTCCCTCTATGCCTACTTCAGGAGAGTTTTTATCATAAATGGGTGTTGAATTTTGTTGAAAGCTTTTTCTGCATCTATTGAGATTATCATATGGTTTTTATCCTTCAATTTGTTAATATGGTGTATCACATTGACTGATTTGTGTATATTGAAGAATCCTTGCATCCCTGGGATTAATCCCACTTGATCAGGGTGTATGATCCTTTTAATGTGTTGTTGGATTCTGTTTGCTAGTATTTTGTTGAGGATTTTTGCATCTATGATCATCAGTGATATTGGCCTATAGTTTTCTTTTTTAGTGACATCTTTGTCTGCTTTTGGTATCAGGGTGATGGTGGCCTCATAGAATGAGTTTGGGAGTGTTCCTCCCTCTGCTATCTTTTGGAAGAGTTTGAGAAGGATAAGTGTTAACTCTTCTCTAAATGTTTGATAGAATTCGCCTGTGAAGCCATCTGGTCCTGGACTTTTGTTTGTTGGAAGATTTTTAATCACTGTTTCAATTTCAGTGCTTGTGATTGGTCTGTTTATATTTTCTATTTCTTCCTGGTTCAGTCTTGGAATATTGTGCTTTTCTAAGAATTTGTCCATTTCTTCCAGGTTGTCCATTTTATTGGCATATAGTCACTTGTAGTGATCTCTCATGAGCCTTTGTATTTCTGTAGTGTCAGTTGTTACTTCTCCTTTTTCATTTCTAATTCTGTTGATTTCAGTCTTCTCCCTTTTTTTCTTGATGAGTCTGGCTAATAGTTTATCAATTTTGTTTACCTTCTCAAAGAACCAGCTTTTGGTTTTATTGATCTTTGCTATTGTTTCCTTCATTTCTTTTTCATTTTTTTTCTTTTTTTAAAACATCCTTATTGGAGTATAATTTCTTCTTAATGTTGTGTTAGTTTCTGCTGTATAACAAAGTGAATCAGCTGTATACATATACATATCTATATATGTATATATATACATATATATACATATATGTATATGTATACATATATCCCCATATCCCTACCCTCTTGCATCTCCTTCCCACCCTCCCTATTCCACCCCTCTAGGTTGTCACAAAGCACTGAGCCTATCTCCCTGTGCTCTGCAGCTGCTTCCCACTAGCTGTCTATTTTACATTGGTAGTGTATATATGTCAATGCTACTCTCTCACTTTGTCCCAGCTTACCCTCCCCCCTCCCCATGTCCTCAAATTTCATTTATTTCTGATCTGATCTTTATGATTTCTTTTCTTCTGCTAACTTTGGGGTTTTTTTGTTCTTCTTTCCCTTATTGCTTTAGGTGTAAGGTTAGGTTGTTTATTTGAGATTTTTCTTGTTTCTTGAGGTAGGATTGTATTGCTGTAAACTTCCCTCTTAGAACTTCTTTTGCTGCATTCCATAGGTTTTGTGTCATCGTGTTTTCATTGTCATTTGTTTCTAGGTATTTTTTGATTTCCTCTTTGATTTCTTCAGTGATCTCTTGGTTATTTAGTAGCATATTGTTTAGCCTCCGTGTGTTTGTATTTCTTACAGTATTTTTTCCCTGTAATCGATATCTAGTCTTATAGCATTGTGGTTGGAAAAGATACTTGATAGGATTTCAGTTTTCTTAAATTTACCAACGCTTGATTTGTGACCCAAGATATGATCTATCCTGGAGAATGTTTCATGAACACTTAAGAAGAAAGTGTATTCTGTTGTTTTTGGATGGGATGTCCTATAAATATCAATTAAGTCCATCTTGTTTAATATGTAATTTAAAGCTTGTGTTTCCTTATTTATTTTCAGTTTGGATGATCTGTCCATTGGTGAAAGTGGGGTGTTAAAGTCCCCTACTATGATTGTGTTACTGTCGATTTCCCCTTTTATGGCTGTTGGCATTAGCCTCATGTATTGAGGTGCTCCTATGTTGGGTGCATAAATATTTACAATTGTTATATCTTCTTGGGTCGATCCCTTGATCATTATGTAGTGTCCTTCTTTGTCTCTTGTAATAGTCTTTATTTTAAGTCTATTTTGTCTGACATGAGAATTGCTACTCCAGCCCTCTTTTGATTTCCATTTGCATGGAATATCTTTTTCCATCCCCTCACTTTCAGTCTGTGTCCCTAGCTCTGAAGTGGGTCTCTTGTAGACAGCGTATATACGGGTCTTGTTTTTGTATCCATTCAGCCAGTCTATGTCTTTTGGTTGGAACATTTAATCTATTTACATTTAAGGTAATTATTGATATGTATGTTCCTATTACCATTTTCTTAATTGTTTTGGGTTTGTTTTTGTAGGTCTTTTCCTTCTGTTGTGTTTCCTGCCTAGAAAAGTTCCTTTAGCATTTGCTGTGAAGCTGGTTTGGTGATGCTGAATTCTCTTAACTTTTGCTTGTCTGTAAAGGTTTTAATTTCTCTGTCAAATCTGAATGAGATCCTTGCTGGATAGAGTAATCTTGGTTGTAGGTTTTTACCTTTCATCACTTTAAATATGTCATGACACTCCCTTCTGGCTTGCAGAGTTTCTGCTGAAAGATCAGCTGTTAGCCTTATGAGGATTCCCTTGTATGTTATTTGTTGCCTTTCCCTTGCTGCTTTTAATATTTTTTCTTTGTGCTTAATTTTTGATAGTTTGATTAATATGTGTCTTGGTGTGTTTCTCCTTGGATTTATCCTGTATGGGACTCTCTGTGCTTCCTGGACTTGATTGACTATTTCCTTTCCCATGTTAGGGAAGTTTTCAACTATAATCTCTTCAAATTCTCTCAGACCCCCCCTTTTTTTTTAAATAGTACATGTTTATTCACACATTAAGCTAAGAAAAATTCTTACATGAAATAACTTACACCGCTCACCTTCTCCTTAGATTCTTTTTTTTTTTAACATATTTATTGTAGTATAATTTCTTCACAATGGTGTGTTAGCTTCTGCTTTATAACAAAGTGAATCATCTATACATATACATATATCTGCATATCCCCTCCCTCTTGCATCTCCTTCCCCCACTCCCTATCCCACCCCTCTAGGTGGTCACAAAGCACTGAGCTGATCTCCCTGTGCTATGCGGCTGCTTCCCACTAGCTATCTCTTTTACATTTGGTAGTATATATAAGTCCATGCCACTCTCTCACTTTGTCCCAGCTTACCCTTCCCCCACCCTGTGTCCTCAAGTCCATTCTCTATGTCAGACCCTTTTTCTCTTCTTCTTCTGGGACCCCTATAATTCGAATATTGGCACGTTTAATGTTGTCCCAGAGGTCTCTGAGACTGTCCTCAATTTTTTCATTCTTTTTTTTTATTCTGCTCTGTGGTAGTTATTTCCACTCTTTTATCTTCCAGGTCACTTATCCATTCTTCTGCCTCAGTTACTCTGCTATTGGTTCCTTCTAGAGAATTTTAAATTTCATTTATTGTGTAGTTCATCATTGTTTGCTTGCATTTAGTTCTTCAAGGTCCTTTTTAAATGTTTCTTGTATTTTCTCCATTCTATTTCCAATATTTTAGATCATCTTTATTATCATTACTCTAAGTTCTTTTTCAGGTAGACTGCCTATTTCTCCTTCATTTGTTTCATCTCGTGAGTTTTTACCTTGCTCCTTTATCTGTTGCATATTTCTCTGTCATCTCATTTTCTTTAACTTACTGTGTTTGGGGTCTCCTTTTCTCAGGTTACAGGTTCGTAGTTCCTTTTGTTTTTGATGTCTGCCCCCAGTGGGTGAGGTTGGTTTAGTGGCTTGTGTAGGCTTCCTGGTGGAGGGGACTGGTGCCTGTGTTCTGGTGGGTGGGGCTGGATCTTGTCTTTCTGGTGGGCAGGTCCACATCTGATGGTGTGTTTTGTGGTGTCTTTGAACTTAGTATGATTTTAGGCAGCCTCTCTGCTAGTGGGTGGGGTTGTGTTCCTGTCTTCCTAGTTATTTGGCACAGGGTGTCCAGCACTGGAGTTTGCTGGCCATTGGGTGGAGCTGGGTCTTAGTGTTGAGATGCAGATCTTTGGGAGAGCTCTCACTGATTGATATTATGTGGGGCCGGAAGGTCTCTGGTGGTCCAGTGTCCTGAACTCAGGTCTCCCCCCTCAGAGGCTCAGACCTGATACTAGGCCAGAGCACCAAGACCCTGTCAGCCACATGACTTTAAACTTCCTTCCTTGTGAGCCCCCAGAGGCGAAGTTGATTTGCCAACCAAGTTCCCACTTCTCCATTCTCTGGCCATTGACTCAGGCGTGTGCTGTTAGTATCTCAGCCTATGTTTCCTTGATGGCAGTGGGAATCCAACAGGGAAAGAACTTTCCCTGCTGAGGCAGGGGGCTTTGGCTGGGCTAGGACCCAAGGGGAGGTGTCCATACAACCAATTCAGGAATGCCACCTCTCACCGTGGCTCTTTGCCCTTCTCTCCTCCTTCCCCTCCAATTTTATAGATTTTAAATCTGGTTATTGGTTTCATAGATTTATTCAGTTTTTGAAAATCCATTTATGATATGTATACTTTTCTGTGTTTATGTTAAACTTCAACCAAAACTTCCCCGCAAAGGACCTGAAAGTATTTCTGAGGGCAACATGCAGAAAGTGTCCCAGTTGGACAATAAATTATAGGCTGACCCTATTCTTTGTATTTTTATTTTTTCTACTTTAGAGAAAAGAGAACTAAGATTTAGAAACACCTTGTAAAAAGCCACAAACATAGTAAATATTTCAGTGGAGACTTCAGATAGGTTTTTCTTTCCTGAAAAATCTAGGTACTCTCCTATGCTTTTCCACCCAGTGAACGAACTGTCTTATCTTTAACAAAGGTTTGTTATGTTAAAAAATAACAAGCCTAGGTCTTCCCTGGTGGTGCAGTGGTTGGGAGTCTGCCTGCCGATGCAGGGGACACGGGTTCATGCCCCGGTCCGGGAAGATCCCACATGCCGCAGAGCGGCTGGGCCCATGAGCCATGGCCACTGAGCCTGCACATCCGGAGCCTCTGCTCCGCAACGGGAGAGGCCACAACAGTGAGAGGCCCGCGTACCGCAAAAAAAAAACAAAAACATAAAACAATCCTTATTCCTTTATAGTCATCCCTTATACATTTATATCATAATTCATGATGATTACATTAAATTCCTTTAGAGCTAAAGAATAATATTCATTTCAATATTTATAGCAAATTTTGGAAAACAAAGCAACTGACCCCTTCTCAGTTAGTACAGTGGTACCAATATGGTCTTCAGGAAAAAGAACTGTAATAAAAAATATTTTAAGGAAACAAAAGACCTCCCACTAGTGGAGAATGTAATTCTGATCATAGGATGAAATGACCAGTAGAGAAAATAATATATTCATCAGCCTTTTGAGATACAGTGAACACTTAAGAAAAAACTCCATGCATTGATGTGGATTTTTATGTATTTTGGTGGTAGCAACTCAGTGTAAATCTTTTCTCTTGGAAGATCTTTGATTACCCTGGTTAAAAAAAAAAAGGAAAAAGGAGCAAGTCTTTGATGTTAAATAGCAATTTAGTTTAGAAATTGATTAATATGATAAAATAATTAAACTGACTTAAGGAATATGGCTTATAGCATTTTAATATACACTCCCCAGGGGCTTCCCTCGTGGCGCAGTGGTTGAGAGTCCGCCTGCCAATGCAGGGGACGTGGGTTCGTGCCCCGGTCCGGGAAGATCCCACATGCCGCGGAGCGGCTGGGCCCGTGAGCCATGGCCGCTGGGCCTGCGCGTCCGGAGCCTGTGCTCCGCAAGGGGAGAGGCCACAGCAGTGAGAGTCCCGTGTACCGCAAAAAAAAAAAAAAAAAAAAAAAAAAAAAAAAATATATATATATATATATATATACACTCCCCAAAGATTGTTATATTAGTATGATGCTTTGCATACAGTAGGCCCTCAAAGTGGAGTAGACTAATTTTAGTTCATAGCCAGTTTAAGGAAAGGATAGGGAAGGAGAAAGTGGTAAGGCAGACAGGAAAGAGGAGGGAAAATTTAGATTCAGTAGAGCAAGAGACAGCAGAGAAATGCTCTGTAGTTTCTAAAATAAATCATTTCCAGTGATCTCTAGCTGTTACTTGAGCCTTTGGGCTCCTAATTATAGAAGATTTTATTGATTGCCTATTCAATATCTATTTCTCTACACACATGTGCTAAAACCATGACTATGATTTTGTTCAATTAGCCACTCTCCTCCATGTGGACACATACTAGTGAGAGGCTGGCCCTATTCCAGCCCCAGAAGGTAAATCCTAATTGCTCTATGGCATTCTCATTTTACTTGCCATTGTTTTAGAAAGGACACATGACCCAGTCAGAAATGAGAAATCTGCTAGAAGCCTCTAGGAAAGGCTTTCTTACCCTTAAGCAAGACACAAGAAGGATGGCTTCCTCATCTTTAGTTGGGCAATATTATATCTAGGTGTGATTCCAAGAGCTGCTTCAGCTACTTTCCTATCATGAGATAAGCATGTGGAAAAAGTTGATACCTTGAAAGAGGCAGAACTGAAAACTGGAAATTACCTAGTTCCTTAAGTGATGTCATTAAGCCACTAATTTACCCATGCTTGGGGTTGCTACTAACCAGCCAAGTGATGTAGGCCTGAGTTTCCTCAACTATAAAATGAGAAAGATGATTTTTTCATTTGATCCATCTGGGACCCTTCAGCTCTATCATTATTCCATGCTTCTTGTAATCCATAAACCATGGCAGTGAAGTTACTGAGCACTTCTTACTGGTGAAAATATATAACCTGGCAAATGAAAACATCAGTGAGTTCTAATATAATTTTCAGTGTAATTTCTAGGAACACGAGTTTTAAAAGTTGCCTAGGGCCAAGCTGTTAAAAGATTTCCAGGCATTTCAAATATCAAAAGCTGATATGTGCCCAGTGTTGATATAATGTGAGAAATAATTGGTAAGAAACTTGAGTAAGTGCCGAGTAGCAGAATCTAGACTGGGACTCCCAACATTCCAGGACCAGTCTATCTCTTTTGCTTTCTGTGGTGTTGCTGTTACTACCTGACTGTTAACTTACATCCAGTGTTTCAAAGCCATTTACTCTTTGTTAATGATGTTTCAGAATTGCCTGACCTTGCAATAATTTATTTATTGTCAAGACAATAAAAAAGGAAAAATGATTCTTGCATCAAATGGGGTTTTAAGCTAACTGATCTCCAGGGCCTTGAGTTCCTGAGAAGTAAATATTTTCTCCCAATAGAATTTTTTCTGTTTTCACAAACAACTTTTAATGTTTCCCAGTTATTGATAGAAAAGGAAGTCTTTTAGTCTTGATCCATCTTAAGCCACTCTTATGTGTAGACAAAGAAGTGGTTGATTTTCAGGTATCTTGGGATGTTCCCATTATCCAGTACCTGCGTTTGAAATGCCTGTGTTAAGGCAAATATTTTTCTAGGTTGAAATTTCTATGAGTCAATATGATATGAATTAGGACATTAGTAAAGGCTACCTTACTTCCATATAAATCATATATGTGATGAGTCCCTATAATATATGAGGTACTATGCTTTTATTTCATGCAACATTTAAAATGTTATAACCAGAAAATTAAGCCAATAGAAATGGAAACATCGTTAGAAACCCTGGACAAAGAAAGCAAGTGATAGGGAAGGGGTTGGGAGTAAATCCTGCAATTTGTGGCTTAAATTAAGTTGTGCTTTAGTTCCCCATCTATGTAATGATAGTAAATTGAATATATTTGATTAGTAATAAAAACCACCTGTTTATAAAGGGCTTAGAACTTTATGAATTATGGCAGGGCAAACATAAATATGATTTGGGGATCTTAAAGCTAATAATATTCTCATCTAATGCTTTTTTAAAAAGTGTATAAACTCTGTTTTGGTCTTAATGGTTCTAACATTGCAAATATCACACTCAAGAGACCAGCTTTTCTTTGAATAGTTTTCTCTCTGGAAGTAATGTTAGGGAAAGCCAGCCTGGTTTCACTTCCCTGCCTCATCTCCTTTCCTTTGTCTTTTCCACAGATGCCCTCTATTCATAGGCACAGTTTCACCCATTTCTGTCCAATCATAGGTTCCTCAGACTATCTGCAAACTTTTCAAAATAACTTATCGTACCAGATCTGGATCCCTGGGCTGTTCTGACAAACCTAGAGTCTCTGGTGTGCCTTGGATGCCTAGGCACTCCTTATCTAGAGCTTTCTTTCTCCCCTTCCTGCTTCTCCATGTGTGCAGGGTCTGCCTCAGTTGCCCTGTCTGCCTTCTCACCTTCCTTACCTAATAATGATGGCCCTCCTCCTAGGATCAAACAGTTCCTGCCAGGCCATCCTGTAGAACAAGTCATCAATATCTTACAACTGAGAACCAGATAAAATTTCCCAGTATCATGGCTGGCCTTCTAGCTTAAACACCCATTCCTCCTTCTAGCGACAGTTCCAACTTTTCTTGGGATTCAGCCTTCCCCCATTTTAGTTCAAGTAGACTGGGTGGGCATTTGTTCTAAGCCCTAGGGATGGAGTTTGGGACCCAAGATATCCTGTTTCCACAGTGATTGGTCCAAAGGTGGGAATGTGACCTAAAATGACCCAAGCAGAAAAAATGTCAGGACTTCCTCTGGAAGTTGTAGGATAGTTGTTCCCTCTTCTTTGGTTAAACTTAAACCTGTAAGATTGTAACCTAATCAGATTTGACTTTAAAATTTTAGCTCACAGAGCAAGGAAACAAACGGAGGCCTGTGTTCTAAACATAGAACCATATGCTTAAAAATGTAAAAATTATAAAATCCAATACAATGTTATATACAAATTGTTCTTTTCTCCTACCTGGACAAATATACTTTCATAATGACCCAGAAGGCAATGTTCAAATTCTCAGACTCTTCAGATTTCTGCTCTGGAACATGGCTGGATGAAGAGATCACACACATTTTGGCCCAGTTCCTTCTCTTCTCACTCCAGCCTCAATTCTCTGCCAGAAGGTGACTCATAAGATATGTATGAACACCCCAGCCTGCTCATCTAAATTCCATACACATCATCTGCAAACAGCTCACTCTTGGGCCCAAAGGTATGCAGATTGTCAGTTTAGTTCACCTTCAGGGGGATGGGCTAAAAGGAGAGGTCCACTGAGGGCTGAGAACTAGCTTGGAGATTTTTGGCAGGGAATCCTTTGGTCTGTGGTATCCAGAGTGTGATCTAGAGGGATGTGAGAGGGTTCTGGGGGAGTATGTGCCTTTGGCTTCTGAGGCTCTTTGCCCCATGGGGAGGGGCATGGCTGAAGGAGAGCCAGAGAAGAACTCCCTATAGTACAGGGTCGACGGGAGGATCCCTTTTATCTGGATTGTAGGATGGCACCACTTCAGACAACTATCTCACGACCATGAGGGTAGGACCTGTCTTAGAATAAATCCAACACATCAGAGAAGAACCAAGCCAAGCCAAGAGATAGAGAGAACTGGGTTATGGTTACATCATGTAAGTTTCCACATAAGCCACACCTACAGCCACCACTCTCCTGGGACTGTCCGGTTTTATGAGCTAATTCATTTGGGTTTTGCTCAAGCCAATTTGGGCTGAGGTTTCTGTCACTTGCTGACTGAAAGAATCATGTCTGGTAGGCTTCTTGATGGTATTCTGTGAATGACTCATGTCTGGGCCGCTCTGCTTCCTAAGGATGTGGATTAGCCTCCCCATCTCCCTCCCCTGCATCCTGGTAGGGAGGGATCCTATGTCAGTGTAAATTCTCTTCTTTGTCAGCCCTATTTTACCTAGGTACCAACCTGCCTCATATCTGCATCCTCCTAGTTTCCAAGGAGAAGGAGCTATAAACTGCCAAACAATAATCCATTCATGAAATTATTGCTAAATTTATAACACCCAACAGTTGGGCCAATTGCAAATATGCTACAGTGTGATAAATGTCAGAGAAAGACTCAAACAATTTAATGAACTCTGTATTCTTGAAAGCATCAGTTCTTCATCATCAGCTTCTTCAGTAAGGACAGTCTAAACATGTGGGAAGGAAATACTCCTACTTTGAAAACTGGTTCTTCTGTTTGTGTCAAAATTTAAGATGTATATATGTGTACAAAGAGCTTTGTTTCTCATTTCCCATCTCCAATGGCCTGTCTGATTTTAGTACCAATTAAGAAGGTTCAGCTCAGAATTCTAGTCCCCTAGCAGAGACTCTAAACCCCAGAAACTAACTTATTAAGGTCATATGGAACACTACATGAGAATAGAGCTTTATCAATTTCAATGACTAATCACTATGTTCCCTACAAAATCGTGCCCTAATGAAGTGTGTGGGTTTTTTTTAAAGGTAAAATGCCTTTATTGTTTGAAGCATAAAAGAAGTGTAAACAAATTGGTATGATATTTCATTAGTCTTCTCGGTGACGTTATAAAAATACAGTGCCACTTAGTCTTTTAAACTCTTGAAACTGTCCAAAAGTTCATATTTAGCATTACATAAAAGACACTTAAAACACACACTGAGATGATTTAAAAAACAAAACAAAACCACCTCATAAATACAATTGAAATTGCCTTGGGAAAAAGTTCTAAATATAGACTCCTTAGTGAAGTCTAAATAGGACTTCACTTTTTCTTTTCCAAAACATAGGATTTTCCTCATGTTTTGCCTACAGGCATCATAAATGTAGACTGCCTTCTCCTACCTTCTGTTCTTGATATCGGGTAACAGAAATGCAAGCTAAATTCATTTTTCTTCTATTTAATCTCTTATTTGGTTTAAGATAAAATTCTTAATTTGTAAGCAAGATCGTTTAGAATGCCTGGCTCATTTCATCTTATTTCAAATCATAATTCATTAAGAAAATAAGAAGACGATGTGACTTTTTTTAAAGTATTTATATTCAGCTACCGAAAGTGTGTGATTTTTCTAATCAAGAAAAATGTCAAGGATGAGAAGTCAAGTAGATTTTTTTAAGTGAATATGATAACATATATTGGCCTGAAAACAATTCATCCCCAGTTCTCCAAGAAAAAATTTCCCCTGCTCCTGTAGATGGAAGGTATGTCTGCTCTATTTATATAACATGCCTCACCATTACCACTTTCACCTGTGGCCACAGAGAGCAAGAGAGAAGGAAGAGGATAGGAGTGGGAATAAAGCTGAATAAAGGAACAGAGATGAGAGACCAAGAGGGCCCAGAGAAAGAGACACACACATAAAGTAAGAGTGATGGCCAAAGATCTTGACTACTTTCCAGTTCCTGGTTCCACTCTCACCTGAGGCCACCTTCAGTTTCTGCCTGCTGGTTCTGAGAGACTCCCCGTAACTTTTGAGTAAAATATGTTTCTTGTTTACTCTTTAGGTTTTTACTACTTTAAATGAAAGTTCTTAACAAACACATACTTTATAAAAGTTTGTCTTCTAACTTGAGTGCAGTCATAGATTTTTAGCTCATTAAACTCTAAAGAAAATCTTAAGAGTAACTTTTTTTGGTCTGAGCACATCTTGAAATTCTGCTATTACTGTCACTTGAATAAGAATTTGCTCTTCAGCTACATAAGAAATTTCTATTTAAAGCAGTCATTTTTACTGTGGATAATGTGAGTGGTGCAATTTGCAATGTTCTTGGGGATTTTAAAATACAGAACGATCTTTCCTCTGAATTTCTTAGCAGTAATTAGATTTCTAGTCAATTGCTAAGTCCATATGACTCAAATCGTCAGCAAACTTGAAAATATTGAACTTTACCTTTTAGCTTTAATGGTCTCTTTTTACTTTAAGTGATTCTAGCACACATTGAAGTTATCCTTGAGTAAAAGAAGAAAAACATTTTATATCTGACTATTTTTTTCTAACCTTGATTAATCCCCCAGGTCTTCTTTTATTAAAAAAATGAAACAAAACAAAACAAAACTTTTATAAAAACTTCCCTAGCATTTAAACCTTTGTATTAGTTGTCTGGGGCTACCATAACAAAGGACCACAGATGGGATGGCTTAAACAACAGAAATTTATTTTCTCACAATTCTGGAGGCTAGAAGTCTGAAATCAAGGTGTCAGTGGGGTTGGTTTCTTCTGAGGCTTCTCTCCTTGACTTGTAGATGGTGTAGATGGCTGTTTTCTTCTTGTGGCTTTATATGGTCGTTCCCCTGTGCCTGTGTCCAAATGTCCTCTTCTAAGGACCATCAGTCATTTTGGATCAGGACTCACCCTAATGACATCATTTAACCTTAATTATCTCTTTAAACACCTTGTCTCCAAACACAGTCACATTCCGCAGTACTTGAGGGTTAGGACTTCAACATACTAATTTTGAGAGGACAAAATTCAGCTCCTAACAACATTTAACCAACATTTTTTGAGTGCCAAATATGAGCTGTTCTAAAGATTGGGGATAACTATGAAAAAGAAAAGTCCTGCCACCCACTCTTGCAGAGGTTCAAATCTTGAAGGGTGTATTCTATCTAGAATGCTGTGTAAGCCTCTGTGACAGAGAGACCCCAGAGTAGAAATGGAAATTTCTCTCCCACATTGGAGCCCTGAGGTAGACAGCCAGGCCCACAGGATGGCTGTGCCATCTTGACCCAGCTTCCTCTCTGGGCACAGGTCAGCTTCTCTGGCTCTCAACATCTCTACCTCACAACCAATGGGAAGGTGGAAAGGGAAATGCACATTCCTTTTAAGAGTTTGACCTAGAATTTTTACTTATTATTTCTGGTCAAAAGAGAGTCACAAATCCACAGGTGACTGCAAGGAGGCGTTGAAAAATGTAGTGTATATCTAAGTAGTCATGGGCCTAGCTAAAACATGATTTATGTAGATAAAAGGGCAAATGAATATTAGAGGACAATTAATGGAGATAGAGACTATAATCACAGGCAGTGACTTTATATAGTGTAGTAAGTGAGAAAGGGCTACTATGTACAGAAGCAGAAAAGGCTGTTATAAAGAAAGAAATGGAAAAAGTCAGAGAAGTCCAGAAAAGTGGAAACCAGAGACCCAAGACCAGAGAGGGCAGTTGAGAAGGAAGTTGCCTGGGTTACCAGAGCTTTTTAGATTCTGATTCTAATCCTTTATATTATGGAAGCACTTTCTTTTACCTTATTTTTTAGTCCTAAATTGCTTATAAATTCAGGTTTTAGTTTTTTTTCAAAGTAGCTTTCCTATTTACAATGCCCACTTACCTGCCAAACAAGTACTTGCTTTCAACCAGCAATTCAGGAAACTAGGTCTTATTGCTTATTCTTACTGGAGAGTAATTGCCATAAAAGCAAATGGGAAAGAAGTCAGCTCCACAATTGCTCGATAATATATATTGGTATTTTAACTGTATAACCACAAAAGAAGGTATGTATATTTTTTAAAAAGCATGTATAAAAGATGCTGAAAGTTATTGGTAGGGTTTTCTGTTAAATCTGTTAATCCCTTCTATTTTTTAGTAAAACATCTTTCTAAAGAAATAATTGTCACGGAAAAGGTTTCACACATATTAAAAATTGTTACTCCAGGACTGTATAGTTTTTTTAAGCAATAAGGCTTTCCTATATGGGATGATAAATACATGTAATACATCCCAATCAAAAGTCTTGATCTACTAGTGGTTGTTGAAAGCCATAAAGTTCAGATAATATTGTAAAAATTTTAAAGGGAAATTCACTTATATATTTCCAAGGTAGGTTTATAAATGATGGTTCATAGAATACTTGTAGTTAAAAAGAAATATGAGGACTTCCCTGGTGGTCCAGTGGTTAAGACTTCAGGCTCCCAATGCAGGGGGCTCAGGTTCGATCCCTGGTCAGGGCACTAGATCCCGCATGCCACAACTAAGACCCAGCACAGTTAAATAAATAAATATATATTTTTGTTAAAAAAAAAGAAAGAAATATGAGATTCCAAAATGCGTTCACTACGTAATCAATGTCAGTGAAAATTCATCCTACACTGCTAGATTTTGCTTATGCGTATTTGGACTTTGGCCACCCAACATTCAAGAAGCACTGGGGTGCTTCTTAAAAACACTTCAGTTTTCCTTGGGAAATTACTCCCTCTGCTTTGGAAATACTTTTGGTAAAGTGGTAAATTCAAGTGCCTTCCCTCCCAGTATGGATGAGAAAGGGGCCTTTGGATGTTCTTTCACCCAGATCCTTTCACTCAACAACCAGATGGAACTAGGGGCCAGTGCTCCAGTGTAAGCTAGGTCAACTTCAAGCTCACTCCTGGGAATTTAAATCTAGAACAGAGTGAAAATGAAACTGACATTGGTAGAATTTACTCATTCCTGCACTAGCACTCTGATCACTGAACTTAGGCCTAGGCCTCTAAAGACTTGCATAAATTCCATGAGTTCCCATATAATTCCATTTTCCTTAATTCCAGCAGATTTGATTTCTATTGTTTTTAATCTAAAAGCCCTAACTAATTCATTTTTATGTACTGATTTATAAATTGACCATACTGAGCTATGATACAAGACTAAAACACACATATACCCCACTGCCACGACCACCACCACCACCACCACCAACCTATAGTCTATAATCTGAACAAACTTAGGCAGGAAGTGCCAACAAAATGGACAAAAGGGGAGAAGTATAAATAAAGTTGCTACTAAGTTTTCTCAAATTTTTCACATATTTTTACAAACATGGTAACTGTCCCCAGTAGGAAAGAAAAGGGAAAGTATCACAGAAAGTATCACACACACAAAAAGGTCAACATCATTAGTGATCAAAGAGAAGTAAACTAAAACTAGATATCAACTTTTCCCCATAAAATTGAAAGTGATTGAAAATATCAATACTGTTGAGAAGGTGATGAGATGAGCATTTTCATAAACTTCTGGTGGGTGTATAACTGGTCATGAGTTTTCAGGAAAGCAATCTGGCGATATGGCACAAGAACCATCAGAATACTCATATATTGTACTAGTCAGGCAAGGAGAACTATGAGTGTTACAGAGTATGGGATTTATTATATGAATGGACCTTATACAGCTGTGGGGAAAGCTGCGGAAGTGAAGCCCTGACAGGGGTTTGAGTCAGAGCAACACACCAATCCTCAAGAACTGGGGTGAGTGAACAAGGGAGAGCAGATCTGAGACACTGTTGTGGGCATGCAAAAGGGGATTCAGATCCATTGGGAGGTCCCTGGGCGGCCATTGACTCTGGGGATCTGCAGCCGGGCATTGGGCAGCCAATCTAGGGCCACTGTCCATCAGCAGGGCCAGACGTCAGGAAAAAGGACTGGATGCCAAGAGAAGAGTGAAGACAACCTGGAGCCCACCAGGCAGCTCAGCTTCTGACAACAGAGACCTCCAAAGAGTAAGCAAAGCTGCTGCCTCACTCCTGGTG
Organism: Kogia breviceps; assembly: GCF_026419965.1. Classification (NCBI taxonomy): domain Eukaryota; kingdom Metazoa; phylum Chordata; class Mammalia; order Artiodactyla; family Physeteridae; genus Kogia; species Kogia breviceps. The sequence goes on from NC_081318.1 coordinate 55,292,399, forward strand.
AGTTCCTCTCACATGAGTTCCTGTCTTGGCCAGCTCCACCTCTAAGCGTGCAGGGAAAGGAATTCTGGGCACTGTAGTTCCCAGCTTCACCAAGTTGAAAATAGAACAATCCAGCACTCGTATCTTTTTTTTTTTTTTTTTTTGCGGTACCTGGGCCTCTCACTGCCGTGGCCTCTCCTGTTGCGGAGCACAGGCTCCAGACGCGCAGGCTCAGCAGCCATGGCTCACGGGCCTAGCCGATCCGCGGCATGTGGGGTCTTCGGGGACTGGGGCACGAACCCGTGTACCCTGCATCGGCAGGCGGACTCTCAACCACTGCGCCACCAGGGAAGCCTGGCACTCGTATCTTTTGATCCTATAGTCCCATTCCACATATAGGAATGGATCCTAATGAGGTGGAAAATGTAGCCAAAGATTAAATTAAAATATCACTATAGCTGCCATAGTTAAAACAGGCAAAATTGGAAATAAGTTAATTGCCCAGCAATACGGGACTGGTGAAACAAATTAAGGTAAGACACAGACAAGAGTTTCATGCATTCACTTGAAAAATTATTTCATATGACTTTTAATGACATGGTTCTATCCTTGTGATATGGAATGATAAAAGTAGACACAAAACTGTACCTGCCCCTTTCCCAAGCCAGGGACCAAATGGAAACAATAAAGCTTTCTGGAGCAAAAACAAAACAACAAGCAAAAAAACCCCATAAAAACAAACACAGAAAAACTGTATGTGCATTCAAATTATGATTCTGGAAACATATTCATAGATTCTGTTTTCATTTTAATACTTTCTTATACCTTCCCTATTCATTGTTCACAAAGCAGCCAAAGTCATCTTTTTTAAAAAAAAATGTTGTTGAAGTATAGCTGATTTACAATGTTGTGTTAGTTTCAGGTGTACAGCACAGTTATTCGGTTTATTTACATATATAAAAATAGATACTTGTTGGTTATCTATTTTATATATGGTAGTATATATATTTTACTCCCAAACTCCTAATTTATCCCCTCTCCTTTCTCCAAAGTCATCTTTTAAAAATGTAGAAAAATCATGTGTCTTCCTTGACTAAAATCCCAACTTGACTTTCCATTGCACCTGGAACAAAATGCTTATCCTTCCCACCATCCGCAGGGTCTTTCACAGTCCTGCTTTTGCTGACTACTCTAACTGAATCTCCGACAGCTCTTTGCTTGGCTCATTCAACTCCAGCCCCAGTGGGCTGTGGTCAGTTCCTAGCCTTGGCTAACGTCTCTCCCATTTTAAGAGCTTGGCAAGTATTACTTTCACTTAACATGACCTTCTCCCAGTTCTGACTGATCCCTTCTCATTATTCAGATCTCAGTTCAACTGTCATCTCCTGTAGGAGGCCTTTTCTGAGCACCGCATCTGCTGTGTCTCCACTCCCCACCCCACCCAGCAATCATTCTTCATCTCATTGCCCTGATCATTTTTTCCTTAACTAAAATATTATGCTTTTTACTTAGCAGTCTCCCTCACTAGGAAGCAGGGCCCATGAAAGCAGGGACCTTATCTGCCATATTTGTTGTTGTATCCCTGTGACTCCAACAAAGCCACCAAGGCTCTATGTGTTTTCACTGAATCAATGGGTAAATGGATGGATCAGTTTCCTAAGTTTTCTACAGTGAGCATTTCCCCTTCAATAGTAAGGAAAAGATATTTAGAAGGAATATGTTGCTTGAAGGGCAATCTTGTACCAGGAAGGATTTTTACCTGTTACATAACTTAATCTCTCTCAGTTGTAATATCTAGTGATTACTCAGGCCTGTTTTGGCTGCTCTATTCCTCCCACAAGATCTAGGTAGGAGTCTCCACTCTATAGAAGAGAGGTGACTAAATCTCTGTAAAAACACTGGAATCTGGAAAGCATTCTCCCGTATAAACCATGTCATGCATAGCAGTTAGTGGGCAAAAGCCATTATACCATGATAACATTGTAAAACTCCCAGAGGGAGTGAATTCAAAGCCCAGTTTAGGGCTACAACTGCTTCTCCTTCTAGCTCAGTGGTTCAGTCACCCTTGGCACCTCTGGTCTGCTTTATCAACACCACCCACTCATCAACAATACTGCCCTCTTCACATCTCTCAGGCCCTCTGGTCTCCAAGTCCTACCCTATCATGGTCAATGTGTCAACCATGCTTATTGGCTAACCCTAAACTTCCTTGTTTCTCTGCTGTTCAGACTCTCCTGTCTGAGAAAATCTCAACTATGGAGAAATGCAACGCCTATCGTCTCAACATGTTTGTGTTCTGGCTTTGAATTGTCTCTGGAGTAGCAAAAGTTTATCCCCTGCCTTATGTTGCTTTTTTAAAATGTAAATTTATTTTATTTATTTATTTTTGTCTGTGTTGGGTCTTCATTGCTGCGCGCGGGCTTTTTCTAGTTGCGCGAGCAGGGGCTACTCTTTGATGAGGCACGCGGGCTTTTCATTGCGGTGGCTTCTCCTGTTGCAGAGCACAGGCTCTAGGTGCACGGGCTTCAGTAGTTGTGGCACATGGGCTCAGTAGTTGTGGCTCACGGGCTCTAAAGCGCAGGCTCAGTAGTTGTGGCACACGGGCTTAGTTGATCCTCGGCATGTGGGATCTTCTCAGGCCAGGTCTCGAACCTGTGTCCCCTGCATTGGCAGACAGATTCTTAGCCACTGCGCCATCAGGGAAGTCCCATGTTGCCTTTTTATGTTCTATTCTTTGGACATCCTTTGTTCCCTAGGTACTAGAATATAAAGAAAGAGGTGAGGCAAGGCTGAGGGGAGTCAGGCTAGGGAGCCTGAATATTTTCACTTTCATGGTCCAACAACACATGCACACAGGGGTGGGAGACGGTGCTGTATATGCCTGTTTTTGTCAGGGCCTTCCCTCCACTGCAGTGGCCAAGCGTCGGCAAGGCAGCTGACACGTGATTAGCTCGCTTGGCAGAGGGCCAACCGCGACAGGTTGATAGCCCCTCCCAGTCACTAGGCAGGCCTCCAGTCTAAGGAAAGGTTCTCATTCTTCTTAGAATAGGACTAGTTTTATATATAAGAAATAGAAGCATCAGAGTAGAGCTTTAATTAGGTTTTGTTCAGAAGGCAGAGAAAACCGGTGAACCTGTTTCTCAAAAATTCATTTTGGGGATTTTTCATTAAAAAAAAAAATTTTCCAAAATAAACAATGAAAGACTTATAACACTCTCCTGTGGTCGATGGGTTTAACTATCTTTAGCAAGCATGAATTCCAGTGAAGGCAGATAATCCACTTTATAGCATATATTGGGTTGGCCAAAAAGTTCGATTGGAATTTCCCATAAGATGTTATGGAAAAACCCGACGAACTTTTTGGCTAACCCAATAACTTAGCAACCTGGCCTATTTTGTGCTAACCTGACTCTCCATGCATTTTGTGGCAAATGAAACTCTGTGTGACAGGTTCCTTTTTTAGACTCTGACACCGGCAGCTATTTTGTTCAATTTTATGGTTATATAAATTTTGGTGTCAGCCTCAGCAATTTTTCATGCTTTCCATGTCACCCTAAGGGAAAGTGGGCAATCATCAGAAAGTAGCCATGGAGAACTTCCTCTTGCCTATTACTAAGTGCTGCTGGAGAAAAATCACCCTTCTGGGCAGATTGATTTTACTATAATTTTGTGGATCCCCACTTCAGCTGGGCCCATAATATTCCCAGTCAATCCTCTGTTTCCCAGCTCACTTCTTTCTCTTATACCCAACAGTGATTGTTTCAAAGCTTCTCTACTATCAAAACTCCAATTTCCTCTTAATTCTCAAAGAAAGATGGTGTGGGGCTTCCCTGGTGGCGCAGTGGTTAAGAATCCACCTGCCAGTGCAGGGGACAAGGGTTCAAGCCCTTGTCCGGGAAGTTCCCACACGCTGCGGAGCAACGAAGCGCATGCGCCACAACTACTGAGCCTGAGCTCTAGAGCCCGCGAGCCACAACTACGGAAACCTGTGTGCCTACAGCGCATGCTCCGCAACAAGAGAAGCCACCGCAATGAGAAGCCCGTGCGCCGCAACGAAGAGCAGCCCCCGCTCACCGCAACTAGAGAAAGCCCGCGCGCAGCAAGGAAGACCCAACGCTGCCAAAACTAAATAAATAAAATACAATTTTAAAAAATGGTGTGTCTTACTTGGCATAGAAAATAGAAGCCATCTGAAAAGTACTCTCTTCATTCGCACTTCAATTATCCAGAACTGCCCTAATCTACATCCAGCTCTTTCTCCTTCCTTTCTGTTACCGGAGAAGAGGTCTCCCTCTTCTGTTGGTAGCTGATTACTCTGTGGCAGGCAGTCTGTGAAATGGCTCCCCGTGACTCTCACTTAACCATATTCATACAGTGTGAAACTCCCTCCCCCTGAATGAAGGTCGGACATAGGTGACTTCTCCACCAGAAGAGAATACAGTGAAAGTAATAGAATGTAACTTCTGAGGTTATAGGTTAACAAACATATTATGACTTCTGTCTTGGGGACTTTCTAGCTCCTTCTTCCTCTCTCACTTACGGACCCTGAAGGAAGCCAGCTGCTATGTTGTGAGGTGCCTTATGGAGACGTTCACGGGCCAAGGGAGGCCACTGGCTGACAGCCAACAAGGAACTGAGGCTCTCAGCCCAACAGCCTGTGAGCAGCTGAATGGTGACAGTAATACATGAGGAAATATAGAAGCAGATCCTCTTCCCCCATTGTTGTCATCAGATGAGACCACAGACCCAGCAAATAGCCTGACAATCTCATGAGAGATTGTGAGCCAGAAGTGCCAGTTAGGCTGTGCCCTGGTTTCTGACACACAGGAACTGTGAGATAATAAATATTTACTGTTTTATGCTGCTAAATTTGGGGATAAGTTCTTATGCAGCAATGGATAACTAATAAACCTTCGTTTATGCTCTGGATCCTTCTCTCTTGCTTCTCTTTTCCACATCTTCAAATCTTCTCTATCTGATCCTTCTAATTAGCTATTATACATGGAAAAACTATTTAAAAGAAAGGAAACCTCCAATTTCAATTTCCCACAGCTACATTGCTCCCCTCCTCTTTATTTTTTAAAAATTATTTTTTAAAAATAAATTTATTTTTTGGCTATGCTGGGTCTTCGTTGCTGCTCACAGGCTTTCTCTAGTGGTGAGCGGGGGCTACTCTTTGTTGCAGTGCGCAGGCTTCTCATTGTGGTGGCTTCTCTTGTTGTGGAGCACGGGCTCTAGGCATGCGGTCTTCAGGAGTTGTGGCTCGCGAGCTCTAGAACACAGGCTCAGTAGTTGTGGCGCACGGGCTCAGTTGCTCCGCGGACCAGGGCTCAAACCCACGTCCCCTGCATTGGCAGGCGGATTCTTAAACACTGCACCACCAGGGAAGGCCCTCCCCTGCTCTTTAAAGCCAAGCTTCTTGAGTTATCTCTACTCAATTTCTTCCCTTCATTTCCCTTCCATTCCATTCACCTACTATTCATTCCACTGCAATGTAGTTATTAGCCCCATAAAATCCAGAAAAACTTCTCTCATCAATGTGGCCAGTGAATTTTCAGCCCTCATTTTACTTGACATTTTTGAATCATTCAGCACACCTCATTAATCTCAAAAATGTTTTCTTTCCTTCTTCCTCTTCTATCATAGCAAATGATATTACTCCCTGCCCAAGCTAGAAAAGTGGTCAGCTTGACTCCCATCTGTCCATACACACATCTTCCTCTTTTCTTAGTAGTTCACAGTTCCGTCCACCTTTCTCCATGCACAATGCCACAACTCCAGGACACTATCGTCTCTTGCCTGTATAATTGTAACAGCCTTCTAACTGGTCTTCAATTCATTGTTCTCTCTGCAGCCAAAGTAATTGTTTCAAAACACTGTAACAATGTCAATTCTCTGGCTAAAATTCGTCAATATGTTCCCATTAGGATAAAGTTGAAGTTTTACCTGTAGGAAATGTGACCATTTAATTTATTGTCTAAACGGGGCACTTTGGAGAGTGAAACGGAATGCTGTTAATAATTATGAAGGAACAGGTGTGTAAGCTGAGACTGTCTGAGAAAATGAGATAAAAGGTCACCTTATTTATAAAGCCCTGAGACGTCTGGTCCCCAAAACCTCTGCAGCCCATCTCCTGTGTTACCACACACTCCAGTCATTCTGAACTTCATTCAGTTCATTGAACTCACCATAGTCTTTCTTGCTTTCGAGGTTTTGGACATATTGTTGTTTTTGCCTGGGAAACTTTCCACCCCTCCTATTCTTCTGAAAGATTCCTATTCATCCTTATGGACTCAACTTAAATGTCCCTTGTCTGGGAAGATCCTTCCTGACCCCTAAATTCCTCTGCTGTGGGTTCCTAAAGCACATAGTATACCTCATTTCATAACTCTTGTTTCTCTGTATTATTTATAGTTTACTTGAGGACTGACTTCCCAGCTGAATTATAAACTCTTTGAAGGAAGATGCTGTCTCTGTTTTGTTCACAGGAAGGAAGTTTATGGAGGTAAAATACTCAAAGTCCCAGTGTGGGATTTTAGAAAAACCCATCCCTCATTCCTTGATACTGCAGTAGATGGGATTATCTACCCAACCTCCTATTCCCACTTCTACTGCTGGTGATCTTCATAGCTTAGGGCAGGTGCAGAAGGAATTTCTGAGGATTAAGATCTCACTCCCAGAGATTCTGACTCAGTTGGTCTGGTGTGGGCCCAAGACATGGTACTTAAAAAAAATCCCACTGTGTGATTCTCATGTGAAGCCAGCATTGCAAATACATAGTACTCTAGAGCAGCGCTGTCTCATAGAACTTCTTGCAATTATGGAAATGTTCTATGTCTTCTTTGTCCAATAGGGTAGCCATTACCCCATGTGGCTATTGAGTATTTGAAATGTGGCTAATGATACTGAAGAAGTGAATTTTTACTTTTATTTAATTTTATACATATGACTGACAGTGCAGCTCTAGAGCATTGGCTTTCAAACTTGAGTGTGCATCAGAATCCCCTGGAGGGCTTGTTCAGTTAGATTGCTGGGTCCCACCTCCAGAGTTGTCAGAACAGCAGTTCTGAAGTCTGGTCTGAGAATTTTCATTCTGACCAGTCTCCAAGTGGCACTGATGCTGTTGGTCTAGGCACAGAACTTGAAGAACTACTGCTTTAGACTTGTTAAAGATATAGACTCCTAGGTTCCATCCTAGTTCTTCTGAATCAGAATCCACAGATTATTTGTATGAACATTAAAGTTTTTTTTAAATTTATTGAGGTATAATTGACATATATTAGTTTCAGAATGAACATTAAAATTTGAGAAGCACTCATTTAGATGATTTTGTGTAAGTGAGACAATTCCAAGGTGACGCCACGAATATAACTTTTGTGCTGTAGAATTGCACTCATACCTTCATTTAGTTTTTCATCTTTCAAGCTGCTTTTTAAAAAAAAGAGTCAAATCGTGTGTGACCCTACTCTTTGCTTCATTAATTAATCCTTCTCTAAATCTAAATTTTCTACTTGAAAACATAGAAATCCTCACAGTAAATACACGGAGCCTCATATAAGTTGGAATATGTTACATCTAAAACAAACACTTGGTATTCTCTCTGTGGTTTATATTCTGCTTGCAAAGCTTTTCTGTTTATTCTTTCAGCTTTTCACAGGTCACTTTTTTGAGGTTGCTGCCCCCTACCCTTTCAATTTCACTCCAAGCTGAAGCACAGCCCCTCTCTTAACTTCCCTAAGCAAGATTTAGCTATAACTTTACCAAGAACTTGGGAGTCTATGGAATGGAAAAACATGCAGGAAACCAGCTACTGGAAATGAGTAATTCAGGGGTTCACAGCTAAACCTTTCCCAAGGGGGATTCTGACCTTTGATTTTATTCCTTGACTTGTTGCTAAAATGCTGCTCACCTACCCCACCCTTGACCCCTTCCTTCTACCCCATGTTTATGCCTTCTCCAAATTACCACCTACCCAGAACACAAACCCCCATCTCATCTGAGGACCAAAGAGAGAGAAAAATCTAGTTTTCTTCTCTTGTCCTGGTCTAAAGCCTGCCCCAGCCCATTGTGTGTCATCGTGTGCAGTCTAGCTCCTAGGAGTCCTTAACACTTCTGTTTAGAGAGATTTGGGTTTTATTTTTGCATGGTCAAAAGGTCCACTCAAGGTTCCTCCCCACGTCCAAAATATTTAACTGGCTTCAGAGGCACTTAGTGAAATAGAAAGATGCTGCAAGTTTTCAAACAAGTCAGGATTCTCCTACAGATTGAGCACCCTTTCCATATAAAATAGTTTTGTTAGTTCATTCAGGGAATAGAGCTGTCAGAAATTCATATGTATGGTGGATGTATTTTTAAAAATATTAACAGTCATTTGTGCATGTTTGCTGTATGAGGTCAAAGAATGACTCAAGTATGAGTCACGTGCCCTTTTTACTCCTAATTTCCCTTTTTTCAGTAATCTTTTAAAAGTTTCCTGTGTCTTGACATAATTTCAGAGAAATTAAACTTAATAAAGTCATTGCATCAGTGCTGAAACAACTAGATATTCATGTGGGGAAAAATGGAACTCAACTCATACCTCACACCATACACAAAAATTAATTCAAGATGGATTATAGACCTAAACATAAAATCTAAAATGATAAAGCTTCTAGAAGAAATCATAGGACAATATCTTTGCAATCTTGGGGTAAGCAAAGATTTCCTGAGGAAAACAGAAAACACTGACCACAAAAGGAAAAAAAAAATTGGTAAATTGGACTTCATCAAAGTTAAACACTTGCAGGGAATTCCCCAGTGGTCCAGTGGTTAAAACTCAACGCTTTCACTACTGTGGGCCCATGTTCAATCCCTGGTGAGGGAACTAGGATCCCACAAGCCATGCAGCATGGCCAATAAATAAATAAATAAATAAACACTTTCAAAAAGACAATGTTAAGAGACCAAATAGATGAGCCACAGGCTGGGAGAATACATTTACAACACATGTGTCTGACCAAACACCTCCACCCTAAATATATGAAAAATACCGGCAACTTGATAAGAATATTAAAAAATCCAATCTTAAAAATAGTCAAAGGACTTCCCTGGTGGTCCAGTGGTTAAGAATGCTCCTTCCAATGAAGGGGATGCGGGTTTGATCCCTGGTCAGGGAACTAAGATCTCATATGCCGCGGGGCATCTAAGCCAGTGCACCGTAACTAATGAGCACGTGGGCCACAACTAGAGAGCCTGTGTGCCTCAACTACAGAGCCCACGTGCTCTGGAGCCTGCACACCACAACTAGAGAGAAGCCCGCCCAGCGTAGCAAGGAGCCTGTGCACCGCAACAGAAGATCCTGCATGTCACAACTAAGACCCTATGCAGCAAAAAATAAAATAAAATATATTAAAGAAAAAAACAGTTAAAAACGTTTGAACAGTAATTTCACAAAAAAGACCCAGAAATGGCCAATAGGCACTTGAAAAATGCTCAACATCATTAAGTTCTTATAAAAATACAGTTTTAAACCACAAGAGATACTGTACACCCTCTAGAATGACTGAAACTAAAGAGAATAAAAACTCTATAGACTCTCTTGTTTTGCTAGTGGAAGTATAAAATGATATAACCACTCTGGGAAATTGTTTGGCAGTTTCTTATAAAGTTAAACATATACTTACCATACAATTCAGCAATCCCACTCCTAAATATGTACCTTAGTGAAATGAAAAGATGACTACACTAAGATCTATACGTAAGAGTTCATAGCAGCTTTATTCCTGGTAGCCTTAACTTGGAACCAGCTCAGGTATCCATAAAGAGGACAGTAGATAAACTGTGATATATTCATACAGTGGAATGCAACTCAGCAATAAAAAGGGACTAACTGCTAATACAACCACAAGGATGAGTCTCACAAATGTTGTGCTTGAGTAAAAGAACCCAGACTGAAAAGAGTACATACTGTATGATTTCACTTACATGAAGTTCAAGAACAGGCAAAACTAATCTATGGTTAACAGAAATCAGAACAGCAATTGCTTGCGGGTGGTGGTGGTGGGATAACTGGCAATGAGCTGAGAGAACTTTCTGCTGTGATAAAACATTCTTTATCTTGATGGGAGTGTGGATGACCACGGGTGTCAGAACTGAAACCTGTGTGTCAGTTTTGTGAAAACGGACCAAACTGTACACATAAGATTTGTGCGTTTCCCTGTTTAAATGGTATCTCAGTTCTTAAAAACTTGAGCAGCTTAAAATAACATAATAATTGCATTTAGTCTCTGTTATAACCATTGATCCATACATCCTACTAATTCTACTAATAGTGGTCAGATGCTCAATGGTGCTGATGAATAGCAGTTCATATGTGTTACCTAATTAGGTAAAACTATTGTTGCTTTGAATCTTCTGAATTTCGTTAAATATAGCTGCAGATTCATTTCTGTATTCAACTATAACACTGTGTAGATTTGATGACTGATGTTCAGCTCAGTTCCCTCAATGGTTTTCACCAACATGTGATCCCCTTACATCTTTTTCTCCATCTTTATTTTCTAATCTGAAATGTGTTCAATATTTGATCCTTTGCCACCAAAATCCCATCAATCTGTCACAGCCCAGTTAAAGTGCCATTTCCTCTATGAGGCTCTTATTCCCCCCTGCAGCTAATATAGCTCTCAATTCTTTCCTGAACCATTGGAGCACTTTTCCTCTCAAGTGCTAATTCCCATGATTTTGCAACAGCTTAAAATGTATTTGGAGCTTCTATTCTGGAATGGACATGTTTTCTAGAGTGCAGGGTTAGGCACCCAGAAGGTACTCAAATACCTAAATAAACATTTGAACTTAAAAAATGTTTAATCTCATGTAATGTGGATCTCCTTTCTCTGAATTAAAGAGTATACATGTAAGATAAATAATTTAATGTGTCCAAATAGATCTTGCCTTATCTAAAAAGAATAATAATAGGAAAATTTGAATGATACTCTAACTTTCAAACACTTATGGTTAAAATATATTGTTCTTGGGCTTCCCTGGTGGCGCAGTGGTTGAGGGTCCGCCTGCCGATGCAGGGGACACGGGTTCGTGCCCCGGTCTGGGAAGATCCCACATGCCGCGGAGCGGCTGGGCCCGTGAGCCATGGCCGCTGAGCCTGCGCATCCGGAGCCTGTGCTCCGCAACGGGAGAGGCCACAACAGTGAGAGGCCCGCGTACCGAAAAAAAAAAAAAAAAAAAAAAAAATATATATATATATATTTCTTATAATCAAGGTCATTTTGTACATTACAATCATTATACTAGAGAAAGTTCAACAAAATAAAAGTGATTGACAATTTCCATTTTATTATCAAAAGACAAGGGACTGGTTTGACCAAAAGTATCTGTTTAAAAAACAGAGGCCACAGCAGTGAGAGGCCCGCGTAGCGAAAAAAAAAAAAAAAAAGAATATTCTATATGTTCATTGCCAAGGTTAACTGCGTTTGTGATACGAGAGCCTTTAGTATGTATGGGGGACCATTACTTAATAAATGTATTTTAGTTTTCAGGCGTTTTTGATTGTTATATTCTGTGCTTTATGATTGAGGCTCATATCAGTACTCCTGTACTATAATGATAATAAGAGAAACAATACTAATAAGTGATGATTCGTTGCACTGGCTGTAGAAACTCTGCTTCATGAATTTTCTAATTGTTTTTCCCTGTTCTGGACATTAGCCAGTGTCTATTTTTATTAAATGAAAATTTCAAAGCCTCTGCCAAATAAGTACATTTAGAAAGTTGGAATTAATATGGTATTAAACAAACTACAGTACCTTAAGTATACTTCACATCAGATACTAATGTAGTTAAAGATATATACTAAATTAAAAGCCACCAGAGGGCAGCTTAATACAATAGTGATGGAATACTTTTAAGTATGGTAGCAGTATTTTAAAAATAATTCCAAGAGTTAGATGTTATAGATATACAAAGTGAAAAGAGATATATTTAATAAAAATATTTTAAAATTTCAGTTATAATAAATGTTTCTGAGTTGGTAGATATGCAATATATTTTATATGCAGTGCACTTTTTTAGTTGATCTTCAAATACAAATGTGAATTAAATTTATCCTTCTCATTTTTTTTTTTTTTTTTTTTGGCAGCAGCAAAGTTGGCCCAGAGGTCAAGCAACTTGGCCAATATTCACATTTTTAAAATGTGATCTTAGGGACCCCTCTCTCTGTGGTGGCCAGTGTTTCTCCTGTAAGAAGGAATTGGCACCTCTAACTTGTTTCTAATTTAATGGAATTAAAAATTAGGATGATAATGATAATTCTCTTGAAAATACTTTTCATAATTTTTAATAATTGATGTATTAATTTGCATGCTTTTTGTCTCTGCCTCTAGTTTGAATGCTTCATGAGGTCAAGGACAATGTACTTCAGGGACCTTGCCAAATGCAGTGTCTAGCAGTTGGCTTTCAATAATTATTTGTTGATTTAATTATGTAATTAACTGTAAATTCTTAAGGGATTAACATTTCTAGAGACTCTTCCATGTTTTCATGTAGTCAACAGCTATGCTGTCTATTCACCCATCCACCCACCTATCCACCCATTCATTCATCATCCATCTATCCCTGTGTCCGTCCATCTGTCTATCTGTCTCTCCCTCCATCCATCTGTCTATCTGTCCACTTGGCCATCTGCCCATCCATCCATCAATTAATCCATCCATCCATCCATCCATCCATCCCCACAGACATCTAATCCTCCAAGACAATCCTCAGAAAGGGTTCCTTTCTATTTGGTAATTGGAAAAGGAACTTTCTCAGGGAAGGATCCCTAGTTCAAAGACTTCCTTCTAGAACACATAAAATCACTTGAATAGTCTTTACCACGGGGGCTGCGTCGTTTTAAAAAGACTGACAGCCTTCCTCAGTTCTTTCTGTTGGCCAATGCCATGGCAAAAGGGTACATAAGGACTTGTTCTGTTTTTTTTCCCTCCTGAAATCCCTGGTTGCTGTTTAGCAACTACTTTTTGACAAAGTGAAAGATGAAGCCTTTCTTCTTTCACAAGCTTTATGTTATTTATCTTCTAATATTTCAGAGTTTAAAAAAAATTCATTGCCACTTTTGTGGCCTTTTTTAACTATAAAAGTATTCATTGCTAAGTTGCATAATATTTTAAAAATTAAAATACAATATTACATAGAGAACAAATATAAATAGTTAACTTTTATGGTTAATTTCTTTAACTTAGTAATATACATTTAAAGTTCCTCCATGTCTTTTCATGGCTTGATAGCTCATTTCTTTTTATTGCAGAATACTATTCGATTGTCTGGATGTACCATAGTTTATTTATCCATTCACATGCTGAAGGACATCTTAGTAGCTTCCAAGTTTGGGCAATTATGAGTAAAGCTGCTATAAACATCCATGTGCAGGTTTTTGTATGGACATTTACTTTCAACTCCTTTGGATAAACACCAAGGAGCATGACTGATGGATGATATAGTAGGAGTAGGTTTACTTTTGTCAGAAACCACCAAACTGTCTTCCAAAGTGGCTGTACCATTTTGCATTCCCACCAGCAAGGAATGAGTGTTCTGTTGCTTCACATTCTTGCCAGCATTTGGTATTGTAAGTGTTCCACATTCTGGCCACTCTAAATAGATGCGTAGTGCTATCTCGTTGTTGTTTTAATTTGCATTTCCCTAATGACATATGATGTGAAGCATCTTTTCATAGCTTATTTGCCATCTGTATATCTTCTCTGACAAGGTGTCTGTTAAACTTTTCGGCCCATTTTTTAACTGGGTTGTTTGTTTTCTTATTGTTGTATTTTAAGCATTCTTTGTATATTTTTTATAACAGTTCTTTATCAGATGTGCCTTTCATAAATATTTTCTCTCTTCTGTGGCTTGTTTCTCATTATCTTGACATCATTTTTCACAGAGCAAATGCTTTTAATTTTAATGAAATCCAGTATTAATTATTTCTTTAATGGATTGTGCTTTTTGTATATCAAAAAAGTCACCTAGGTTTTCTCCTATGTTATCTTATAGAAGTTTATAATTTTGCATTTTATGTTTAGGTCTATGATCCATGTTGAATTAATTTTTGTGAAGGGTCTAAAGTCTGTGTCTTGATTCATTTTTTGTGTGTGGATGTCTAGTTGTTCCAGCACCATTTGTCAAAGTTTCTGTCTTTGCTCCATTGTATTGCCTTTGCTTCTTTGTCAAAGATCAGTTGACTATATTTATGTGGGTCTATTTCTGGACTGTCTATTCTGTTCCGCTGATCTATTTGTCTATTCTTTTGCCAATTTCACACAGTCTTAATTACTGTGGCTTTACTGGAGTAAGTTTTGAAATCTATAGTGATAGTCCTCCAACTTTGTTCTTCAATCCTGTGTTGGCTATTCTGTATCTTTTCCCTCTGCATATAAACTTTAGAATCTGTTTGCCAATATCCACAAATGAACTTGTTGGGATTTTGATTGGGATTGCAATGAATCTATAAATCAAGTTGGGAAGAACTGACATCTTGATGATACTGACTCTTCCTATTCAGGAACACAGACTATCTCTTCATTTATTTGATTTCATTCATTAGAGTCTGGGAGTTTTTCTCATATAGCTCTTGTACATATTTTGTTAGATTTATACCTATTTCATTTTGGGGGGTGTTAATGTAAATAATGATGTGGTTTTTATTTAAAATCCAGTGTTCATCACTGGTCCTCAATATAATTTTTAACAGCAGCTTGGTAATTGATCATATGGCTCTTTGGTAAGCTAAGTAACTAACCTCTTTCTCTTAAAAAAATATTTAGAATTTTTTCCTGTTTTCTGATATTTTTAATATCAATGAGATAATGAACAACCCTACACACACACACACACACACACACACACACACACACACACACACACATACATATATCTTTAAGGGTTCCTAAGATAATTTCCTAATAATAAATTCCTTAAAGTGGAATTTCTGGGACAAAAAGACACATATGTTAAAGGTTTTTGACACGTGGCCAAATTAGACTTGAGAAGTGTTATAAAACTTTAAATTCCAATTGACAGTGTATGAGAGTGCCTCTTTGCTTACATCCTCAGCAATTCTGGGTATTATAGTGTTTAGATTCTCTTTTGGAAGAGGTATTTTTGATTTAAAAATTTTCTTGTTTTGGACTTCCCTGGTGGTGCAGTGGTTTAAGAATCCGCCTTCCAGTGCAGGAGACATGGGTTCGAGCCCTGCTCCCGGAAGGTCCCACATGCCGCGAAGCAACTAAGCTCGTGCGCCACAGCTACTGAGCCTGCGCTCCAGAGCCCACGAGCCACAACTACTGAAGCCCGTGCGCCTAGATAGAAGCCACCACAATGAGGAGCCCGCGCACTGCAACAAAGAGTAGCCCCCGCTCGCCGCGCCCCCGCTCGCCGCAACTAGAGAAAGCCAACGCCCAGCAACGAAGACCCAACGCAAACAAAAATAAATAAATATATTAAAAAAGAAAAATTATCTTGTTTTAGTTTGTAATTATATGATCACTGGAGAGATGACTAAATCTCTCTATTGAGGATACCAATAATTTGCCATATGCTGCTTGTATTTTCCCCACTTTGGTATTTTAACAGGTGCTGAGCTCACCTGTGAGTACAACAAAGTGGCGTGGAGGTGTGAAAATGTCAGTAGTGACAAAAACAGTAGGTGTGTGTGCGTGTGTCTGTGTGAATGCACGTGTGTGTAGCCAAATGATTTATTCTTCAAAGAAGTGGTTAATGGACAATGGTATAAGAATTCTTTTTTACACTTCAGAAAGTTAAACATAGTCCAGAATAGGAAAATCTGCAGAGACAGAGAGTAAATTAGTGGTTGCCAGAGGCTAGGGGAAGGGGAGAATGGGGAATGACTGGTAGTGGGTAAAGGGTTTCTTTTTGACATGATGAAAATGTTCTGGAATTAGACAGTGGTAATGATTGCACAACTTTGTGAATGTACTATAAACCACTAAATTGTACACTTTTTATGTGTGAATTTTATGGTATGTGAATTACATCTCAATAAACCCATTATTTTATTATTATTATTTTTTTTTTGCGGTACGCGGGCCTCTCACTGTTGTGGCACAGGCTCCGGACGCTCAGGCTCAGCGGCCATGGCTCACAGGCCCAGCCGCTCTGCAGCATGTGGGATCTTCCTGGACCGGGGCACGAACCAGCGTCCCCTGCATCGGCAGGCGGACTCTCAACCACTGCGCCACCAGGGAAGCCCAAACCCATTATTTTAGAAAGTCAATGTGCTTATTTTTTCAAATACCCACTTGAAATTTTGATTTTAATAAAAATGACAATGTGTTTTTAATCATTTTCCCAAGGCAAAAGAAAGAGCAGAGGCATCTAGGCTTACTGATCCAAGGTTAATTCAAGGGTAATGGGTACAGGGTTTCTATTTGTGGCGGTGAAATTTTTCTAGAATTAGATGTTGATGATGGTTGCATAGCCTTGTGTATATACTAAAACCCAGTAAAGTGTACACTTTTTTTTTTTTTGCTGTACGCGGGCCTCTCACTGTTGTGGCCTCTCCCGCTGCGAAGCACAGGCTCCGGACGCGCAGGCCCAGCGGCCATGGCTCACGGGCCCAGCCGCTCCGCGGCATGTGGGATCTTCCCGGATCGGGGCACCAACCTGCGTCCCCTGCATCGGCAGGCGGACTCTCAACCACTGCGCCACCAGGGAAGCGCCTAAAGTGTACACTTTAAAATGGTGGATTTTGTGGTATGTGAATTGTATCTCAAATTTTTAAAAGTTTATTTAAAAAGTTGGCACAGTGCTGCTATATGACCCAGCCATTCCACTCTTAGATGTATACTCACAAAAACTTGCACTCGAAGGGTCACAGCAGTATTATTCAAAACAGCCTTAAAATGAAAACAACCCAAATGTCTATCGCTTGATGAAAGAATTAATAAAATGTGGTATTTCCACACAATGGAATATTACTCAGCAACAAAGAGAAATGAAACACAGATACATCTTGCAACAGAATGAACCTTGAAAACATTATCTAAGTGAAAGAAGCCAATCAGAAAAGACCACATATTGTATGATTCCATTTGTAATGAAATGTCCAGAATAGGCAAATTTATAGAGGTAAGAGAGTAAATTAATGGTTGTCCTGGGGGAAGGGGTGGAAATGGGGAGTGACTGCTAATAGGTAGGGGCTTCTTTAGGGGTGATGAAAATGTTCTGGAATTAAATGGTGGTAGTGGTTGTACAATCTTGTGAATATACTGAAAACCATTGGACTGTACACTCTAAATGGGTGAATTATGTGAGAATGGTATCTCAATAAAACTGGTTAAAGAAAGAAAAAATGCTAACAAATAGCAAAATGTTGAGACAAATATTGAAGAAAGACAGATGGTAGAAAGTCTCTGCTAATATGATGTTAAAAAACCAAAGAGACAAAACACAAAGAATCCCTTTTTCCTTTCTCAGCCTTCTTTATGAATTATAGACAGCATTTACCAATATCTTGAATCTATAATGACTCCTTTAACCCTTTTCTCCCTTCTTCTTCCATTGTTCACGTTACAAATGTCCTGCTTATTCACAGAGTTTATGAAATCCATGTGACTTTTTTTGCCAACGTTATGCTGTAATATGTTTCAATTAAGAGTTTAATACCATCTTCAAATTTTTACTTTTACCGTTCACTCTTTTTTTAACAGAAATACTAAATAAATGTGTTGCTATTACACATTCATGCTGGACAGTCACCACAGTGATCAAGTGGGCCAGAAGAAGAGCATTTACTGCAAAGCTCTGGTTCTTGTTATTATTCAACTCTCTCTACATGAAAATTAGGTCTCCCTAGTAACTAGGTTGTTTTAGCCATTGTTTTGACTTTGTGTGTGTGTGTGTGGTACGCGGGCCTCTCACTGTTGTGGCCTCTCCCGCTGCGGAGCACAGGCTCCGGACGCGCAGGCTTAGCGGCCACGGCTCATGGGCCCAGCCGCTCCGCGGCATGTGGGATCCTCTCGGACCGGGGCACGAACCCGTGTCCCCTGCATCGGCAGGCGGACTCTCAACCACTGCGCCACCAGGGAAGCCCCATTGTTTTGACTTTTAACAGCCTTGGGTGTGAAATCATGTCAAATGTTTTAAATTATAGAACTTCAGAATTCATTCAACAAATTTTTATTGAGAACCTGTTATTGACCAGACACCATTTATTTATAATGAACATTAAAGAACACTATTTGGTTAATCCAATATGATTTTTTTCTTACAGATACTGGTAAGAACACTTCAAAGACGTGAATGGGATTAATTCAGGGCTGTTGCTCCTGACAGATAAGCCAATCTACCTGCTGTTGAATGATGTGCAAAAAAGAAATTGGGTAAGAAGAAAGTTATTTGAATAAATTTTTTTTTGCATTTGTAGAGTGCTTTTGTTTTTCAGGTTTTTTTTTTTTTTTTTTTTTTCTTTTTTGCGGTACGCGGGCCTCTCACTGTTGTGGCCTCTCCCATTGCGGAGCACAGGCTCCGGACGCTCAGGCTCAGCGGCCATGGCTCACGGGCCCAGCCGCTCCGCGGAACGTGGGATCTTCCCGGACCGGGGCCCGAACCCGCGTCCCGTGCATCGGCAGGCGGACTCTCAACCACTGCGCCACCAGGGAAGCCCTTCAGGTTTTTTTTTAACAAACAAAAAATCTTTTTAAATCCTCACAAGAACCTTAGGAGTGGGACTGGGCAGCACTTTCCACATGATTCTTCTGTGGATGAGGACATGGAAATTAGTGAGGTTGTGTGATGGGCTTGCTTGGATACACACAGGAATCCAGAAAGTCTGACTCTTACTATTTTATTTCAACTTGACCTCTAGAAGCAAGAAAGACTGACGGCCAAACCTCTCTAACATTTTCTCAACTGTTTATTTTATTCAAACTTGATTCTAGTCTAAAGTTACCTTTAAAGAGAAAAGGGCCCCACCTAGCTATTTGCTCAATGGGATCTGGTATTCCATCTAATCTTATGTTAGTGTATAAATTGACCAAGGTTAAAGAGAAGAAAAATCTTTCCTCAATGTTTGGGGATGGTGGAGTAGGACAATTTATCTGCAAGGTATAAAAAGGTAAGGTGTACCTCTGCTTTTTGGTGAGAAAAGTTCAGAAGTGACTGTGTTTTGTTAATGAAAACTTCACAATACTTATTTTGGCTAGAGATTAAACATGGAAAAATCCACCCATTCATAATCATAGTTTTTGTAAAATTATACATAGTAAAAACGAATGGATCATAGTCTTCATCTGTTGCAGAAATGTTACAACTTTAATATTGCCCAGATGCGTATAAGTGCTATATTTTGAGCCATTGCATAATAATAATTTCTCACTTTTCCCAAGCACTAATTGTGTACTGTGTAGGAAAAACCTACACTTCTCCTGCATATCTGTTTTGCTCTCACACTACTGCCACACTCACAAGGCTTCTGACACCAGACGTGTGGGTTTTTTTCCCACACCAAGCAATTCTGAGACACCAGCTAGGTGTCTTACAGTGTAACTCAATTCTGGCACTATCTACCTGGAGATGGCATCAGATGCCACAGGATAAGGACTCAGTCCTACAAGACTGCCCCCCTCCCCACCACTTTAGATGCCAATCGCAAGTAGTAGGTCCCCAGGTTACCCACAACTTGTGTTCAACTTGGCTACAAATCAGATTCCCGTGACCTCCTTAGATTCGATTATTTGCTCGAATAGCTCACAGAACTCAGGGAAACACTTATGTTTACCAGTTTATTAAAGGGTATGATAAAGGATACAGATGAACATCCAGATGGAAGAGATATGAAGGGCAAAGCATGTGGGAAGGGGAACAGAGATTCCATGGCCTTTCCCAATGCTCCACTTTCCCAGCACCTCCACGTATTCAACAACTTAGAATAGAAGCTCTCTAGAACCTCATATTTTGGGATTTTTATGGAGGACCATTAATTCCATTTCTAGCCCTTCTCCCCTCTCTAGAGAACGGGAGGTAAGCTGAAAATTCCAAGCTTCTAATCATGGCTTGGTCTTTCTGGTGACCAGGCCCCATCCAAGAGCCCATCAAGAGTCACCTTATTAGGGGCTTCCCTGGTGGTGCAGTGGTTAAGAATCCTCCTGCCAACGCTGGAGACACGGGTTCGAGCCGTGGTTCGGGAAGATCCCACATGCCGCAGAGCAACTAAGCCTGTGCACCACAACCACTGAGCCTGCATGCCACAACTACTGAAGCCCGTGCACCTAGAGCCCGTGCTCTGCAACAAGAGAAGCCACCGCAGTGAGAAGCCCATGCACCGCAACGGAAGAGTAGCCCCCATCACCGCAACTAGAGAAAGGCCCGTAGGCAGCAACGAAGACCCAATGCAGCCAAAAATAAATAAACAAATTTATTTTTAAACAAATTCAGAGTTGTTATAAAAAAAAAAAAGAAGAGTCACCTTCTTAGAACAAAGGACATTGCTATCATCCAGGAAATTCCAAAGGATTTAGGAGATTGGTGTCGGGAACTGGGGTCAAAGACCAAATTTTAGAACAAAAGATGCTCCTAAGCTCTTATCACTTAGGAAATTACAAGTGTTTTAGGAGCTCTGTACCATGAACTAGGGGTAGAGACCAACATATGTATATTTTCTATCATATCTCACATGTACGAAGACCTATGGTAAGTGGTGCAGAAGGTGGGAGGACTGAAGGAAACAACGTTAATTCTCCTGGCTTCTTCCTTGCCTGACCATGGGTTGGCAGCAGGGCAGCCTTCATGGGTGTGTGACCTCTGCAGTCAATAGGGCCCCATACTCAGAGGGGTCCTGCATTTGATTTAATGCTTTGCTGACACCATTTTGAAATTCTTAATTTTATCTTTGAATGTGTGTTTCGTTAGTGAAGTCTGATTACTAAAGAGGAGATACACTTGATACATGTATGCCATTTCTGATTGCCCCATTTGCATACAGCATTTCCAGTGCTCCACGGGCATAGCATTCCTGTGCATCCATGACACTTGGGAGTTCATTGAGACTCAGAGCAAGGTCAAGGTAAACCTCTGTGACTGATTAAGCCCGAAATGCCTCTCCTTCCACTTGAACCAAAACAAACAAACAAACAAACAAAAGGCTATGGCATGCTAAGAAGCCCAACTAACCAAGGAACTCTATCATATCCTTTCTTACTCATGTTACTTCCCTATATTAGCCAACCACTTACACTAAAAATGATGCCATAGAAGGAAAGGGAAGACAGGACAATTCATAGTTCCTTTTCCTTTCAGTCCCTCTTTACTCATTAGTAAGCCAAAGGCAGACAGTGTTGGTACAATGTGTGTGTATAAAGAAGTTAAATGGAATAGTTGAGTTAGTTTTGAGGGGTGTTTCCACTGTTCCAGAAAGAAAAAAAATGCATATGTTATGTATGAACTTTGAAATATGAATTTGATAATTTTGGTGATTCTGCATACAAGTTAAATGCTCTTATATTGCATTTAAAGCTGACACTGCACAATGTAAGTGGTAAAGTTTGTGCTGATAATTTAAACTTTTAATTTTTTTCTTTATTTTAAATGGTGTTAAATAGAAAAAACTTAAAACATGACCAGTCAAGTGAGAGGGAAAGAAAGACTATGGAAGAAAAGCCAAAGTTTTATATTTCAGGACCTTTAATTACATTTTTTTCTTGATTTTTCAGTTTGCACTGGGCTTCACAAATTTATGTACTTGGTTAACCGTGTCTGCGCTCCTCCACCCAAGGCCACAATTCCTGATGGTGGCCCTTTTCTACAGCTACAGGTCTCCCTGGGTGCCCAGAGCTGGTCCCTCTCCCTTGCTCCTTCAAGCCTGCGGCTGGTTGTACCTGCCACTCTTGCAAGTCGTGTGCGGGTGAGGGTGAAGTGGTATGGAGGTGAAAGAGGGACATATCGCCTTCCCTTGTTTTCCTTTAACCTCTGCCCACAACTTTGTAAATCACTTTCATCAGTCCCTCTTTTACACGCCTCCGTTTTCATATATTTTACTATAGACAATTTCAAACATAGACATATATAGAGAAACTAGTATAATAGATGCCCACATAGCCATTATCCGGTTTCAACGATACTTCTTTCACTCCTTCGGAGTGTGCCATCTGTTTCTTGCTGGGATCCTGGCTGATATAGGGCCTCCTTATGCATTTGGACTACTATTCAGAGTCATTACACCCCTCTCTTCAACAGGGACAGCAACTATTCAGATTATTTCTGAAAAGAACCAAATTGACATTATCCCACAGATTAAAATGGAGGAAGTGGGGCTTCCCTGGTGGCGCAGTGGTTGAGAGTCCGCCTGACAATGTAGGGACCACGGGTTCGTGCCCCGGTCCGGGAGGATCCCACATGCCGCGGAGCAGCTGGGCCCGTGAGCCATGCCCGCTGAGCCTGCACGTCCAGAGCCTGTGCTTCGCAACAGGAGAGGCCACAGCAGTGAGAGGCCTGCATACCACAAAAAAAAAAAAAAAAAGGAGGACGTGGCTTTAGACATATTTCCTGCCTGTTCAGTGAATATTGGTTCCCTAACTCCCTCCCGGGCATCCTAGCTCATCTTAAACCAGGCTTTGTTTTGTACACAAAGCTGCAAAGAGAGGGCATACTTGGTACCATTCAAAATATGTGAATCACATTAATTGACAGTATTTATTCCCATAGATTAATAAATGCTTTGTCCTTTCACTCATGAGAAAAAAGGAAACACTTAGAAAGAATTTTTTCTTTGTGAGGCGGTCGTCTTTGTGAGAGGATTGATTACATGGTCATAGATCAGCAGTATATTTATCTTCCACAACTTCAGGAAAATAATTTTGTCATTAATGAGATTTGCTAGTAAAACAGAAAGGTCATATCCACAAGGATAGAGTCATTTGTAATATGAGACCCTGGTCTCTTAATAAGAAAGAGAATCATTTCAGTTTTAGTCTCTTTATTAGTAGACACAATAAAAGTAATATACTATTCTAGAAATAGGTATTTGGAATTAGACTCTTTTTCATCACGTCCCATCAGGTGTACCATAAGATTGTCTAAATCAATAAGAAGCTAGAAGGAAGGGGTGCAGAAAAAACTAATATTTATTGAATGCTTTCTTTGTGTTATAAGTGCTCTCAGGTTTATTATCAATTTAATCCTCATAGTAATCCTAGGAGGCTGATGTTATTATTCCTGTGTTATGGAGGAGGAAAGTGAGACTTAAGTAGGATAAGTTGCTCCAAGGCCCACAGCTACATAATAATTAAAATAGCCACTATTTTTGTATGGCTATGCTTGACTCTATGCAAAGCACTTTACATTGAAATTTATGAAATTTAACCCTATGTGGTAAATTGCTCTGTGCCCATTATACAGATGAGGTGGGTTAAGCATCATGCCATGGTCACACCGCTAATACTGGCAGTCAGAATTCTGAGTCAGTCCTGGTGGACTCAAATCCTTGCTAGTCTCACCACCTTCTGTTGGCTGCCAAAGAGATGGGTACACTGTTACAATTTCTTTTTCCATCTTGAACTTCTCTTCCTCTTTAACAATGTCCATTCAATCATTCTCATTAGATCTTTCTCTTTGATAAAGGACACAAAAGCAAATGTGAGTAAACAGGTCCTTTGTCCTCATATTTCATTGTGCAGTCAGTCTCAACAGCTGGCCTGTTCTTTCCTTCATCATTTTCTTATCTGATACAATTTTCTCCTTTCATTGTCTCCAGACATGTTCATTCAAGTACTCCTAAAATATTTTAAGAAGTAATACATTCCTTACCACATTTTTAAGTTGATGCCTAAAATTTTTATCATGTTAGGTTACATATATATATATATTCCAGTACATTATGAATAATGACATTTAAAAATAAACTGCCGCATCTCTATTTGAATCTATCCAGTAGAATCTAAATATTATAGCAATTTGATGCCCCTTAATACTTTAAAAATACACATAAATAGTTCTTCTTTGTTCATTTTTCTTCTTGAAATTGTATTTCCATCCCATTTCCTAATATATATTTTATACTTTAAAGTATTTCATGAATAACATACTTCTATGCAACAGAAATATGGAAATAATTGAAAATTTCCTGTGATCATAAGGTTCTAAGTGTTAGAAAATTCTGCACAATTTCTCAAAACAGCATAAATATATTGCAAATACTGATGAATAATTATTAAACGTAAAATGTAAAATTGTATTGGAATTGCAGATCTTAATGAGATGAGTAAAGCCTTTCTCCTCCATGTATCCAGGGATAAATATACAGGATTTAGTGTCAATATTGAATGTATGATTTGGCAAATAGAGGTGCTGAGAAGCTTCACCTAAATAAGTAAATAGGAATGATGGAGTTTTTTTTAAAAAAATAGTTATTTATTTATTTGGCTGTGCAGGGTCTTAGTTGTGGCATGCAGGATCTTCGTTGCTGCGTGCAGGATCTTTTTTTTTTTTTAGTTGTGGGATGTGGGATCTTTAGTTGCAGCATGTGGAGTCCTTAGTTGCGGCATGCATATGGGATCTAGTTCCCTGGCCAGTGATTGAATCCGGGCCCCCTGCATTGGGAGCGTGGAGTCTTAACCGCTGGACCACGAGGAAAGTCCCTGATGGAGTTTTGTTATAGCAATGGGACTCAGTTCTTTGAATTCTTCTCAGTTATATACCAAAAATTACATGGTAATATATCATCAAGATTATTTTTAGTAATCTCTCATCTTGATGACTTAATTAGGTGTCCTTCCCCTGCATAAAAATAAATAATTAATTAATTTTTGGCTGTGTTGGGTCTTCGTTGCTGTGCATGGGCTTGCTCTAGTTGCGGCGAGTAAGGGCTGCTCTTCACTGTGGTGGCTTCTCTTGCTATGGAGCACTGGCTCTAGGTGTGCGGGCTTCAGTAGTTGTGGCACACGGGCTCAGTACTTGTGGCTCGTGGGCTGTAGAACGCAGGCTCAGTAGTCGTGGTGCACGGGCTTAGTTGCTCCGCAGCATGTGGGATCTTCCCGGACCAGGGCTCGAACCCGTGTTCCCTGCATTGGCAGGCGGATTCTTAACCACTGTGCCACCAGGGAAGTCCTAAATAGTACATTCTAATTGACCATATTTAGAATTAAATACAAAAGAGCCAAAGTATTCTATAACTATGAATACAGATATAATCACTGACATTTGGAATCTGCTTGCTTGAGTAGACCAGATAATTAGAATATCATGTTAAATAAGCTGAGGTTCAAACCTATACCAGACTGAATGCTTTGCCCAGGGAAAAATTTCCATGGCTGAGAACTGCATTCTTAACCTGGGCCAGGTATTACAAAAACATGCTGTTTTGGTCATAAGGGAGCACAAGGAGGGGGTGGAATGGGTGGGGAGAGAAACATTACAGAAAACTTTGTGTAAACTCATCAGCACTGTTGGAAAAACAACACAAAACCACCATCAAGTCAGTAACATTATCTTTGGCCTATAAAGAACAGTACATTCTTTTGCCAACTATCATCCTCAATAATTTGTCTTGTTGTTACATAATATGTTTCCTTAAGAAAACTCAAAGAGCCCTACACAAGTTATGTCATTTGTCTTTATAACACGCTGAAGCCAAAAGCAGAAGGGAAGTTGTCCAGACCAGTGCTATCCAAAAGAAATATAACATGAGCCACATAAATAGTATTAAAGTTTTTCTAGTAGCCACATCTTTTTAAAAAAAGTAAAAAGAAATAGGTGAAATTAATTTGAATATTATATTTGATCCAATATATCTAAAATGTTATCGTATCAACATATAATGAATGTAAAAAATTGGCCATGAGATCTATACCATTCTTTTGTTGGTATAAAGTCTTTGAAATCTGGTGTGCATTTAACATTTAGAGCACATCTCAGTTCGGACTGGTCACATTTCAAGGGCTCAGTAGCCACATAGCATCTGAATTCTAGAGGATATGGAAAGGGTGATGGTCACAGAATCCAAATTCCAGGCTTTATTGCAGCTAATATCAATATAATGTGAGTCAGAGTTTGTTATTATCCTGCTCAAAATCCTCCTGACTTCTTATCACTCCCAAAACAACAGCTAAACTCTTATTTCTGAGCCTAAGCATGATGCAGCCCCACCTTCCTTACCAACTATCTGACCTACCAATTTCCCCCTCACTCATTCTTCACCCCCCCTTGTCCCCGCCCCCATCTCAGGATTGTGGCACTTCAGCCCCCTTCAGCTTGGAATGCATCTTCTCCTGCCTCAGTCCCTGAATTCATTTCGGTTTTTGCCAAAATGTCATCTCAGGAAGGCCTGTGACCTAAAATAGCTCTCCTCTCTAGCCACTCTCCAGAGTGATTTCTTGGTATTCATTACACTAAACACTGAAAGTACACATGCATTTTTAAATTTGTTTACTATCTAGCTCCTCCACTAGAAAGTAAGATCTATGAGGGCAGGAGCATTGTCTGGTACACTGTTGGATCACCAACACCTGGAATAGTGCCTGGCACACAGCAGGTTTGTTGAATAGATGAGGGATAATGTTATCTTTGGCAGATCGTTTAGAGGGTATAGTGCAGTGTTTAAGAGTGTACAATCTGGAGTCAGACTCTTTGAGATCAAATTCCAGCCTGTCTGCTTACTGTCTCTATCCTTTTGAGTAACTGCTTAACTTCTTTAAACTTTAGGTGCTTCATCTGAAAAATGTGGTTGTCAACAATAGCATCTATTTTGTAGAGATGATGTTGTTTTGAGAATTAAATGAGATAAAGTAGGTAAAGTACCTAATTCAGTATCCTACCCATAAAAAGCATTCAAGAAAATTTCCTGTTATTATCTTTTAAACAGTGATTAAAATGAGTGCCTTGGCTCCCATGTATTCTTCAACCTGCCCCACTGCTTCACAGACACTGCTCTTGTCACAGTTACTAATAGTCCCTCCTCTTTGCCTCTCCAGTGTGTGTGTTCCCTTTCAGCTCCTTGGATACTGTTGAACATTCTCCTCCCTGACTTCTGTAGTACACAGAATTTTCTACTGCCTCTCTGCCTACTCCCTTTTACTCCCCTTTGCTGACTGCTCTTCCCCCTCCCTTGTTTTTATTAGTTCAGTCTCTATCTTTGATGCTGGTTACTCTACACCCACTCCCGGAACAATCTCATCCACTCCCAGGACTTCAATTGTCATTTCTATGCTGCTGATTCCAAATCTCCATCACCAGCCTGGCTTTCTCTCCTGAGCTCCAGGCTGTATCTGCAATGGCCTTATAGCCATTCAGCTATTGAATATCCCATACTAAAATCATTCTACTTCATCCAAACCTGCTCCTCTTCTGAATTTCCTATTTTAATAAATGGCTCCCCTCTCACCCATTGTTCAAACCAGAAAATGCAGTATGTATCAGTCTTGAGTCCTCCCTCTTTCATCCCACAATCCAATCAATTGCAATCTGCGTACTTCTACCTACCCCTGTCACCATACCTGAGTCCAGGCCAACTTCCTGTCTAGATTCCAGGCTAGACTAGCTCAGCTTCCTTATAGACACCACTGTGTCCATTCTTTCCTTCCTCTACTTCTTCTCCACAAAGTAACAAGAGTAATCTCTTTTTTATTTTTTATTTTTGGCTGCGTTGGGTCTTTGTTGCTGCGCGTGGGCTTTTCTATGGTTGCGGTGAGCAGGGGCTACTCTTCGTTGTGGTGCGCAGTCTTCTCCTTGCAGTGGCTTCTCTTGTTGTGGAGCATGGGCTCTAGGCGCACGGGCTTCAGTAGTTGTGGCACACGGGCTCAGTAGTTGTGGCACACGGGCTCAGTAGTTGTGGCTCGTGCGCTCCGTGCAGACTCAGTAGTTGTGGTACATGGGCATGTGGGATCTTCCCAGACCTGGGCTCGAACCCATGTCCCCTGAATTGGCAGGCGGATTCTTAACCACTGTGCCACCAGGGAAGCCGCAAGAGAAATCTTAATAAAATGCAAATCTGATCTCATTATCATGCTCAGAGCCTCATTGCTTAGAGCTCCAAGGTGATGGGTAGCTCCCTATTGCCTTTAAGATAAAGTCAAATGTGGGGGGCAATTTAATTATATATGTTTGAGAAGTTATACTGGCAGGCTTGTTACAAACAAACAAAACAGCATTCCTCCAACATACCATCTCCTACAGCACTGTTCATTATTTCTTGTGCTTCAGCCTCCCTGGGGGCAACCGCTATCAACTATTTTACCTGATTCTTTGGGGATTATCTCCATATCTCTAAAGAACATGTTTACATTGCTATTTTAAAACAATGTCAGTGACTTCCACTCTAGAAGAGGAAGATTTAGCTTATTTTCACTAAACCCTACGATACCCACCACATACATGAACACTTTTTATTCCTCATCTTCTCAACATGGCCATGACTTAACTATGTTGCCTTCAGTAGTTACACTGATATGACTTTGTAAATGTTATTCACATCTGAGCCAAAGAATACTATGCTACAAATACTTTTCCTTTACAACTTTTTTTTTTTTTTTAGTTAATAACTATTTCTCCCTGTAACTTGGTTTTTGTAATAAAGAGGCTTAACTCCATTTTCAATGTTTGACTATTGGAAGTTTTCAATCTCCAATCCTCTTCCCTATCTTCCCACATCTGGGCAGCCAAGATGAGAAGACTTGTGTAGGCCTTTACCTCTAAGAGCTGATGGGAATTTCAAACAGGGCAGACTTTAGCCCATGTTAGGGTAATTCCCCGCCATGCTGGCTCCACCTTTTAACCACAGTGAAAGCCCCAAACCACCCCTCATCCTTTGTCATTTTCTCATCAAACTCCTGCATGAGCCCTTTCCCTGCTGGGAACCCCTAGCTTAGTATTAGTACTAAGTATACTTTATTTATAGTCATGGGTGGGTGCCTTGTGTCATGTGTCTGGACATCCAGATAAATTCCTAAGTGGGAGATCATGCTCACCTCTGGGCAGACTGATCTATGTATTGATGTATACTTACCATCAATACATTCCCAAATTGCCCCACCCCCAGTTTTAAGAAATCTTCCTTCAACATTCTTTAAATGCCAGTCATTCTAACCATGTCATTTTCTTGGTGATCTTTCTCCAGGGCCTCTGCCCTGCTCCAGTCCAGCAGATTGGTTGACCTTTAGGCTTCCTTCAGAGCTGTGGTCTTAGATTTTCCCTTCACCAACACCCTGACTTTCTCATGTATCAGAATCCCATTCCCTGGATTCCATTTTCTCTTTTCTTATTTTAGTTGAATAAATTTTCTCATAGCTCCCTGAGAAATGGACCTGTCAGATAGTGTTTTTGACCTTTCATGTCTGAAAAAAATCTATATTCTGCCCTCCTACTTAATTAATAATTTGGCTGGGGAACTCTACATTAGAAATCATTTCCTTCTACTATTTTCTAGCATCCAGTGCAGCTGTTGAGAAGTCTGAAGCCATTCTGATACCTGATTCTTTTTAGAATCCTGTTTTTCTTTCCTGAAAGTTTCTAGAATATTCTCTTTGTCCACAGGGTTTGCAATTTCATAAAGATGTGTCTCAATGTAGGTTTATTTTCATCCATTGTCTTGGGAGCTCAATAGGCTCTTTTAATTTGGAAAGTCATGTCCTTTCATTGCAGGAAATTTTCTTGAATTGGTTCTTTGATAGTTTCCCCCCTACATTTTCTCTGTTCTTTCTTTCCAGAACTCCCTTTATTCAGATATTGCACTCCCTGGACTAGTCTGTACCTTTTTCATCTTTTATCTTTTCTTCTCTTTCTATATTTTTGTTTTACTTCCTGGGAGATTTCCTCAACTTTATATTTTAAACCTCCACTGGAAGTTTTCTTTTATACTGTGATATTTTCAATATCCAAGAGTTCATTTTTGCCCTCTGGCTGCTACTTTTAAAAACACTAATATCATCTGGTTCTTTGATGACAGCAATATCTTATAATATTTCACTATTTTTGAATCTTTGAAGATATTAATAGTAGGTTATTTTTTTTCCTCCTGCATAGTCTTTATTTCCTTGTTGCTTTTCTATGTTAGTTTGTTTTGGCCTCTGTCTTTCTTATTAGAATATTCCATCAACTGTCTATAGAGATCCTTGACTGTCTGCCCGTATCTAGAAGAGAGGCACTAGAAAGCTTTGGGCAAGCTCAATTTACATGGTTGGCATGTCAACTGTGGGTTTCACGGTAGGGCAATCTGTTGGTCAGAAGTATGAGAAGAAGGTGAAGAAAGGTTAGGTGTCTTGACAGTCAGTTATAAACTTTCAGTAGGTTTCCTCCCAGCCTTGCCAACTGCTGGCTTAAGATTCAGCTTTCTTGGGACAGACAGATGAGTTACTACTCAACCGTAATTTTTCCAGCTTCCAAAATTGTGTTGGTGCTGTTCCTTCTTTTATTATCTATGTGCTTGGGGACTTATACTTTAAAAAAAATCCATTCATTATTGTTTTAGTGGGTTTTCAGGAGGAACAGAAACTCCCATGAGTGTTGTCTGACATATCTAATTGGAATTAAAGCATACAGTCTTTACTGTATGATTATTAAAGTGTCTACCTTTTGGCCCTTGTCAAATTCACCAACCTTATCACATGTCCATTCTATACTCAGACTACCTTTTCAGTTTCTTGAGTGCACCACATTCTGCCTTTGCCATCTGGCCCCCACAAGTGCTGATACCTCTGCCAGGAGCTCCTGTTTGCCCCCCGACTGCTTCTATGGATCTTTCAGGTCTCAGTTTAGGTGTGATTGCTCAGAGTGGATGTCTCTGACCCTCAGATTAGGGTGAAGTTTCCCTGCTGTGGGGTATCTATACCATTCAGTCCTTCTCCTATTTTAAAATGGGTCACCTTTTACTTTTCCTCACTCATCTGTAAGCTCTGCGGAGGTAGGGTCTGTGACCATGCTCCACTTCTTTCGCTGCAGTATATCCAGCCATTAGCAGAGTGCCGAGGACATAGTAGGTGCTCAATGTGCATTTGATGAATAAACAAATGAAGACAAGTGAAAGGACTTGCTTATGATAAGAAAACAGAGATAGTACTGGAAACTGATTCAATCAATCCTTTCTGTTCAACTGTATCGGCCTACCCCTGTTTTCTTGGTTTGCAATTAGAAGAAATCAAAAGTCTTGATTAGGAAAAGAAGGTAATGATCTCTTAAATTTGTAGGTGGGTCGTACCAGGATAATTGTCTGTCTCTGGCTTATAAGTTAGGAAGCAGAGGATAAGTGATATTATACAACGCATGAGAGAAGGTTCTAGAACTGAGAATTAGTATCTTCTGGCTCCTAATACTGTTTTCTTTTTTACTGTTTGAAACACATCTAGGATGTTACGTCTCCAACCTTATTGTCTTTTATGCTTCACGGGTATTTCTGTGTTGTTCTCTCTATCTGACTTTCATCAAGTAACTACCATCATGTTGCTATTTAAGGGATTAAATCAGCGATTCTAGTTGGTGGGGGTTGTACAAGAATCACCTTGGAGGCTTTTCCAATCCATATGTAACCCTTCCTCCTCCTGTCCCTCCAGTCCCTGCCTAAGGTGTTCTATAGTGGTTCTTTGAAAATGCTACCCAAGTGCTATAGATTGAATATTTGTGTCTCCTCCCTGCTCCCGCCACCCAAAATTCATACATTGAAAACTATTTCCCAATGTGACAGTATTTGAAGTGTCTTTGAGAGATGATTTTGTTATGAGAGTGAAGCTGTCATGATTGGGATTAATGTCCTTATAAAAGAGGCCTTGAAGAGCTCCCTCACCCCTTTTGCCATGCCATGTGAGAACACAGTGAGAAGTTGGCAATCTCCAACCCAGAAGAGTGTTCTCATCAGAACTCAGCCATGCTGGCACCCTGATCTTGGCCTTCCAGCCTCCAGAACTATGGGAAATTAATTTTTGTTGTTTATAAGCCACCCAGTCTATGGTATTTTGTTATAGCAGACTGAACAGACTAACACACCAACTAATTTTGATTTGACTTATCTTCATATGTGAGAAATATTGGATTAAATATTAGTTAAGAGCAAAAATGCACTAATCCATTTATGACACATGCTACAGTGGTTCAAGTGATAGTTTTAGAATGTTTAGTTCATTTACAAACACCAATTAGAGTAGAAAGGAGCCTCTTTTTCAAAGTCAATTGTATATCTTTAAAAAAAATTTTTATTTATTTTATTTTTGGCTGCATTGGGTGTTTGTTGCTGTGCTCGGGCTTTTCTCTGGTTGCGGCGAGGGGGGGCTACTCTTCGTTGTGGTGCACGGGCTTCTCATTGTGGTGGCTTCTCTTTTTTTTTTTTTTTGTGGTGGCTTCTCTTGTTGAGGAGCACGGGCTCTAGGGCACACCGGCTTCAGTAGTTGTGGCACGTGGGTTCAGTAGTTGTGGCGCACGGGCTTAGTTGCTCCGCGGCATGTGGGATCTTCTCGGACTAGGGCTCGAACCCGTGTCCTCTGCATTGGCAGGTGGATTCTTAACTACTGCACCACGGGGGAAGCCCCAATTGTACGTCGTTTAATTGCACACTTCTAATTTCTTCCCATAAGTTTAAAAAAAGGCAAATTACAATGCTAGAGTTTAGGAGTTTTGACCCATCCATAAACTATTTGAGTTTGGCCAGTTCCTCGCCCTCTCTCTGCTTCAGAATAGTTCCTTTCTATACAATAAGGACAATCATAATTATACCCAAAATGTAGCAAAAGAAAAAGAAAGTGCCATACATCGTGCTACAAAAATGCTTTATTAAAGAAAAGATTTTTGTTAACCAAAGTGTGTCTCAGTCTAAAACTAGAACCTCTTGAGGATAGTCTCTTGGCATGTCTATGCCCATTTCCTTTGTGTAACATAGTAATAATGATAATGTCTCTTGGAGTAGTATGGGTTAAAATAAGATGAGATCATCAATTAGTAGCCCATTATAAAGCCACAAATTATTCTAGTTACATTTTGATATTATAAATGGTAAGCCATTTTAGCTAGGGAACATGATATATCCAACGACACCATCAATATAGTTATCCTATGGATACTTTTTCTGGCTTGTAAGCACTTGATTAGAATAGGCATGTGGGCGCGGAGCAACTAAGCCCGTGCGCCACAACTACTGAAGCCCATGTGCCTAGAGCCTGTGTTCCTCAACAAGAGAGACCACTGCAATGAGAAGCCCACACACCACAATGAAGTGTAGCCCCCACTCGCCACAACTAGAGAAAGCCTGCGTGCAGCAATGAAGACCCAATGCAGCCAAAAATAAATAAATAAATAAACAAATGGGACCTAATGAAACGTTTTGCACAGTGAAGGAAACCATAAACAAGACAAAAAGACATCCCTCAGAATGGGAGAAAATATTTGCAAACGACTCAAGGGACAAAGGATTAATCTCCAAAATATATAAACAGCTCATGCTGCTCAATATTAAAGAAAGAAACAACCAATCCAAAAATGGGCAGAAGACCTAAATAGACATTTCTCCAACGAAGACACACAGATGGCCAAGAAGCACATGAAAAGCTGCTCAACATCCCTAATTATTAGAGAAATGCAAATCAAAACTACAATGAGGTATCACCTCACACCAGTTAGAATGGGCATCCTCAGAAAATCTACAAACAACAAATGCTGGAGAGGGTGTGGAGAAAGGGGAACCCTCCTGCACTGTTGGTGGGATTGTAAATTGATACAGCCACTATGGAGGTTCCTTAAAAAAGCTAAAAATAGACTTACCATATGACCCAGCAATCCCATTACTGGGCATATACTCAGAGAAAACCATAATTCAAAAAGACACATTCACCCCAATGTTCATTGCAGCAGTATTTACAACAGCCAGGCCATGGAAGCAACCTAAATGCCCATTGACAGACGAATGGATAAAGAAGATGTGGTACATATATACAATGGAATATTACTCAGCCATAAAAAGGAACGAAATTGGGTCATTTGTTTAGACGTGGATCTAGAGACTGTCATACAGAGTGAAGTAAGTCAGAAAGAGAAAAACAAATATCATATATTAACACATATATGTGGAACCTAGAAATTGCTAGAGATGAACCAGTTTGCAGGACAGAAATTGAGACACAGATGTAGAGAACAAACGTATGGACACCAAGGGGGGAAAGCCACTGCGGGGTGGGGGTGGTGGTGTGATGAACTGGGTGAGTGGGATTAACATGTATTCACTGATGTGTATTAAATTGATGACTAATAAAAAAAATAGCACAAAGACGTAAATATACCCTTTACCTAGATTTGCCTATTAACATTTTGTACTGTTTGCTTTATCATTTTTGTATGCTTTCTCTATTGATCTTTTCCACTCTACGTATGTCTATTTTTTTCTGAACTGTTTGAAAGTAAGTTGCATACATCATGCATCTGTTAATGTTTTTAAATTAATGTAATTTTATAATTTTCTTCAAAGTAAAAATAATTTTTCTCAGATAGTTCTATCATTTACCAAAATGTAGAGGCCACTTGGAGCATTATATTTTACCTTGCTTTTGTCCTGTTATCTATTTTAACTACCATTCATGAGGTCCTTTTAATGTCTTATATCTGGACTCTACTATTGTTTTAGATTGTCCTTTAATAAAATCTGAAATCTTGACATAAGTACCTGTTGCTACAACATAAAAAGTTATAGCTATGTCATGTGACATATTACAGAATTTTGTAAAGTGCTAAATTCTTGTTACATAATTTTGATTGAAGAGAACTCATTTTCTAATGTAAATGCTTGCATTTAAGTAATTGGACTAATTAGATTTCTATTTAGTAAAAAAAAAATTAAAAATAAATAAATAGTTAAAAAAATAATTAACTAGGGTAACTGTTTAGAGTTCTAAGAGGATATTTATTTATGTTAGTTTCTACCACTTTAGTAATTACAGTCAACAATATGTCTTAATCTTTAGTTATCTGCACTGGTTAAATTCTAAAATTTTACATTAATTAACATATGTTTTCACTTTAACTTCACTTCCCAACTCTAGTCCCCACATCCTTGGCATCCTTGTTTCATAGATTTCTTTTCTCTGATAATATCTTTTGATACTATTTCAGGTCAGTAAATCTGCTTCTGCTTTTGCTGGTACTTTAGATTCTAATCAAATCCTCTATACTTTGTCTAATTTAGATTAGGATTCATTCCCTTAAAATTTACTGCCAGTATATGAGCCTGATATTTTTCTTATATGGACAAGATCCATTCATAAGAAAAGCATACTTTATATATAACATGACTAGAAATAATGTAGCTTAAATTTCTCATAATTTTTATCAGTGGATCCTTGTCTCTCTTATTTGTGTATTAATTACTCTTCATTAATATATCCCAGTGTTTAAGCTGGGAGAGCAGAAATTTCACCATTCAACTTAGAATTGGGCCTCTATGGATGACCCTAGAGGTCAGCTAGTTCAAGACTCTCATTTTACAGGTAAGGAAGTGGGTAAGTCACTTACTTGTCTAAGGCCACACAACACTTTGTGATAGAGTAGGGACGAAAACCCATGAGTCCTGGGTCTCCAGCCACTGCTGCTATTACTCTAGGCCTAATTAATACACACACATGCTTTAATCGATGAATTAGATTCAGTTCAATCCATGCTGGGTTCAGCCCCTTGGTAAGTTTATCTGTTTATAGGCAGACACTGCACCTTTAATTCAAGCCAGCCAAAACTATAACCTTGTGAATGAGAAGTTCAGATGGAGAACTGGCACAGATCCATCCTCCCACTGAAAATACATATGCCACACAGATGCTGAATAGTCATCTTTGTTTCTGAGGACAACACATTACTTCTCAGTGGCAGCAATACATTCTCTAATCATTTGACAAACATTTAATTTATGTCCACTATGAAACAGGCACTACACCTTTTGTATCTAGGGCCCTTGCCCTCAGGGAACTTACAATCTAAAATGAAGGCAAATGTGAAACAAATAACCATATAAAGAGTTGAATCTGGGAATTCCCTGGTGGTCCAGTGATTAGGACTCTGGGCTTCCAATGCAGGGGGCACAGGTTCTATCCCTGGTTGGGGAACTAAGATCCCAAAAGCTGGGCAGCATGGCCAAAAAAAAAAAAGTTGAATCCTATAACATAAGTGTACATATATTAAAAGCATCCAGTTAAAAATTTCCTTCTTTGTATCACAGTTTCTTGCAAAATTAGTCATTTTACTTTATAACCAACAAAGAAAGCAGATAAGCATGTGCTGGGAGTTGGTTATTCATAATTGCCAAGGTTTACTTGGTCCATTACTAACAACTGTTTCTCCTGCAAGGTATACCATTGTAATTAGGTGAAATTTTTTTGGAGTGGGATAGGTAAAAATGAAGTAAATATTATGTTTATGTTTTAAATTACTATTTCTATTATTATAAACAATGCATTTTGGGGGGATAAAACATTCCAATTATACTTAAACGTACAAAGTACAAAGAAAATGTTCTCTCTACAGTAAGTCCCCTACATACGAAACTTCAAGTTCTGAACTTTCAAAGATGCGAACATGTATTCGCATGTCTAATCACGTAAGTTAGTTCATGTGTCTGGCATACATTGTCACGTGTGTGCATCCTCTACAAGTGGTTGTGCTTTTGTGTACTTTACTGTACAGTACTGTATAGAGTACAGTAATACAGTATCTTTATTTCAAGCTAGATCTGTAAGAGGACGACTTCATTGAACTCCTTGCTGCGCAGCACGAGGAGCTTACTAATGAAGACCTGATGGAATTGGAGGCCTAGAGAAAGGACAAAGAGAGACAAGAGGAAGAAGAACTACTGAAGAACCGAAGAGATTCACGATGCAGGAAATGGCAAGGGGATTTTCTTTATTTGAGGAGGCACTGTTATTTCTTGAGGCACATGACCTGAACATAGGATACACGAAGGTTGCAGCAGCTCTTCAGAATGCAATCCAGTACTACCACATCATCTATGACGAGAAAAAGAGCTTCTACCCAGACATCACTGGATCATTTTTTCAAGAGGGTAGATAGAATTGAATCCAGCAAGGAACCAAAACCAGTGCCGTCAACATCAGGCATGAGTGAAATTGCATCTTGCCCTCCATCTCCTATTGCAAATGATCCTTCAGCTCTACCATCTCTCACCTCCTCTTCCTCCAAGTCCAAGTTCATTGGACTTATGAACAAATTGGACTTACAAATGTGGTCTCGGAACGGAACTTGTTCATATGTAGGGGACTTACTGTATTCTGGGTATACACATTTACAGTTTGTTGTTCTCTTCTTTTTCAGAAATTTTCTAAGCACATAGAAACATAGACATGTCTAATTTTTTCTTATAAATATGAAAACAGGTTAATGGTAAATTTTTTTCACTTAACTCTAGGCATATTTACACAATACATATTGATCTATCTCATTTTTGAAAATGTTTACCTGTTTTGTACCATAGTATGCATATACCATAATTTATTCAAACAGAAGTTTATCTTTTAAAAGGCCAATAATACTAAACACTGGGAAGGTAAAACAGAATGTGAATATATTATATATATTCTCACATACACACACGTACATATGAAACAGCCATTATCAGAGTGAATAATATGATTAATAGGACAGCCACAGATGTATAGTTGTCAAAGTTCATTCAGTTAATGAGTACTTCATCTTCGTTGACGGATAGGTAGAACCCATCAGTATTTTGATTGGTTGTTTTTGTCTTTTCATTCAAAGCTGCTGATATATCCTTTCTCCCTAACTATCCTGAGTAAGTGGTGAAAGTCAAACTTTTTCCTTTCTGAGGCCACGCTTGGTGCTGTCAGTGATATCTAGTTATAGTCCCCAGGACTCAACATCCATTTTAAGTCATACGACTTTCTTGAGGAATTCCCCACCCTCCTCTGCTCCCACTTGGCTTGACTTCCTGGCTTTAATCAGCTGCAATTTATCAAGTCCCTATAATGTTCTCAGTGCAGAGCAGAACAAATCAGTGTTCTACCTCACAATTTAAGGCTGGCAGGGGGCTAGTTTTTGTTTTCAGATAAAAATCTATTAATAAAACATAAACTCCCCGAAACTTCCTTTAAACCAAACAACATTGTCACATGCTCACAAGCTCTTTTTACTTACACAGCCAGATGACTCAAGATTACTACATTTCTATTCATAAGGAGTTTGCTGGCCCCAAATCAACACATTCAGGCTTTCCCCCATCTTCCTTCTCTCTCCCCTGGGAGACTGACGTTTGGAGGCCTGCTGCATCGTGTTTTAGCAGAATGAAGACGATGTGTGTTTGCTGCCCGAACTGTAGGTTCTGGGATTTTATAAAGCCTCCCCCACCTCCCCGGCCCCCCTTTTAAAGTTGCTTTTTTGAGGTAGGGGACAAGGCAGTCAGAATGTTTATGCCTCTGAGTCTTCCAGTTTAGAAGTATATTCTAAAAATGGTAAAGAGACTAAGGCCTTCTGTTTGCTATTTACTATAGAACTGGGTATTCATTTCAGAAATCAGCTACATTACCGTCCGTCACTCAGTGTGACAGAGGGATGACGGAAACAGAGCACTAGCCCTGCCTTGGGGAGTTACAGTTGACGCTTCTGCTTTTGCACTTGACTCTCCTAAGAAACGGGCCCATCTTTCCCTTTAGTTCTTTCGCTTCAGTTTCCTTGGCAAAACTGTAGAAAAACAAAAAGTCACCGTCAAACCTGAGCGCATCCCCGAGGCCTTTCCACTCCCCTGACCCGGAGGCATTGGTCTAGGCCAAACCCCCACCCCCAATTCCAAGCTCTTTTCACAGGCGATCGCGGCAGGGAGAAAACCACTACGGTGAACGATCTAGGCTCAGCCCCTTTCCTTTCGGGGCCTCCCCACAGCGCGAGAACCGGGTCCCCAGTGGCGGCCCGCTCCCAGCCTTGCCCCTTCGCGGCCCTGCGCGGGCCCGGGTCCTCGAGCGCGCGGGCTGGGCTGGCAGCCGAGGGAGCAGCGAGGGGTCGCGAGCAGGCCAGGGAGGGTGGCAGAGGACTCGGGCTCCGAGCGGGGGGCCGAGGTCGCTTCGGGGTCCCGCGCCCGGGGGCCTTGGCCGAGGGGGAGGCGGGGCGGCGGCGGCGGGAGGGGGTTGAGGGCGGGGCGGCTGGCGGTTCTATGCCGCGGCTCTTTTTCCCGAGCGCCCGAAACTCTCCCCGCTCGCGCCTCGCGCCCTCGGCGACCCCAGGCTCTCACACCTAGTCCCCGGTCCGCCCCCGCCCCGCCTCCGCCCGCGCCACCCCCACAGCCGGCTGCCGGCGCGCTTCTCTTGGTTACAAAGGAGGGAAAATGAGCCGGGCGGCGGCGGCGGCGGCGGCGGCGGCGGCGCGGCGCGAGGCCACCACGGCGGCGGCGATCGCGGCCGCCCCCGGCACCACGTAGAACGCCCCCGCTCGTCCAGCCGCGGCCCAGGCCGGAGTGCAGCCTGCCTCTCGCCGCTCGCCTCCCCAGCCCTGCGCGTCGCCTCGCGGCCGGAGGAGGAGGTGAAGGAGGAGGAGGAGGAGGAGGTGGTGGAGGAGGAGGAGGAGGCGCCGCCTTCGCCGCGCCGCGCGTCCTCGCCGTTGTCTGCGCTCGCTCTGGACCAGTTTGGGGAAGTTGGTCGAGCCCCGTGTCGCCCAGATGTGCGACCTCATTGAGCCGCAGCCGCCCGAGAAGATCGGCAAGATGAAGAAGTTGCGGAGAACTTTGTCGGATAGTTTCAGCCGCATTGGTGAGTGGCGTGCCGTCCCGGGCACCCGGCCCGGCGCCCCCATGCCCGCGCCCTCGGCCCCGCGCTTCTGGCACTAGCGGTGCAGCGGCCACCCGGGACTGGCGTGGGGGGCGCTGCGCGCGGAGGGTGGAGGGAACAGTGCCCAGGACCTGCGGGAGGGCGACGACGAAAAGGAGAGACACCTCTTTCCCTCAGGACCTGAGGGTTCATTTGTGCCTGATTTTAAGCCTACAATTTGGGTTCCCTCTCCTCGCCACTACCGCTCCTGCTTTCGCGCCCGCCGGAGACAGGCGGCGCGGCCGCCTGGGTCACCTATTTTTTTTCACGCAGGCTTTGGTATTGGGTGTTTAGTCAATAATTTAGCTTTGGAAATTGGTGAAATGTTGAGTTTGTACCTTGGTATTGTTTAACACATCCAACCTAAAGAGAAGTGGGACAGATACCTTGGGACCTTTTGTTCGGTACTTCGGGTCCTCGAAAGCGAGATTTGGGCGTTCAGCCTCGAGTCCTCTAAATCTTTACATTGCTGCAGAGAAATTCGCGCCGTGAACTTGTCTGAACATTTAGGAATAAGTCTCCCAAACTTCTTCCATTTACTAGACCAAGGCTATTGTCTTTAACTCAGCCAACCAACTGACCGACAGATAACCGACCGAGAAATGTTTAGGACATTTAAGAATAAATCCATGTCACGGACTATAACAGGGTGACAGCAGTGTCACGTGGAATGGGTGGTTAGATTTATAGGGTTGGCCATAAAAACCCCTTTTAACCTTAAGACGGTAGCTGTCTTCTCTAACATCTTAACTTTCATTTACACAGGTAACTGCTTTCAGCAAGAAAATCGTACAAAATAACCCCTCAGAGTCCCTAAGAAGCCTCTAGCCTTTGTTTCACTTGTTTAACATGTCATCCATGTTAATAAAGGTGTTAATGGAAATTAAGGATAAGGTGCTTAATTCCTTAAAATAAAACCCTGGAGTGCATATGAGTATTGTCCTTGTCCTTCCATCCATTCATTTAAAAATCATTGTATAAGTGCATCGTGAAATATGCAAACTTTCCTCAAGTCAAAAAAATGTTTAGGCTACTTTTCTTTGTTGTCTTTTAACTGAAAATTCCATATTGGTATACATAATTTTTCCCAAGATGACTGTAAAGTTATGGTGTGAAACCAATATTTAGCCCTGGTTTTATTTATTTTGTGTATGGGATATTTGCAATTTTACTCTTAGGAGTTAGGGATGTGTATGAAGAGCCCCTGCATTCAAATGAAGTTTGAAGCCAAGA
Organism: Kogia breviceps; assembly: GCF_026419965.1. Classification (NCBI taxonomy): domain Eukaryota; kingdom Metazoa; phylum Chordata; class Mammalia; order Artiodactyla; family Physeteridae; genus Kogia; species Kogia breviceps. The sequence goes on from NC_081318.1 coordinate 55,333,381, forward strand.
AGAGTGTGAGAAAGCAAGGTGTTGAGTCGCTGTGCTTTATTAAGGAGGATGTTTCAGCCCCTGACCCAAACTATCACAGAGGCGGGTTCTGGAGTCCATTAAGCCCTGTTCTGTAAGGCATTAACTGTATATTTACTAATGCTAATGACTCTGTTGGAACTCTTCCAGTTTTGTGTTAAATAATTCATTGCAATTGAATCTCAGTAAGAAACCAAGGACATTAATATAAAAATTCCTTATGTTTAGGTAATTTCAAGGTTTTGATCGACAATCAGTAAAATTTAGATTAACTACAATGCTGGCAAATGGGGTATTATAGTTAATTGGATTTTCTAGCTTACAGAGATTTAGTGATGTGAAACTCCTTTTGATTACAACTCTTGTTAAAATGTCTTCTAAGTTCTAGTAGATTTTACTTCCTCCCTTTGAGAAACAGTACAGTGAAGTGATCATAACTGATTATTTCTTGTATTGATGGAGGGTCATGATTCGAATAGCAAATCTCATTCCAGAATACTGTAAAAGGAGATAAAGAGGTTTAAGTGATTATGATTGTATAACAAGCTCAAGACATTCATTAGAGTAGCATTACAGAAAATAAGTCTTTGTTATCTTTGTATTTTTTGAAGTTTTATTTGTAAAATCAAAAAGCATGAAATCAATCTGATTATTTAAGGATTTTTAAGGTGCTGGAGGCTGTTGAATTGAGGCTTTACTGTGGGATTGCATAGTGCATAGATTTAAAGGTGTGGGCTGTGTGTCAGATGGACTAGGATTTCTGGTGTTGCCACTTGTAGTGGAGTGACCTTGGACAGGTCCTTCACCTTCTGAGCTTCAGTTTTTCAAGTCAGTTTTGTTATTGGCACTTAGTGAAATAATGCATATAATGTCCTGTATTGTACGGCATAAAGACTCAATAGATGTTCATAATGTGTTATTATCGTTATTGGTGATTACAACATGCTGACGTATGGATCTTCTAGGTGGAAAGCAAGAGAAGTAAGAGAAGTGACCACTGACTTTACAGTGTGGCTAACCTGAAAACAGGATGGGTTTTAGAGCTAGGCTGATCTGGGTTCGAATCCCATTTTCCTTGCCTGCTGTGTGCCTTGGGCAACAGCTAGCAGAATTTCTTTAGATCCTAGAGTCCTTATCTGTCAGTTTTCTTAAGGTTGTTGTGAAGATTAGATCAGATAAAATACATAATAAAATATCTAGTGCAATATCTGTCACATGGTGAAGATCAATATTGGATGCTGTTATTATTCCTTCTTATTTCTCTGTTTATCTCCTATCTTCCTCATTTCTTCGTTGTTACTTCATGAGGAGATCAAAGAGTGAGTGGTTTATTCCTGCTGAGTAAGCCAACATCTCAGTATATTCATTCCCTTTACCCAATCTACTCCGGCTTTTGAAATAAACATACTGACTTTATTTTGCTTTTGTAGTATGATTCAGAAGTGTAGTTTGTTATATGGTAAAATACAGTATCACTGTTTAGCCATGAAAAATTAGTGATCATCTATAGAAAATGAGGACAATTTTTGAAAGTCTGTGATATTCATTAATTATGGATTAATAATCCATTATTATAAAAGATTAATAATAATAATTCTATAAAAGCGACAATGCTAATGGTTAATTTACTCACACATGAAATATCAGGCCAACTTTGTCACTGCCCACCTCAAATATAGCTGATCTGAGATTACTATATTATAAAAGGTCTAATAAAACACACTGGCTTTCAAGCTACGGCACTCTTAATTTACTGCATCTGCCAGGGAGTGACTATAACACAGCTATGGTTCTTTTAGAAGATGGGTGTAATTGAATTTCAAAGTCATCCATTGATTTCAGGAGTGAGTATTTATGGTTTTCTGCTAAATAGTGTCAGTGTGTTCACTTATTAGGAATTACTATAGTTGTCTCACGCTTTTAAAAAAAAATTAGGTTAGCATAAACAAAGACAAATGGGAACTTAATTGTTTAAAAAATTTATATTAAAATTCATTTCCTCTTTTCTTTCATTGTTTCTTTTTTATTTTTGAATGATTGCTTAGAAGCAGAAAGGCTTTCTGTAATATCCTGTGTAAGATTAAGGTCAAACTGACATTTCTTCATATTCATTTGAATGCATTTCTTCACACTTAGTTGGATGATCTTCTAGAGAAAGGAAGTTTATACTCTGCGATATACGAGATGAACCCTACGTATACCATTTCTTTGAAAGATGCAGTTTGTGAGATAACTGAATAAAAGGAAGAGGCTGTGGTTACACTGAATTTGGGGGTTTGTTACCTTGTTCTGTAAGAGTGTAATTTTAGAGTCCAGCTGTCACCTGATAAATCCATTCTGTCAAAAAGAAAAATGTAAGGTTAAAGGTTCAGAGGCAAGAGTTAACTATTGTACCATATCCTCTCCCAATGTAGTTTCAAAAGATTTTAATTTGAAAACTGTGAAATGGAATTTATAATTCTTTCATAAGAGAGAATAGTACATGGTTTTCATATGCCAAAACTTTAGTGTATCTCAAAGGGTAAGATGCTATCCTTTTGCCTTTGAAGTGCAACTCATTAATTCTGCCAATAATTATCGAGTACCTCCTATGTGCTAGATATTGTGCTGGCATTCAGATTCAATGACCATTGTTACTGGTCCCTGTCCTCAAGGACTTTAAGAGAAGACAGGCCAATGAATGAGCATGGACAAATTCTACCATGAAGATTAGCATAATTTGCTGTTGAAGAACATAGGAGGGGATACCATTTTAGTCTTGGTGAGATCATGGAAAAATTTCTGGAGGGAGCAATGTCTGAGCAGAGGACTGAATAGAATATCTGATTATCTTAGATGGCTTAATATATGCCCCTTTGTTAACCCAGAAGAATGTAATATGCTTGTTATTCCATGATATCATTGAAGACAATTGTGGGTTTGTATTTACATGAATGATTAATGACAATCAAAGAATGTAATCAATAATGAGATGTTGTGTGCTTGTCTAGGTCTGAGTTTATTCATCAATGACCTGATAAATATTTGGCAAAGACATCTTTAATTGGTCTTTTTTGTTACCACTGACTGCTGTTCAGGGAAAGGATACAATATTTAGAAGAAACTATGCAAGGTGTCAATCTAGCAATGAAAGGTTCCATGAAAGGGTGGACTTCTTGGTCTTAAAATATTCTCCCCTCTGGTGTCCTGGGCTTGAGAATAGTGTACAGGGGAGATAATCTGGCTTCCTGCTCTTTATATCTTAGGAAATACACCTGCAATGACCCTTCTATTTCCTCCTTTTCTTTCTACCTACAGATCCCACCCCTTTATCCAGAATGTTGGAGGAATTGGCAGGACTTAGGTGGCAAGAGGGAAATAGTCCAGTCTGGGTGTTAAAGACATTCTGGTTTCTACTATCCTCGTCTCTCAATTTGAGGGTCTTTGTTCCTTGTTTGCAATTCCCTGAGAGAAGTTATCAACTGTAGTTCGTACTGGTTGCTTTGCTTAGGAAAACTCATGGCTAAATCTCTAGAACTTTTATCATGTCCCAAGTAAATAAGATATATTTAAACATCTGTGATGTGAATGATAAGCTTGTTGCTGTAGCTTTGCACTTTGAATGGCAACAACGTAATGTGTTTTACCTTAATCTTTGTTCAATGAGTGAGGTATGAGGCTGTACAATAATTCACTTTGTATTTGAAGTCAATGAGCTAATCATTTCTTATTCCAAAAAATTGGTTTTTTTTAGATGGAACAACTTGTCTATACTTACGTAGGTCACTAATATTTTATAAAGGAATCACTAGTCAAGTATGTTAAGTAAAGGACATGCCTTGGGTTGAGAGAGTGAGGGGTATAGTCTAGTAACATTGTTGACTGATATTTAAAGAAAGCCTTCTGGATTAGAAGTTTTATATTGTGAATTAAAAATGTCACCATTAAGAATCACCTAAGATCTTCTACCTTTCTATCCAAGTAGTTTATTTTATTTTATTTATTTATTTGGCCACATCAAGTAGTTTGCGGGATCTTAGTTCCTCCACCAGGGATTGAACCTGCGCCCTTGGCAGTGAAAGCATGGAGTCTTAAACACTGGACCACCAGGGAATTCCCCAAAGTAGGTTATTTTAGATTTAATATGAATTAAGTCAAATACATTATGTAATATGGGTGAGTAATTGAATGCAAGATAATCCATTTGAAACTGGGACAAAGATCTGTCTTTTTATTTTCCATTCGGAAGAAATGATTCTCTAATAAAGGAAGTAGAGAAAACTATTACAAGATCAGTTTCTTAGGCAAAAGGGGAAGACTAAGAATTAAACTTTGAGAAATATTTTATCTCCCTTGACCTACCCTTTTTTACCTTAACTTATCACCACAACCACAGACTTCTTGATGTTTTAAAAAGACAAATTTATAGTATGACACAGAGAAAAGAACCTTTGCAAGATTGCTAGACAGTATAATATAAGCTTTGATGCGACGGCTTCAGTTTAGGCACAGGACCTCTCTCAGAGCTTAACTGCCAAAACTATTTGTTTTCCATTGCTTTGGTCAGAACATAGCTTTCCAGGTAAGAGCTACCCAAGCACTTCTATCCTGAATAGAACTATCTAGTATAGACCAGTAAGCACTTATGCACAATTCTGTACCTCTGAAACATTTCTCCAACTTGTGTTTTCAGCTAAATTCACTCCTTTGTGCATTTTCCTTAATCTGAAACATTCTAAATAATTGTAGGGTTTAAGGAACTAGGTCTTTGCCAACTATATATATGAAATACTTCTCTTTCTCTTTAGAGTAATAAAATTTCAATTCTGAAGTCATGAATATTAAAAATAAATTTTAAGTATTTACTAGTACCTATAAAATATTCCACATGTATTGTTTCCTTCAGTGATACTTTGTTAGAAAAGTTATCATGTTGAAACTGTTTGAATTATGTTTCTGCAGTGCTTATTTTACACGCTTGATCTTTCATCATTGAACTTAAACTTCTCTCAGTATGAAAATCTCATTCCGGGCACTGTGCAGAGTGGATGTCTTCCTGACAACTGGTTTGGGAGGTCCAGCCACCATGCATAATGATAGACCAGCAAACAAGCAAACACCAGAAGTTTAAGGGGAAATTTTTTTTAAGATTGCTTTTTGATTCTTTAATACTTTCATTAAAACATTTTCCTACTAAAGAAGAAATAGAGGAAAGATATGCATACTTCTTTTCCACAGCTGGGAGGATAGTTCCATTTACATATTTATGAAAGTGTCTCACAAAGATGCGTACTGTGCAATTCTCTCTCTCATTTGCAGTTCTCACATTTGTATCATAACATTGTTATTCAGGTTGGGGTACGATTTTACTTTTTGAAATGAAAACACCATACTGCTTTGGGTTTTTTTCCTGTGTTTTTAGAACTTAGATACTTAGTCTCTTTGAGATGGTTCACAATAACTGTTTCCTTTCCCCTTTTATTTTATAGCTTTGAAGAAAGACGACACCACCTTTGATGAGGTAGGTTAAATTTCTTTATCTAATGTTAGAAGTATTTAATTACGGCCAGGTAAAGTCAGTAGGTGCCAACTTTGCACTTAGAAACAAACAAACAAAAAAATGCCTTAAAACAAACAACAAGCCATGGCATCTCTTTATTTAGTTACATTATGTTATTTTTCAGTTTTAAATAAACGTTCAAATTGAATTTTGGTATCGATCAACAGAAATGTGTCTTTTGAAATTAATAAACAAAAGGCACCCGCAGGCCTTTGTTTTGTTGCTTTCCTGATGTTGATTGTGCTTGTGAAGCCCAGTGTGTTGTGTGTACTCAGGGCATGTCTGGAGCTGTTGGCAAGTTGGGCTCCACCGCTCCCTTGCAGCCCTCCTCTGAACTAGGGTATGATGCGATGTTGACGCCACATATTGTCTGTCAGAGTCCCAAAGGAGGAGCTGACTTTTCCTGTTCCAGTTTCCCTATTCTTTGTATATCAGATCTGTCTTTATCTACTTGCCACAAAGTAGCAAAAAAGCTTGTTCAAGAAAGGCAGAGGGTTCCTATGTAATTAATAACATTCTGAATGTGATTTTTCAATTGCACTCTTTCCTGAGTTTTTGGTAGTATCAGTGGGAATCACCAGAGAAATAATGTGTTTACAGAATGTTCTCAAGAGTGCTGTAGAGTGAAGTCTTTGTCGCCATCCAAAGCCACAGTCACTGATCTGTGTTGTAAACTGGGCCACGTACACACACATATATATATATGTGTGTGTATATATATATATGTATATATATATATGTATAGAGAGAGAGAGAGAGAGAGAGGGAGAGGGAGAGGGAGAGGGAGAGGGAGAGAGAGAGAGTGTTTATGTATGAACACAGATGTATCTACACAATGTGCTTATCCTGCAGCCTGATGAAAGCATAGATTAGTTTGGTTGTGGTTTGATTTGTTTTAACAGTTGCAGATTCCATGAAATACGCTACCTGTCCTCCCTCTGCTGCAGTGCTTCAGAGAGGAAAGGACATTTGTGCTCATGGAAAGTCCCCTTGGCCATGTGGCTGGCTGTAGTGCAGGGCAAGAGCACTCACGGGGAACCTGCTCTAGACCGGGATTTCTGGACGGGGCCCATGACATTTGGCTCTCATGGTCTGCTGCTTTGTCTGCTGCACCTGTTCTTTTTTCCCCCGGGTCCAGCTCTACAAAGCTGTGTGTCCCTGGACTCCAAAACAACTTCCCCTGCCAGCATTCCTGAAACATCCTGTGAAACTTTGTGATTCTAGACCTGAAGCAATAAAGGATTCTTTTCTTTCCCATCTGTAGTGGGTAATAATGATGTTCCCCTCTAAACCTGTATTTCTGGAATTTCTGCAGTGTTACTGAGATGTTTTTAGGAGAGTATTTTCTTTCTTCTCAGAAGAACCCAATGTGAGAATATTGGGCACCTTTTCTCTCTTCATAAGGAAAAGTCTCCCCTTTAATTATGGATGTAATTTAAGTTTACATTAAAAAAAAATAAGGAAAAGGAAAAGAAAAAAACTCCCCAATCCTATTATCCAATTACAACCACTGTTGAATGTCCTTCGTGCCTCTTTCCTCATGTAAAAAACAAACAAAAACAACCCCCCCAAACTATAGCCCATGTATTATGTCCTACTTTTTTCTTTTAACCTATAATATATTTTTGCATGTTTTTACAGATGACTTCTAATCATTATTAGGAATTTTAAAAACCTTGTGTCATGACATTTTTTTTTCTAATATTCCATATATATGTGTTAGCTTATGGTATTTGTTTTTCTCCTTCTGACTTACTTCACTCTGTATGACAGACTCCAGGTCCATCCACCTCACTACAAATAACTCAGTTTCATTTCTTTTTATGGCTGAGTAATATTCCGTTGTATATATGTGCCACATCTTCTGTATCCATTCATCTGTTGATGGACACTTAGGTTGCTTCCATGTCCTGGCTATTGTAAATAGAGCTGCAATGAACATTTTGGGAGGGAGGGAGACACAAGAGGGAAGAGATATGGGAACATATGTATATGTATAACTGATTCACTTTGTTGTAAAGCAGAAACTAACACACCATTGTAAAGCAATTATACTCCAATAAATGTTAAAAAACCCCCCCAACCTTTTGTCTTGTTTAAACACCACCATTGAGCTTCCCTGGTGGCGCAGTGGTTGAGAATCTGCCTGCGGATGCAGGGGACAGGGGTTCGTGCCCTGGTCCGGTAAGATCCCACATGCCGCGGAGCGGCTGGGCCCGTGAGCCGTGGCCGCTGGGCCTGTGCGTCTGGAGCCTGTGCTGCGCAACGGGAGAGGCCACAGCAGTGAGAGGCCTGCGTATCACCAAAAAATAAATAAATAAATAAATAAACACTACATTAACGATTGTATGTTATTCTTTTTTTTTTTTTTTTTTTTTTTTTTGCGGTACGCGGGCCTCTCACTGTTGTGGCCTCTCCCGTTGCGCAGCACAGGCTCCGGATGCGCAGGCCCAGCGGCCACGGCTCACGGGCCCAGCCGCTCCGCGGCATGTGGGATCTTCCCGGACCGGGACATGAACCCCTGTCCCCTGCATCCGCAGGTGGGTTCTCAACCACTGCGCCACCAGGGAAGCCCGATTGTATGTTATTCTGCCATGGTGGCTGTGACATCAGCTTTCAGAAACACCTGAGGCTGGAACCTAGATGGAAGTTAAGAATGTATGGGTTAAACCCGTAACTACCTGCCCTCCCTTACCCCCAAACTTCTGCAAAGCTGAAGGCCTGGATTTTGTAATTTGGGGCAAAATTATCCTTAGCTTTTATAAAGTGTTTTCCTTCTTCTGCTAAAGGAAAGAGATTGGTTAGATACCTTAAGTTAGTAAATTACAGAATGTTCCATCTGGAAGGGACACTGGAAATCATGTGGCCAATTTCAGCATTTCAAAAGTGAAGGCACTGAGGTCCGGGGCGGGGGGACAGGTAATTTTCAGTTATTCAGGGAAGACCCAGGGCCAGGAGCCTGGGAGACAGTCTTAGTAAAGACATGCTCGAGTGTAAACCCCAACTCAACCACCCTCTCAAGGGCAATCGACTTCCTTTCCCCAGGCCTTTTATAAAATAGAGGTGTAATAGTACCTCCCTTCTGAGGTTATTGGCACGATTAGATAAGCTAAGTGTATAAAGGTGCCAGAATAGTCAGTGGCACATAGTAAATGTCTTATATTTGGTCTTGTCATTGTCCTTGTGTTTGTCATTGCCATCATTATTGAAGCTCTTACTGTGACATCTGCCTTCTGTAGTTGAAGGGCTGCAAGGAGGATGGAAAGATTAAGTTCAAAATTAAGTATTAGATCTATGAGGAGAATTACTTTCAGATATTCCCCTAAAATTCCATGTAAGACTTCATGTGTTGATTTGCATATTAAAACTGTAAAGATATTGTCTAAAACACACCATTTTTTAGATTCCTTGAGAGAATGACTGCTGCTTTCTGCTTTGTAGTCCCTCCATGTCTTGCACATGGTTAATAGTCAATAAATATCTATTGAATATGAGTGAGTTATCTGTTGCAAATGAAGAGTGTTCATCCCAGGGTCAGCCAATGTGGATTCTCATTTGCCACTTCCTAGCTATTTGTGCAGGTCATTTGCTTTACCTAAGGCTCAGTTTTCTCATTTGTAAAACCAATCAGTAAAACTATGATCTTCGAGTTGCTTTCTGTCTTTAAATGCAGCATACAAAACAATCAACATAAAATTACAGCCTTACCAAGATCAGAAATGAGTACTAGATTTGTGATTATATGAACAGGAAGTCACTGAGTTCTTCTGTAATCATCTTCAGATTATAATGGTAGATGTTTTCTTGAATTCTTTTCTTGGTCGTCCATTTTTCCTGTCGGAGTTACAGTCAATTGGAATCCAGTTAAGATTTGAGTCTTGGAATCTGGAGGCTGGGTCAGCTTCTTAGATATGCATGGAGGTGTGGCAACTCCTTACTCAGTGTTTATGAGCTGGAGGGCTCCTTATCTCAAGGAGTGGCTTTCTCCAGAGTGCCTGGAGAGGGAGTGTAGTTGCTATTTACTGACTCACTAGAGGATTTCTCTAGGTATATGTAAATGTTTGACTTTGAACAGAGGAGAAAAAGAAATATGGACCTGTTTGAAAGAACTAGTTGCTTATTTTTCCTTTTCCTTCCCTCCATCCCTCTCTCTCACCCTCCTTACCTTCCTTCTTTCTTTATTAAAGTATAATACATTATATTAGCTTCAGTAATGATTCGATATTTGTATATACTGCAAAATGATCACCACAATAAGTCTAGTTCACATCTGTCACTATACATAGTTACAGAATTTTTTTCTTGTGATGAGCACTTTTAAGCTCTACTCTCTTAGCAGCTTTCAAATATGCAGAACAGTGTTATTAACTATAGTCACAACGCTCTACATTACATCTGTTGGTCATCTGTATGTCTTCTTTAGAAAAGTGTTTATTCAGATTCTCTGCACATTTTTAAATAGGATTGATTTTTGCCATTAAGTTGTATAAGATCTTCATATATTTTGGATATTGATCCCTTTTGGATACACCATTTGCAAATATTTTCTCTCATTCAGTGGATTGCCTTTTCATTCCTTTCAACAATCCAGTTGCCTTGTTGATGGTTTCCTTTGCTGGCAAATTCAACAGTCCAATTGCCTTGTTGATGTTTTCCTTTGCCGTGCAGAAGCTATTTAGTTTGATGTAGTCCCACTTGTTTATGTTTGCTTTTATTCCTTTTGGTGTCAAATCCAAAAATTACTGTAAAGACTAATGTCAAGGAGCTTACTGCCTATGTTTTCATCTAGAAGTTTTATGGTTTCAGGTCTTATATTAAGTCCTTAATCAGTTTGAGTTAGTTTTTGTGTATGGTATAAGATCAGGGTCCAGTTTCATTCTTTTGCATGTAGTTGCCCAGTTTTCCCAACACTGTTTATTGAAGAGACTGTCCTTTCCTCACTGTATATTCTTGGCTCCTTTGATGTACATTAATTGACCATATATGTGTGGTTTGATTTCTGGGCTCTCTGTTCTGTTCCATTGATCTATGTGTCTCTTTTTTATGCCATACTGTTTTGATTACTATAGCTTTGTAATATAGTTTGAAATCAGGGGCATGATACCTCCAGTTTTGTTCTTCTTTCTCAAGATTACTTTGGCTATTCAGGGTCTTTTGTGGTTCCATAAAAATTTTAGAATTGTTCATACTATTTCTGTGAGAAATGCCAACGGAATTTGAATCCACTGATTGCTTTGGGTGATATGGACATTTTAACAATATTAATTCTTCTAGTCATGAGCATAGAATATCTTTCCATTTATTTCTTTCATCAGTGTCTTATAGTTATCAGTGTACAGTTCTCTTCACCTCCTTGGTTAAATTTATTCCTCGGTATTTTTAATTTTTGATGCAATTGTAAATGGGATTGTTTTCTTAATTTCTCTTTCTGATAGTTCATTATTTGTATATAGAAACAACAGATTTCTGGACATTGATTTTGTATCCTGCAACATTACTGAATTCATTTATTACTTCTATCAGTTTTTTGGTGGAGTCTTTAGAGTTTTCCGTATCTAGCATTATGTCATCTGCAAGTAGTGACAGCTTTACTTCCTTTCCAATTAATGCTTTTTATTTCTTTTTCTTGCCCAATTGCTCTGGTTAGGACTTTCAGTACTGTGTTGAATAAGAGTGGTGAAAAGGGCCATCCTTGTCTTGTTTTTTTTTTAACATCTTTATTGGAGTATAATTGCTTTACAATGGTGTGTTAGTTTCTGCTTTATAACAAAGTGAATCAGCTATACATATACATATATCCCCATATCTCTTCCCTCTTGCGTCTCCCTCCCTCTCACCCTCCCTATCCCACCCACCCTAGGTGGTCACAAAGCACTGAGCTGATGTGGCCGCTTCCCACTAGCTATCTATTTTACATTTAGTAGTATGTATAAGTCCATGCCACTCTCTCACTTCATCCCAGCTTACCCTTCCCCCACCCCACCTTCCCTTTTATAACTGCCTTTTCTGCATCACATAAGTTTTGATATGTTGTATTTTCTTTTCTGTTTGTCTCAAGGTGTTTTTTATTTCACTTTTGCTTTTCTCATTGATCCATTGGTTGTTCAGTAGTATGTTGTTTAGTCTCTGCATAAAGTTGACCCTTGAACAATGTGAAGGTGTGGGCCACTGACCCCACGCACAGTCAAAAATCCATGCAGAACTTTACAGTCGTCCCTCTATATCTGGGGTTCCACATCCACGGATTCAGCCAACCCAGATTGGGAGATACATGGGGGCAATGTACATTGAGCTCAGTTTTTAGTCCATATCCCTCTTTGTTATTTTGTATAAAGAGATAACTCTAATACCTAAGATGGTAAATATGGCAGTGATTTTTATGAGAACCAGAGTCTAACGGTTAGGTACAAATATGATTTGGGGATATTCCTGGTCATTCTTTTCCATCTTTTGAGGGTGGTGGAAGCTGTTGCAGTATTTTCTCACCCTAACTGTCTTCATCACTGGAGGCCTCAGTGTCTTGTGAATGATATATTTGTTGTATACAGTGTTCCAGCTTCAGACTTCCCTGACTTCCTCATCTAAAATATTAAATCTCAGTAACAGTCATTCCTTAGTCCTCTTGCTCCTGTTATACTCCCTCTATCTCTTCTTTGCTGGCTTCCAGTTTCCAGAGGACCCCTCCTGTGCCTGCCCTGTCCCATTCTTCCGTCCCACAACCCATCCTCCCTTCTTTGTTTCCTTTTCTGTTCACTCATAGTATATCACTCCCTTGACAGTATCTTCAGTGGCCTTACCCCTTTGTACTTTGCTTGTAACCTACTTGCCAGCTCTCGATTTTGACCTGGCATCTTTTCCTTTTTTACCCAGTGGCTGCCAAAAGCTGCTTGAGGAAATCACTCTGCAAATAAATTTATCATTTCTAGCCTTTGCTGGAACCCGAGGCAACTGTGCATAGTCTTGCACTGTGTGGCTGGGCTGTTTCCTGCTGAAACATTTCCACTTCCCTCAAACATTCTAGCCACCCTCCTCCACCCCTCCTTCCTTTACTAGATGACTTTTCCTCTCTATTAATTTGCTAGAGTTACCATAGAAAAATACCACAGACTAGGTGGCTTAAACAACAGACATTTATTGTCTCACAATTCGGTAGACCAGAAGTCTGAAATCAAAGTGTTGGCAGGTTTGGTTCCTCTGAGGGCTATGAGGGAAGGATCTATTTCAGGCCTCTTCCCTTAGCTTGTAGATGGCTATCTTCTCCATGGGTTTTCACATCATCTTCACTCAGTGAGTGTCTGTGTATCCAAATTTCCCCTTTTTATAAGGACATCAATCATATTGAATTAGGAGCTTACCCTACTCCAGTATGACCTCATCTTAATTTAACTAATTGTATCTGCAGTGATCCTGTTTCCAAATAAGATCACTTTCAGAGGTACTGGGATAACTTAAGACTTAAACATAGGAATTTTTGGTAGATACAATTCAACTGATAATAGCCTTCACCTTCTTAGAACACAATAATATTACACATCAGCCCCTTGCCTACATATATACCTTATTTGCTCTAATCATGCTTCTTTTTTTTCCCTGAGAGTAGGATGTGTCTTTTTTCCTCTGCTGGGCTGGTTCCTCCTCCTATCCTCTTGATTCGTTTCCCTCCTTTCCACTCCAGAAGCTTGTGTAATTGATTCTTTCCTTTCTTATCTACGTTTCCTGTCTCTTCCCCTTTACAGGTATTTCAACCGAGGCTCTGAGCATAGTTAAGTCTTCCCTGTCTCTTCCATCGTAATGGAAACCCCTGTGCTCTGTGATCATATTTTCATGCTCTCCTTGAGTAGTTTGTCCGTCCCTTGGTTTTGGCTGCTCTGTTATTATACTCACGTCAGTTTGGATGGCTCAGCTTTCTGTTCTGAACTCCAAACCCAGATATCTAGCTGCCCATTAGATGTTTCTGCCTCTGTATCTTATAGTCACCTTGATTTCAGTGCATACAAAAAACAGTTGATCCTTGGGACTTCCTGGTGGCACAGTGGTTAAGAATCTGCCTGCCAATGCAGGGGACACAGGTTCGAGCCCTGGTCCAGGAAGATCCCACATGCCGCAGAGCAACTAAGCCCGTGGGGCACAACTACTGAGCCTGCACTCTAGAGCCCGTGTGCCACAACTGCTGAAGCCTGTGCGCCTAGGGCCCATGCTCTGCAACAAGAGAAGACACTGCAATGAGAAGCCTGAACACCGCAATGAAGAGTAGCCCCTGCTCGCCACAACTAGAGAACGCCTGCGTGCAGCAACGAAGACCCTGTGCAACCAAAAAAAAAAAAAAAAAAATACAGTTGACCCTTGAACAACATGGGTTTGAACTGCGCGGTTTGGTTCATACGTGGATTGTTTTTCAACAAATGCAGTTGGTTGAATCTGTGGATGCATAACTGTGGATACAGAGGGCCGACTGTAAAGTTATACTCAAATTTTTGACTGCATGGAGGGTTGGCATCCCTAACCACTGAGTTGTTCAAGGGTCATCTGTATTACTAATTCCTATATTCTCTAAACAGGCACCTTTTCTCTTTCCTATCTCAGTGATTGGCTTTCACAAACACATGATTTTTCAAGGCAAAAACCTGACACCATCCTAAATGTTCCTGCAAGCCCCACATCCAAGCTTTGGCTTAGTTCTTGTTCCCTCCGTCATGCCCATTCCCACTGCTGAATTGTACATTCAGCCTCTCTTGTCTGGACTGCGGTAGTGTTCTAACTGGCGTCCCTGCCTACAGCTTGCCTCCTATTCCAACAGAATGATGGATCTGAAATACAAATCGTGCTATTCTCCTGCATAATACTTTAAAAGCTCCCTGTCAGGGAACTCTACTCAATGCTCCACTGTGTGGTGACCTAAATGGGAAGGAAATCCAAAAAAGAGGGGATATATGTATATGTATAGCTGATTGACTTTGCTGTACAGCAGAAACTAACACAACATTGTAAAGCAATTATGCTCCAATAAAAATTAAAAAGAAAACAAAAAAACCAACTCCCTGTCAACTGCGGGTTCAAGTCTAAATTCCTAGCTTGGCTTTCAAGGCCTTTCATCATCCATCTCTCTGCCTACCTTTCCACCCTTATCAAACAGTAATCTCTTATTTTAACACCTTTATCATCATTCCAGCTGCCACCACTTCAGTTCAGGACTTTATCTATCGCTTTTACCTGTTTTATCCCAATAACCTCTTAATTGGTCTTACTGTTGCATCTCTCAGTCCTCCACTCCAGCCTTCCTAAAACATCTTTTTGTCATTATCCTTTCCTAATCAGAGATTTGTATGTCAGGTATTTACAGTCAGCCCTCCCTATCCGTGCCTTTTTGTGCCCATGGATTCAACCAAACTTAGATTGAAAATATTTGGAAAAAAATTCCAGAAAGTTCCAAAAAGCAAAACTTGAATTTGTTACATGGTGGCAACTATTTATATAGCATTTTACATTGTATTTACAACTATTTACATTTGTATTTACAACTATTTATATAATATTCACATTGTATTTACAACGATTTACATATCATTTACATTGTATTAGGTATTATAAGTAATCTAGAGATGATTTAAAGGGGAAGGAAGGGGAACCTGGGATGAAGTGAGAGAGTGGCATGGACATGTATACACTACCAAATGTAAAACAGATAGCTAGTGGGAAGCAGCCGCATAACACAGGGAGATCAGCTTGGTGCTTTGTGACCACCTAGAGGGGTGGGATAGGGTGGGTGGGTGGGAGGCTCAAGAAGGAGAGGATATGGGGATATATGTATTATGTATAGCTGATTCACTTTGTTATACAGCAGAAACTAGCACAGCATTGTGAAGCGATTATACTCCAATAAAGATGTATAAAAAATATAAAGTATACGGAAAAATGTGTGTAGGTTATGTGCAAATACTATGCCATTTTATATAAGGGTCTTGAGCATCCATGCTGATACTGAGGGACAACTGTATTGATGTCTGTTTTATGTTAGTCTCTGGATATGCTCAGAACCTGACTCCCAGTCTAGTCAGTCTCACAAGATTTCATCGCACTGGCATTTGCAGGTTGACCAGCTCCTATCATCTTGCAGCACTGGGCCTGGGCACAGATTCAATCTCACTTTCTCTTTATAGTAAGATTTTACATTACTTTATATTCTGTTTTACTCTTACCATGGTCATGTTTGCCAACCCTGGATGATATGAACCTGTCGCATGAGAGAGGTCTAGAAATTAACAAACTATTCTCTGATCATGCCAGTAATCTGGTATTTAAAATTCAACATTTTGGATGGCTGAGAAAGAACCTCACGTCCTCCTTAATTCTCTCTTTGAAAATTTAGTTGAGATTTTCTGATTCTTAAAACTTTCTATGCTTCAGTTTTTCCTTTCTATAAATGTTTGATCACATTTACCCTCTCCCTAATTATGGTAGACATAATTACCATAATTATATCTAATCCCAGACAGTGGCTAGAATGTCTGGGTAGTGCTGTAAAGATTCAGAGAGGAGGTGCATGTCACAAAATGCAAAATGTATGACATTTGAGAGAATTAGTCACATTTATATTCTTCATTCCCCAAAGACAGAATGTTACAGAAGTTGAAAGCATTGAGTAGCGCCCTGTCTCTCTTGTGGGCAGTGCATATCCTGACAAGTAGGCCCATTAGAGTGTAGGAAGTCTCTCCTGTAAGGTGGCTGGTGTTCCCTTCCAGGCAGTGCTTTCATTTGCATGTTTGAATTCATTTGCAGAAAGCTGACCTTTGGCTTAGGAAGTCTCTCTATATAACCCAAGTACTTAGGATTTTCTTCAACAGGTACAAAATGAATCCAGCTATAGGCAGCACATTATACCCATTTTCCTTCTGACTGAAATTGAGCCACTGATTCATAATCCTCAACTCCTTAACTTGCTTGGTTATGTTTGAGATGGCCTGTTTTTCATGGATCCATAATGATAATTGAAATCAGCTAAGTTGGGAGGTGAGGGTTCTCTGAGGACTGGAATCGTGGTCTCCACTCGATCTGGAGTGTGATGACCTTTAGGGCATTGTGACAGACATTCCTTTCTAAATGATCCTTCGCTGAGGGATACATTTATTAAATATTTTTTTATAGTCCAAAACGCACTGAACTCTTCTTATTCTCTGTGTCATAAAATTTACAAAAGGCACAGTTACCAAAAATTGGAACCAGCAAAATGCTCTTAATTTTGCAAGCTTGATTTCTCCAGAATGCATCAATGTCAGGCTTCCTGAAGGAGCTCTTCCCATGTAAAGACAGTAATTGAAGGAATGCTCACTTTTTCCTTCTGAATCTATCTTAGTTTCAATATATAAAGTTGGTTCTGCTTATTCTTCAATTCTTTATTTAGTTTCCAAATTTTATTTTCTCTTTTACTTTTTTCTGCCTTCCTCCCTTCTTTCTTTTCCTCCCTCCTTCCTTCCTCTCTCCCTTTCTTTCCCTCTCTCCTCTTCTCCTCTCCCTGCCCCTCTCTCTCTCCTCTTCCCTCCCTCTCTTTCTCTCCTCTTCCCTTCCTCCCTCATTCTTCCCTCCCTCCCTCCCTTCCTTCTTTCCCAGCATATGAGCCTGGGGATTTTCTTAAAAATATGTATTTTTTATGATCTGAAAGTATGACAGTATTCTTTACTACAGTGTTTCGCTGTCTTGCACTGCAACATTATATGCTTAATTTTTAATAATGAGGTTAATAGTTCTTTCTTGTGTCTTTTAAATAGCTACTCTAAATTCTAAATTCCCTGATATTAAATCTTATATGCATGCTAATGAATGTGTGGGGGAAAACTTTTTTAAGGCTTTCATGGCCATATAGTTAAAGTAAAGTAGAAAAAACTGCTTCAGCATGTAATTGTATACTCAGCCTAAATTGTATCAGGTAGAGGACTTATTTGACTTTCCACTGATAGTTTTTTCCAGCCTGGCAAATCAGACTTTTAAGTATTGAAAGGGACTTGCAATTGGACCGAGAACGTGGAAGGCTCTTGGAGTCACCAATTCCATGTGTTATCCAGTCTGTTGATTGTGTTTTCTCAATCTATGGATACACTCATGTGAGATGTCTATAAAGTGTGATGTCTAGAACGTATCTTCATATTCAGTGTAGCCTAGCCTGTGTCAAACACATTGTTACAACTCTGTGTTCCATCAGCTGAAATATTGAAGTATGCAAATCATTTCCTTTAAAAAAATATAGAGCAGATTGATGTCAGTCTGTCAATTGTGGTTTTTTTTTTTCTTGCGGTACGCGGGCCTCTCACTGTTGTGGCCTTTCCCGTTGCGGAGCACAGGCTCCGGACGCGCAGGCTCAGCGGCCATGGCTCACAGGCCTAGCCGCTCTGCGGCATGTGGGATCTTCCCGGACCGGGGCACGAACCCGTGTCCCCTGCATCGGCAGGCGGACTCCCAACTACAGCACCACCAGGGAAGCCCTCAATTGTGTTTTGATATATTTTCTTGAGTGGGAAAGAAAGGGGCTGAGTTGCAGTTAGAGTACCAGGAATTTGGCATATTCCAGAGTTTGCCCATGGTGATGTACCATGTATGAAATGATCACCCATGACATATGTCTTGGTGGAAACAAAATGAAGTAAGTTTCTCTAGTCTGTCCTTGCCTTAAGGCTGGGCTATGGCCATAACTTAGTTACCTCAGAGCATTATTTGTTCTATTTTAAACGATTTTCAAAATAGGGAATTGCACCTGCTCTATAAAACAGTGATGGAGTGGAGGGTGGAAGTTTTCTAAATGCTCCCTGAATGAAGATTTTGGTGCAGGTTTCTTCCCTCTACCCCAAATCACACACCTTAAGAATATTGCTGGGCTTCCCTGGTGGCGCAGTGGTTGAGAGTCCGCCTGGCGATGCAGGGGATA
Organism: Kogia breviceps; assembly: GCF_026419965.1. Taxonomy (NCBI): domain Eukaryota; kingdom Metazoa; phylum Chordata; class Mammalia; order Artiodactyla; family Physeteridae; genus Kogia; species Kogia breviceps. The sequence goes on from NC_081318.1 coordinate 55,351,851, forward strand.
CGGGTTCGTGCCCTGGTCCGGGGGTATCCCGCATGCCGCGAAGCGGCTGGGCCCGTGGGCCATGGCCGCTGGGCCTGCGCGTCCGGAGCCTGTGCTCCGCAACGGGAGAGGCCACAACAGTGAGAGGCCCGCATACCACAAAAACCACAAAAAAAAAAAAAAAAAAAAAAAAAGAATATTGCTGCTGCAGTTAGCTGAGCACAGCTATTTTTTGACAGTGTGTCATATCCTGCAAGTGGGTTTGATGATAAAAATGATTGAGAACCACTCTTCTAACATATCTATTACTAACTATTAGTAATAATTAGTAAGAAGACGGATATTGGTACAGTCACATGCAGTCTGAATTTTTTTGAACAGCTCTTGATTTCAGATCACGCATCCTGATTTTTGGTTCCGAAAATATAGTCCTAGTTCTACAATTGTATATTTCTTAATATCACATTTATTTTTTTAGGTATTTTATCTAAAAGAAAAACTCAGACAGTGATAAAGAAATGTTTAACAAAGAAGGGGATAGGTAGATAATATTCTACAACAGATAAAAATGAATAAGAGTAACATGATTATTTTTCAATTTTAATGAAGATTGCGTTAATTAAAAACATTATAGGTAAAGAATAGGTAAGATTGATGAGATAAAATTGTATGTTAGTAATAGTCATTCACGTCATGAATTACAGCATCTTTTGTGTTATAGTTGCTCATTTATTTTAAATCTTCTTCAGCTCTATAGCTCTCCTTATATTGTCTTCAAGTGAATATGGTGGAGAATGTTCTGCAGTGCTTGATTCTCTTCTCCTAAAAGGAAGACTATTCAATTTTATAAATGAGCATCCTTGGGTCATTAGATATTGGGGTTCAGGTGTGCAGAAGGCTTGGTAACATATGGCCTGTCCCCAGGTGCCCTAATTTAGCTCAGAACTTTCCCCAGAGGTTTGCATTACTTTATCTAAATGGTTACATGTACAACAAAAAGGTGCTTTGGTCATAAAAGGAAAAAATAAATAAATATGTACTTTGCAGGATATACAAGTCTGCCTTTACATTACTTTCTCTACAGTTATTAGAAGATAAAAATCTTAAAACCCATGTGAATGACATTAATTGGATGACCACAGTTTTGGGTGATCCACTTTTAGTATCTACAGCGTTCCTTTTCTTTTGCTTATTATATTATATACACACACGCGCACACACACACACATTTCTCTCCACTTGAATTTTTTTTTTCAGGCAACACAGCATATTGACATCACCCTGGACTTTTTTCTGGTTCAGAATTTTCCCTTCCTATCACAATTACATATTTTTCACTGAATAATTTAAATATTAGCTATTAAGAAAAGTATGCACATTGCAGAAAATTTATAAAATATTAAAAAGCCAAAAATAAAAATTACAATGTTAAGTGAAAGCAACCATAAGTATGATCTCAGCTTCGTAAAGCATATGTTCCTCTGCGTGGAGGAAACATCTGAAAAAAGGAAAAACAACAGAAGGATAATATGGAAATTGAGGTTCATTGAAGTTGTGACTTGCTCAAAGCCCCTCAGCTAGAAAGCCGATTAATCCGCGATTCCAGCCTAGTCACTCTGACTCCAGTGTGTGCTTGGCATTTTACTAGGCTATTTCCCGGGAGAAGGGAGAAACAATACATGGGTGGTACGATGTGGTGTATGGCGGGTAGATGGAGAAAGGACCCAGCGTTCTTACAAAGATGCAACTGATGTTTGGTAGTAATTCTAACAGATGAATGGTTTTCCTAATAAGGCACAAGAGTGAGTGGACCTAAAGATTCCTTCAGTGGAGGTATGTCATTTTTGAGCCAAGTTATACTCATTTTACAGAGAGGAAGCAGAGGTCCATCCAGGCAGATTAAATAAGTTGCCAAAGAGAACGTGGTTGGTTAGTGTGAGATCAAGGAGGTCTCTTCTCTCAATTACTCTTTACATTTTAGATTTCAGCTTCATGCTTATGTTAAAACTGTGCTTGTATTGCCATTTTTATCTGGATATGGATGGGAATTGGGTGGAAGTGTTTTGAGATACAAACTTGATCCTTGGTCATTTAATACAAATTTCCAGTTAGACATTAGGGCACTGCCCACAGTGAAGGTTATGGAAGGTTAACTGTTGGATGAGGTACCCTGGATCACCAACCAGCCTGCCTGCAGGTTGGTTGGAGCTGGGAGGCATTATGAGAGTGATGCTGGTATGTGTTTTAACTGGCATGTTCAGAACATAATGTCAGGACATCTTTCAATGGGTTTACATTGCCTTCCTTAAACAAGGTAAAAAGTTAATATTGAACAGAAAGTGTCAGATGAGAAATTCATTTCTTTACTTCAAGTTCTGGCTATGTATACGCTTGGATTATGAGCTCGTGCATGTGAAGCAACTCTAGCTTCATTTTTATTTCATATTGTGACAACTGAAATGTTTGTGAAGGATAAAAATATAGAGGAAACAGGCAGATCTTTTCAATAGTTATATCTTAGTAAAAAAAAAAAGCTTGTAGGTGGGCATGGAGAGAGACATTGAATGCTTCTTATTCCTTTTTATTGGTAGGGTGGGTGCTGAGAAAAGAAACAGACCATTTCTTTCTCCTCTTCCTTATGCTTCCAATATCATTGTGTTTTCTTTTCTTTCTTTTTTTTTTTTTTTTTTTTTTTTTTCCTTTTTATCCTGAAACTGTTTGATCTTGGTGGGGACAGATATCTCCATCTTCTCTGAAGCAAATGGTCTAGCTGCCAGCCACTGGGCTTTTTTATTGCCCTGAGCTTTTTCACAATCCATGCACTGGGTCCAGTTAATGTAGTGACCTTTGTGGCTGCCTGTGCCATCCTTCCACTTTGACAGACATGATTCTTTTCTGGTGCGTGACTGGTGCAGGTAAGGGTAGAAGAAGGGCAAAGAGGCAGGCAGGCAAACAAGACAGATGCTTTATAATGATTGGCCCTGGTTCTGCAATGGGGCAGCAGAATTATGGCCCCTAAAAAAAGACCTGAACTTCCTTATGCTCCCTACTGTGTTTCATGGACTAGTTGTGGCATGTATATTATTTGATTTACTTTGTCTTTCTGCTTTCACAACCAGTCGAGTTGGGAAGTTTTGCGGACACAGACATAAAGAGTGATTTTTAGATTCTTCTCTGGTACTTGTCAGTGGGCTCAGAAATAGAAGAATGTGTGCCTTCTTAGTTTTTTTTTCTTCTTTGATGAGAAGGAGCAGGGAAGTGAAAATCTCAAGAGAGCAGTATCAGTTTTCCGGTCAGCAAGCTCATTAAGTTAATATTTACTTTTAAAATGAATGTATTTGCCAGCCCTTCCTGCTGTTTGTTTGGGGACCATTTAACTCACATGTGAGAGCCTCTAACTGGTTTCCACTTCCATTGGGCATTTCACCTCTGAGGCCAGTGACTAGTATGATGTGCTGCTCCTTGTTGTAACACCTTTTTTTTTTTTAAACTTCAAATTACATTTATCTTGAGATTAAAGGAAGGGAAAGAAATGGAACTTAGTTTTTCCCTGTTTCTTGGTGCCTGCTCCTCAGTCTTGTTAAACTGATTTCTAATAACTCAATTGACACATATTTAGGGGTTTAAGAAAACTGGAAATTTGATTAAAATACAGCCTCAAAACTCAAAGATTGCATTTGAAAACTTCTGGTATTTTAATTGTTATTAATTCTAACACTGTTATATTTTTACATTGTAAAATAACACCTGGTCATTAATGAAAAAGTAAAAAAATACAGATGATATAAAAAATTGAAGTTTAAAAACTTAAATTGTACATTTAGTAAAAATTTTCTTTCAATGCTATTAAAAAATATCCTTTCTGTAAGTTTACAGTTTTTTTTTCATCCCGGAACATAGGATATTCTTACTATCATTTAAGCCTTGTTTTAAAGCTAAAGATCTCTTCATAAATTATTGTAATTAAAAAAGTTTTTATGACCTGCTTTTTTTATTTGTCAATAATGCTATTTTGAGACATCTTTTAGAAAATAATTTCTAACTAAGGATGAGAATGCATTTCTCTTGTTTCTGCTTTGCTCCTGTAGATTTTGACATGTTTATTTTGCATTTTGTTATTTTACTCAACTGTATTAGCTCCACTGTTTTTCAGAGGTTTCCTCTGGGTTTTCTTGGTATATAATCATGTCATCTGCAAATGATTTTTTTTTTTTTTTTTTGCGATACGCGGACCTCTCACTGTTGTGACCTCTCCCGTTGCGGCGCACAGGCTCCGGACGTGCAGGCTCAGCGGCCGTGGCTCACGGGCCCAGCCGCTCCGCGGCATGTGGGATCTTCCCGGACCGGGGCACGAACCCGTGTCCTCTGCATCGGCAGGAGGACTCTCAACAACTGCACCACCAGGGAAGCCCCTGAAAATGATTTTTTTTAGCTCTTCCTTTTCAGTATTACATGGAATGATTTTATCTTTTTTTTTTTCCTCTTGATGCTTGTAACTTTCTAATTGAAGGCTATCATTTTTCTTAGGTCTCAGATGAGTGTTTTTTCAAATTAAAAGTAATGAACATAAGACAGTGATTATTTCTACTTCTCTAGATATTTAATAATCACAGGGTCCTCAGATACATGTCATAGTCTTGTTGGTGAGTTTTTTAAGCCTTCTGTGTTAGAGAACTGCCAATTATGTTTAATGACTTGAAGGTTGTATTGAGGAATTCTTACATTTATTTTTGAAAGATCGAGAGATGCCTTTCTATTCGTTATCTTCTTGACATTCCTTTCGTCTTAAAAGTCTGTATGTTAAATGTTTCTGTGATGAAAGCCACAAGTGTGTCCTGAAAGATGTTGCCCTTAGCACAGGGTATTTTTAGAAACCTGAAAAATGTTTATGAACTTTTAGCGGGACCTCTACCACCGTTTGGGGATCAGCGAAGATCACCAGTTTGGGGATGAGTGTCAGGAACTTTTGCTTCAATGGTTGATGCGTTGGGTATTTTTTTTTCCCCCGAGATTCCTTTTATTTTCAAGTGGTTGGTGCTGGCTGTCCTGGTTGTTACTCTGTGTGCCCTCCAGGGCTGTGTAGCTGCACATCTCCACCCTGAGCTCTCTCTGAAGCTGGGTAGAGAGCAGGAGAACACAGGAACAGGAGCTCTGGGATCTCACTTCTGCTGTAGTCCAGCTGGGGTTCCTCACTCCCACCCTCCAGACAATCTTTGTGCACCTCCTTTTCCTTATCTGTACATCAAGGATCATGTACCTGGCAATATTATTATGATTAATCACATAACGCTTGTAAATCCTATAGCAGACTTGGCATATAGCGGGCCAGCGTCCCTCATGCTCAGTGAGTGACATTTGTGTCATGCTTCTCTCCCTGTGAGCCCTCCACACGTCTGTAGGTCACGTGATGGCTGACTTTATTGTGGAACACCAGTGATCAAATTTTAGGAGCCTCCTCATTTTAAAGATGGGGAAACTATGAAGCCCGAGCTGAGTCTTCCTCCAGCCACTGCTTCCCTTCTCCCCCATCTCAGTGGCCTTGCCATGACCCCGTGTTGACTGGATCTGGCAGAAAGGAATGTCCACTGGTGGGGTTTGTCAGCTCCGTGGGTGGATGGGATTTTAGGAGGCAGTCAGGGGCTCTGCATTTGTGAACATTATTATTTTTAAAATTCATTAATTTATTTTTGGCTGGGTTGGGTCTTTGTTGCTGTGCGCGGGCCTTCTCTAGTTGCAGCCAGGGGGGGCTACTCTTCCTTGCTGTACATGGGCTTCTCATTGTGGTGGCTTCTCTTGTTGCAGAGCACGGGCTCTAGGCGCGTGGGCTCAGTAGTTGTGGCACACAGGCTTCAGTAGTTGTGGCTTGTGGGCTCTAGAGCGCAGGCCCAGTAGTTGTGGTGCCTGGGCTTAGTTGCTCTGCGGCATGTGGGATCTTCCCGGACTAGGGCTTGAACCTGTGTCGCCTGCATTGGCAGGCGGATTCTTAACCACTGTGCCACCAGGGAAGTCCATTTGTGAGCGTTCTTAACTAATGTTTTAGTAGGAAACAGTGCTCACATACATCACATCTACAGTGTGCATCTGTCGACAGGAGTTGCCAGAAAGATCTACGGTGATTACCTCTTATATAAAGGGAGGAAAATCACCCTGTGCTTTCTCACTTCTGGGTCGTTGCCTCCCCGTAGGTTCTCCTGATAATGTCTATTTGGTTCTCTTTCTTGGTTACCAGCATTTTTCCTGGAACCTATTCATTGTCTTGGCAGGGGTAGGCCCCTTGTCCCTACCTGTGTGTCCTGTGCCCATGTGTTGAGGAACTGTTTTTTGTTTTTTTTTCCCCATCAGTATGTTATCCCCTCATAGGCGCTTCATATCAAGATCTTGGGACCTGTAGTCTGAGCTGATATTCGTGTCCTTAAAATCATCTTTTATTTCCTTAATGGGGGTGTTTGGTTCCTGGGGGTGGAGATCATTTCTCCCTCTCTCTATACTCGTTTGTTCAGCTTAGTGCTTTGCACCTAGTATGTGCTGAATAAATGTTGCTTGAAAGAATAAATAGAGAACATATTTTTGGTTTTTTTGGTGAATTTATTTCCGTAATTCAGACATAACATTTCTTTTTTCTTTCTCCCCTCCCTCTCTTTTTTTGAATTCACCAATCATTTTTTAAAAAAGTTTTTTCAAACTTTAAAAAAAAAAAATTTATATTTTGGCCTGGCTTCATGGCATGCGGGATCCTAGTTCCCCGACAAGGGATCAAACCCACGGCCCCTGCATTGGAAGCATGGAGTCTTAACCACTGGACTGCCAGTGAAGTCCCGCCAGTCATTTATTGATGATGAGACTTGAAAAAATAAATGACAAACCCTTAAATGATTTTTCTTTGTGCACATTATTTAGTCTTCCCCATAACTGGCATTAGTATTTCTACTTTTACAGATGGGAAAACTAAGGTTTAGAGAAGTTAAGCAACCAGCCCAGGGGTCCAGGGCTGGTGAAGTGGCAGAACTGTGGGTGACCTAGACGGCCCCCTTCCCGACGGCTAAAGTAGCTGCTGGAAGGGACCTGCTGGATTGTTGGCCTTTTGAAAGGAACACGGAAAGTTCCTTGCATTTAAATGATGATTGAGTTACATTTACTTGAATTGTGTGACTTTTAAGGTGCAAATGAATGCTAAGAGTGTATTAGGGTAGCCCTTGGCTGTGGGACTAATTGAGAAACAAAATGAAAGTGCTGCAAACAAATTGATTTTCCTACTTAGAGTTGGTGCTTCCTCCAGTCCCATCCATCCTGTGGCATTTGCCTGAAGGATTCTTTCTCATCTAATTAAACAGTACAGGCTAGATTTTATGTGTTGTCAATAATTTAGTACCCATGTCTTTTTGCCCCTATGGTTAGTTTGGAGACAGAAATTTAGAATAATCTGTGCACATATTTTAAAAACAGGTAACGACTGTCCATTTATGTGGTAGTGTTTTTGCTCATCTAGAGCCTATGGGGTTTCTGTCCTTATCTTGAAACTGTCCTTTAGAACAACTGTCTGTCCAGTGTGATAACTTTTCCCAGAAGTCTCTAGCTTCTAATGGGAGAAACACAATCTGTGATTCATGAGCACGTGTTTGGGGGTTAATTCTATTTGCATCTTTGATTTTTCCCCCTTATTCCGAAGATACATACAAATTAAACATTCAAGATTGCACATCAATGCGTTGGATTTTTATCTGGGGTTGTTCCTTCTCTAAGTGGGGAGTTGGGGATGTGAGGGGGTATGGCAGTACTTATTAACCTCAGTAGTGATTATCCCAAACATCCTAAGCAAAGACTACCTTGAGTGTGTTTTTACTGAAAGCTCTTCCTGTCGTTCTGGGTATTTTATACTGTTTATTTATTTACCTTTTTGAAAGGAAATTCCTTCTTTACTGTCCTATCTTATCTTAGATCAAAGTTTCCACCCAGGGACCCTTCCTTAAATAGCATTGTCTAAGGCTGTATGTGTTTTCTTTCCTTCTTTCTTCTTTTTTTTTCTTTTAAAAGCTTTCTGAGTTTTTGCCCCATCTGCACTCTCTGGTATCCCTTCATTCTATTTATGACTATTGTGCAATGAATATTCATAGTTTCCATCATTAATGTAGTAATGTGCCATTCGTCAGTGCACTGGCTTCCTTGTACTATAATTTTTAAAAATTCTGTTTCTTTTATGTATTTATTTAAAAAAATTTTGGCCTCTTTGTCTTAAACATTTTTTTTCTAGGGTTTGTAATCATGTGAATTTTCTGCCCTTAACTGAGACATATGTGCAGGTCTAAAACTGTACTGTGCAAGATGTCAAATGGCTTAAAAGGATTTCTGTTGTGGTCTGAAAGGGTGGCTCTGTGTCTTCTGAGGGTATAGTCTGACCACATGAATACCAATAATTAGGCATCTTTTATTTTAAGAGAGGGGCAGCTGTTACTGTAGTTGAATTTGAAGATCTTTAGCTATTTTGCGCCTTTTTAAAAAAGGGCTATTCTCCATATATGCATCTCTTTGGTAGGTTTGGTAATAGGCTTGGATACTGGCATGTCGATAATGTGACACAAGGAGGGAAAATAAAAACATCTGAAAAGGAATATCTGAAGTGTTCTGAACATTAGATTTTAATGTATTAGGTTTGTTTTTCTTAAGTTTTTTTTTTCAGTGGATTAAAAGAAAAAGACACCTAAGCATTATGCATGTCAATTCATTTTAAAGTAATTTTAAGGTTAAAATCTTCACCCATCTTGCACTTGATCAAAGGGTCTAGCAATGAAAGCTCCCCTAGAGCATCCTCAGACATCCCTTGGAGACTTGTTTGGATGAGAGTTGCAGTGGTGATTGTGCCTTCCAGGAGTTCTCAAGCCTTTTATTTAAATCAGTGCTTATTATCTCTCACTGTTGTTTAAGAACACAGCTCCTGACCCTGAAAATCCAGTGATGATTTCACCTGGAGGGTGAATTATTGGGCATGTGGGATTAGAGCGACAGACTGCTGTCTCCCTCTTTGCCATCATCAGAGGTCCTGAAGCCCCTTCTGCTGGCTAACATCAGGCAAGAGCGTCACTGCATATTCATAACAGATTTTGCAGGGCTTCAGAGTTCACAGAACAATTTCACCTGTTATCTCGGTCAGTTCTTGCAACAGCCCTGTGAGGTAGTGGATAAATATTTTCATCCCTGTTTTGTAGAGGGGGAAATTGCCTTCCAAAAAGGTGAGTGCTGTGCCCCAAGCCACAATTTTCTATTCTTACATTGGAGCTGGGTCTGGAACCAAAGTTTCCTGTCCTCCTACCTTGACCCCATTATTCTGCTTCACCCAAGAAAGTCAGGATTTAAGGACATTGCATTTAGGATCAAATCAGGCAAGGTGTGTGACCTAAAAGCTCTAACAATGTGGATTTGAAAATGGTACTTAATTTCCTGAATATTATAATATTAATGAGAAATAATATGAATCACCCACTAATTTCTCCATTCAGGCAAATGCATTTGATTTTCTGTGTTCCACGACAGATTTATAGACCTGAATACTTAATTTTACATAGCTGTGAAGAGCATAAATCCTATTTTGTATTTTTCAGATGCCTCAAGGGCCAAAAGCTCATACTATAATAGGAATATTGGCAGTTTGGCTAAGAGAAGAGAAGGGCGACGACCTGACTAGCAACCCTCCCTTGGGGAATAGGGATAAATGACTTCTGACAGTATTGCAAGCTGGGGCAAAGGTTTGGTGAAAACAGGAAGCTGCTTATGAGAAGAATTCAGCGTTAGGTACGGATTCAAGTCCATGGTCCACCATGCAGTCCCTTTGTTACGATGAACAGACGCCTCCTAATCTCTCTGAGCCTGTCTCCTCATCTGAGAGTGAAGGCTGTGAGGCAGTTTCATGTGTTAGGTGAGAATTCAGGGTGCTGGTGCCCAGCTGCCTGATGTCATAAACCTGTAGTCCTGTCCAGGCTCCAACACCTCTTGGTTGTGGGAATACTTAACCTCTCCATGTACCTTGAAACAAGGGGATACTAATAATACCTACCTCATAGGGTTGTTAGGGTCACCTGAGTTTCAATACGTGTGAATGGCTCACCGTAAATTTCCTATCAGAAGTTAGTCATTCTGAAGTGGGATAAAGTAGGGAAGTACTTGGTGCCTCTATTAAACTCTCAATATGTTAGTTTCTTTTTCTCCCATATAGATGTGTTGAGGTTAAGCCTAATGAAAGGAATTTAAAAACCGCTGGAATACAGTGTTTTAATATTTGCATCAGACTCTGTTTATGTAGTTATTGGCCTCTTATACTTTGGACACATTTTTTAAAAAATGTGATATTTTTGTACTACTAAACCCTTAAAATATTGTGTTATATCATGTCTAGGAAATTCATTGTAAGCCTTTCGAAGAGAGAAGGCTTTGTGATAAAAGCCAGCTGCCCAGACATTTCCACCCGCTTCCCCCATCCCCCAGCCTACTGCACAAGCAGCATGTTGGCAGAGATCCAGATTTCCTAAGTGATGGGATTGTTCCCGAGACAGGAATGAGAGGAATCTGCCCAGATTAGAGATGGTTTCAGCTCCTTTGCTTGTTTCATATTCGTAGCCTCGTCCCTGAACTAACCGACCAGCACCGTTTTCCAGTTGTTGGGGATGCTGTTTTAACGCAGGTATGTAAGGTCTCCGTGTTAAAAAAAGTAAGTTTTGAATCTACTTTTTAAGCTCATGGAAGTTTTTCTGGTTTTCTTTGTACAACGGAAGAAGAAGTGTGAGCTCACTTCCATTTATAGTGTCATCTCTGCCAACCAAGTTCAGCCCCTGGCTGTGCTCCACATGTAGCACCTTTCTTGATATGACTCAAGTATTGAGATTGTGGTTTTACCTTCTCCATGTAGGGGTGGGAAAGTTTAGTGATTTGCGTGGCTCAGGCCAGGAAATTATTGGCTCTTGTCAATGGAATTTGTTTATCTTTTCCACTCCTCTGCATTCCTAGACTCTGAGAGAACTCATCATCACTGGGATTGCGCTTCAGTTTGTATGAACTCCTCCCCTTTCTCTATTTTTATTAAATATTAAATATTAATACTTTATTTTTATTTCTCTCTTCTTTGGATGTAAATCCAGGGACCCCCCCCCATTTCAGAAAGGGCTCTCTTGCTCAGCAGTTGTTAAAATAAAAGGATCTGCTGAACACTTTCTGTCCCCTTTTAAATTCGGCTGCCTCCTAAATACATGTTTTCTGCAGTTATCTCCATACTTTTTTTTTAACTTAAGGTCAATGCATGTGTAAATCTCATGTGCTTCTAGACTTGTACTATCCAGTGGAACTATAATGCAAGCCACATTAAAATTTACTAGAAAATGAAAAATTTTTAGTAGTCACATTAAAAATGTAAAAAGGAATAGGTAACTTTAATTTTATATGTTATTTAACCCAATATATTAAAGTATTATAATTTGGACATGTAATCAGTATAAAAATTATTATTGTGTTATTTAACTTTTTTTGGGAGTAAGTTTTAAAAATCCACTTATGTGTTTGATACTTGCAGCATGTTTCAGTTCGGACTAGCCACAATTTCAGGTGATTAGTAGCCATATGTGACTAGCAGCTACCTTATTGGTTAGCAGAGATCTATACTTAAACTTTTCTTTTGTCTTGAAAAAGCACTGTACTGTACTGGCAATTATTTTTCCAACCAAGTGTCTTAGAAAAGAGGCATGAGTCTGTACCTCATGTCTTTGCCAGTAATTAACATGTATCTAGAGAGATTTTCTTTGTTAGAAAAACCAGTTGTGGGATAAAATATCCTAAAACATGAATTAAAATGTAGCATATGTCAACCTACCTAAACAGTTGGTTGACTTGTTGACGGCTAGTGATAAAAATTGCTTTGTCTTATAGCAAGACTTAGCAGTCCTAACAAGACTCAGCATTCAGCACACGCCCTGGATGCGCTCTCTTGCACGGAAGCTGAGGAACTCTGTTTCATGCTACCGAAGTCTGGTGCAAAGCTGTGAATGTTGTTTGTGATTGACCATGCCCCCCACTACTTTTCAAGGTCATCAAGTTTAAAAGGTGAAAGATGTTTGATCCTTAGGATGCCAGCTCATCTGCTTTATATTTCATCCTGTGCCCTCGTTTTTCCAGGATCCTTCAGTTACCTTCTTTGAGAAAAATGATTCTCGAGTGTTAAAGATCATTTTTGAATCTTCAGTGTAGATGGGTATGGCTGATTTTCAGCCATTAGAGGGTCAGTATCTATTCTAGGACAGTGTTTCTCAAACTTTAATGTGGATGTGAATCACCTGGGGGTCTTGTTAACAGATTTTGATGCAGTAGGTCTGAGGTGGGGCCTGAGATTTTGCATTTCTCAAAAATTTTCTGGTGGGCTTCCCTGGTGGCGCAGTGGTTGAGAATCCGCCTGCCGATGCAGGGGACACGGGTTCGTGCCCCGGTCCGGGAAGATCCCACGTGCCGCTGAGCGGCTGGGCCCGTGAGCCATGGCCGCTGAGCCTGCGTGTCCGGAGCCTGTGCTCCGCAACGGGAGAGGCCACAACAGTGAGAGGCCCGCGTACCACAAAAAAAAAAAAAAAAATTCTGGCGATGCTGATTTTGCTGGTCCACAGACCACACTTGGAGCAGCAAGGATTTTGTGCTATGGTCACAAAAATGCCAATCTTTGATAAGTTTTTATTAGCCTGCAACAAAAAGAGAAAAATAATAATGTAGTGAGTGAGGCTTCCCACTACACTAAAAGTGTTCTTGTTTTATCCACTTTTTAAAAATTCAGAAATAATTTTCCTGGCTTCCTGTTACCACGGTGATTGTAAATGATAGTTCTTATTTTTTTAAAAAATGATCTTTTATAGCAAAATCAAAAAGCTAACAACCCTATTTATGTCTTCAAGTTAATAGAATACTTCCACTGATCCACAAACTTCTGAAGTCAGATTCCACCCCACCATCTAAATTATTAGTTTATTAATTTTCTTTCATAGTACTTAGAATGTTTTGTATTGACATAATTACTTGGGTTTAAAAAAATTTTATTTATTTAATTAATTATTTTATTTTTGGCTGCGTTGGGTCTTCATTGCTGCGCGCAGGCTTTCTCTAGCTGTGGCGAGCTGGGGCTACTCTTCGTTGTGGTGCGCGGGCTTCTCATTGTGGTGGCTTCTCTTGTTGCGGAGCATGGACTCTAGGCATGTGGGCTTCAGCAGTTGTGGCACACAGGCTTAGTAGTTGTGGCGCATGGGCTTAGTTGCTCCGCGGCATGTGGGATCTTCCTGGACCAGGGCTCGAACCCGTGTCCCCTGCATTGGCAGGTGGATTCTTAACCACTGTGCCACCAGGGAAGCCCTTGGGTGTTGTTTAGTGTCACTTTCTCCACTATGCTCTAAGCTCTGTTTTTTTCATCACTTTGTCCCTAGTACCTCGCACTGGGTCTGGTGCCTGTTAGTCCCCAGCCAATACTTTTCGAACAGCTTTATTCAGTGGGTCTCAGTGGGAGGGGTACTGCTTCCTCAAGTAGTGTTTTGGAAATTGGTGGGAACTGACTTCAGTTGTCCAAAAGAATGGAGTGTACTATTGGTGTTTGGTGGGTGGAGGACCAGAGGTGGTAGACATTCTGTAGTATACAGAACAACACCAAACAAGTGAAAGCTTATCCTGTGCATCCTGCAAAACCTTAGAATATCCCTATTAGAGGTTTGGTTGGTGAAATGTCTGTCTATAATTATCTGAGCCAAAAACCTAACCCCATTTAAAATACAAAATTTTTTTTTGACCCAGTTTTAATATATTCTGAAATTTTCAGAAATGTAACTGCTGAATACTTCAAAAGTTGTACTTTGATTTATTGATAACTTTTCAAAGACATGTCCACCATTTTGGCAAATCCCTTCACCTGTAGCAGTGCTGCTTGTGGTATTTGAATTGTACCAGTACACACTGTGGGCAATATATGATTATGAATACAGGCCCCCCCACACACACTTTGCCTTTATTTTAAAATATCCAATAAAAAGTGTTGAACAGTCCGGTGAATGAATTTTACTTCTTTTAAATTCAAATTTACTCATTAAAGATAGTTGCGGGCTTCCCTGGTGGCGCAGTGGTTGAGAATCTGCCTGCTGATGCAGGAGACACAGGTTCGTGCCCCGGTCTGGGAAGATCCCACATGCCGCGGAGCAACTAAGCCCGTGAGCCATGGCTGCTAGGCCTGCGCGTCCGGAGCCTGTGCTCCGCAACGGGAGAGGCCACAACAGTGAGAGGCCCGCATACCGCAAAAAAAAAAAAAAAAAAAATGATAGTTGCAAGCATCTTACATCATTAAATCATTTAGTGTAGTCATGCCTATTGGCATCTTAAAATATGTATACACATAATTTACACATATGAAAGATGGTAAAATCTACTCTTTATTTGCCTTTATACTACAGTTTTCTGTCTTGCTCTGTGTGTACTGTGTCTATGGATTCCAAAGGTTGCTATCAAAATGTGGCTCTGGTCTGCTAGGGTCAAAAATCCCTGTTCTTATAGGAACATCATGGAATCAAGGATTCTTACATTCTGGCTTTGGCTTATTTCTCCAAGCTGCTCATTTAACATCTCTGAATTCACTAGATGCTCTGCATCATACAAGTTGTGGTAAATGATTTGTGAATGACTGAACGTGTGGTAAAATGCCCTAGCTTACTTGGTGACTTCTTGCCTGGAGCTCCTCAGAAAGGCAGAGTGCCTACCTGAGACCCACTGTTTTGCTTCCCTTGCGGTTTTAGTTTGGGAAGACAGACCATCTTGGAGAAAGGGATTAGCAAAATGCTGAGGTGTGAAGGGGTGGAGAGTGCTGGTAGTGGTGGTAGGGGGGCAGTTTTATGAATTAAAGTTCAAGTTTTATTAAAGTTCAAGTTTTAGCTTTCCAGGAAGAATTTAAGATTCTTAGACCAGGGTCCACTGTTGTAAGAATTTTTGACAATTATACGTTTGTCTACTCCAGAGTGATTAACAACGGAATCCATGAAGACCCATGGTCTGGGGAGGCTTGTCTTGCTCAGTGGTTGGCTTGCGTGGGCCACCGGGCACAAAAGCCAAAAGTGGGGGAGGGGAGGAGTACACAGCATACACTTGGTGCCAGGAAGGGCTCCTGGGACTGAGTTGGAGAAAGATGGCAGCAGTTTCCACAGCAGAAAACCCCTTTAAGCACAGATAATTCGAGTAGGCTTAGATCTGGCTAGAATGTTGCTCATTAATTGGAACTAGAAAGATATAGGAGGCTCAAGGATGATTGGCACTGGAAAAAGTTTACTGAAGGTGAATCCACTTACAATGAAGAAAAACATTTCATGATTACTATGCATATAAGGCTTGATTGGGTTTTGGTCTTTTAGAAAATTAACTGATAATCATAAGAATAAGTTCATTCTCATTTTTATTTGCAACTAATTAGAAAAAATGTGCTAATAATTAGAAAAAAAAGAAATGAATTAAGGTTTTTTGGGAGTAATCATTTCTGAAATTGTATAACACATATGCTTTCTTTTGTTTACGTATAATCATAAAGAGGGTCCTATTTATTTATTTATATTTTTCCAGGGGATTAAAAAATTTGATAATGGGAATTCCCTGGCGGTCCATTGGTTAGGACTCCAAGCTTCCACTGGCAGGGGCCCAGGTTCGATCCCTGGTTGGGGAACTAAGATCCTGCAAGCCGTGTGGCGTGGCCAAAAAAAAAAAATGTTGATAGTCATTTCATTCCCCTTTAAAGCATCTGTAAACTTGTAGATTTAAAAATCTTTGTTAATTATAAAGAGGATCTCGAGATCCTCATTTCCTGTGGTCTTGTGTGTGACAAGCAGTTTTCCAAAGTTACTTTAATTAATCTTATGAAAGATTGTCTATTTGGCAAGATTTGTAGTTGATTTCTTTGAATTTTTGTGTCGCTGCAGGAAAGGTGGATGGGGAGGAATATGACTGTGGAACTGATTTTATGAGTCATCCATTCCCCCAGAGGATAGTTCTGCATTATGATGAGCTAAGTTTGGGGATGGATATTTGTATCACACATCCCCTTATAATCCTCAGATTCTTTGTGTATTTCATGTTGCCAGTTAGGTGATAGAATCAAGGGCTGAAGTATGTTTATCTTGCGTATGTTTATCATAGAGTATTATGCAAGGAGAGTTATTAATAAATACTTGTTGAATGGAATTGGTTTGAATATCATGAATTTATATTCTTCTTTGACTTCATATTTGCAGTTTCTCTCAGTTGCCCAAGGTTGCCATGATAAAATTCAGCCTAACATCTTTTTTGTGTTACACTTTATAAGGTAACATTTTCATCTAAAATTTGGATCATGACTGTTAAATGTTTGCCTCAAAGAGAACAGTTTGTTCTTTGAAATTAATAATAATTAAAAAAAACCCCCCACACTGGATAGCATCTGTGCAGGGATCTTTCTCCTCAATATTATAAGCAATTATGAATCATGACCAACAAGAGGCCTTGTAAATATGAATATTCTGAAAACAATTAGGCATATTCTCCAGCTGCAAAGATAACACCAGAGTTAATGGAAGTGCCATATGCCTGGGGGAGATGTCATCAAGACAAACATGTAGTTTGTCAAAGTGACGTTTAGATGAGTGTAAGTAATATTAATCCACTCATAAGCTCTTGTCAAACTTAAGCGTTCTCTACCTAAGGTGCCACTTCTGTCCTGTATAGAAGGAGGTGTTAGCAAAGAGAGACTTTGTGTAATATAATAAGTATTTATTATTCATAATCATACAAAGGAGCAGAAGACCCTCTGATGCAGCTGTCTCCTAACCGGGTAACATGTACACTTACAAAAAGACTTTCCAAGAGGTACGTAGGCCTGGATAGAACTATCCAGGGAATCTCTTGCCAGATCCTTAACTTCTGATGTATTATTTCAGGAAACTCTTCTCCCTGAAAACACACCCATGGTCTGGGCATGATGCAGAATCTTCTTTCTCACCTTTTCTTCTACTATAGCCTTCTATTTTATAAAAAACACTCTCCTCCATCTCTAATCTTACTATTGGCATATTGATATAAGATTTTCAAAGCTCTGATCATCAAACAAAGGACCAGTTCATAGTTTTGATGTCAGGTGAATCTTAATGCCTTAATTTTCCCCAATCCCATTCACCTTATTAAGCAATGCATTACCAATGAAATTTATTCCTTATACTTAATAAGTATCTATCATGGTCAATATTATGCTTACTGTGTCCTATTAATAATTATAAGTAATTATAAAAAAACACAAAAAATATAAAAATAATTATAATAACTGAATCCAGAAGAAAAACATTAAAGCTTAGAGTTTTGTGGTCACAAGAGATCAAAGGCACTTAAAAATTTTAAAGTATGTATGAAACTCTTTGTTGCAGAGAAGTACAATAGAGAATTAATAAATCAGAAGACTTTCAAGCATAAATATGTTAGGATGAAATTCTGAGGGAAAAGAGGAATGAAATATCGTTTCAAAGAGAAAAGGGTTTGATGTAAATTTTCCTAGTCCTTATTCATGTATGTTTTATATGGATTATGGTGGGAATGAAATCTCCATGATATTTAGGCAGCCCACAGAATGGGAGTAAGTTTTTGCACATCATCTGTCTGATAAGGGGCTATTATCCAGAAAATATAAAGAACTATTACAACTCAATGATAAAAAGACAAATAATCGCATTAAAAATTGTCAAAGGATCTGAGTAGACATTTCTCCAAAGGAGATATACAAATGGTCAATAAACATATAAAAATATGCTCAACATCATTAGCTATCAGAGAATTGCAAATAAAAATCGCAGTGAGAGTCCACCTTACACCTACTATGATGACTAGAATAAAAACTACAGATAATTACAAGTGTTGGCGAAGACGTGTGATTCAGCTGCTTTTGAAAACAGTCTGTAGTTCCTCAAATTGTTAAACATGCAGTTATTGTATGGTCCAGTAATTCCACTCCTCAGTATATACTCAAAAGAAATGAAAACATGTCCACACACAAACATCTATAGAAATGTACACAGCAGCATTGTTCATAATAGCTAAGAAATGAGAACAATCCAAATGTCCATCAACTGATTATAAAAATAAATATTATTTATAAAAAAATAAAAAGTGATATATCTGTACAATAGAATGTTATTTGTTAATAAAAAGAAGTGAAGTACTGATAGATGCTAAAACATGAATGAACTTTGATAACATTATGCTAAAAGAAAGAAACCAGTCACAAAGGACTGCATATTGTGTGTTTCCACTTATACAAAATTTCCAAAATAGGTAAACCTGTAGATACAGGAAGTAGATTAATGGTTGCCTAGGGCTGGGTAGGAGAGTGATGGGAGGATTGGGGGCTGACAGCTGGGGAGTGTGGGGTTTCTTTTTGGGGCAATGAAAATGTTCTAAAATTTATTATGTTGATGTTTACACAACTTTGTGAATATATTTGGAATTGTATATTTTAAATTAGTAATTTGTATGGCATGTGAATTATAACTCAATAGAGCTGCTTAAACAATAATGTAATAGTTCTATTTTTAAAATGTCAATGGTTGCAGTATGCCAGAAATGACATACTTTGTATCCTTTACATACATTTATGGTGAACTGTTCCAGATGTAACCTTAGACACTGAAAAGAAAAAGCCCCATATTTCTGCAGTCTTAAATTATCAGTTTTTTTGTTGCATAATATTTCACTGAGTTGATGAAGGATACTTTGCTTATTCTCCTCCTCTGTAAGGATTTTCTCATATTTTGATATTTTAAATAATGAAAATTTCTGTACGAGTTTTTTTTCTTTTTTCCCCTGTTGGCTATTTCCCTTGGATAAAATTCTATCTGACTCTCAGGAATGAACAGATTGCTGAGACTTTAAATAAGTAGTGCCATGTTATTTTTCTGAAGGGTTGAACAATTTTTTTTTTTTTTGCGGTACCCGGGCCTCTCACTGTTGTGGCCTCTTCCGTTGCGGAGCACAGGCTCCGGACGCGCAGGCTCAGCGGCCACGGCTCACGGGCCCAACTGTTCCGCGGCATGTAGGATCTTCCCGGACCGGGGCACGAACCCGCGTCCCCTGCATCGTCAGGCGGACTCTTAACCACTGCGCCACCAGGGAAGCCCCCTGGTTGAACAATTTTTAACATTTAAAGTAAAATTTTACTGTTTTGTTAAGTACAGTGTCTCCTACCATAGTCAAAGTTGCTTTAAATTATATTTCTTTGACTAAATAAATTGTTTTTAAACTTGGGTTTGTTTCCTGCGGTTACCTCATGGATGATGGGCATTTTTATTTTTAAAATTCATTATTAAAAAAATAATATATTTATTTATTTTTGGCTGTGTTGGGTCTTCATTGCTGCATGCGGGCTTTCTCTAGTTGCAGTGAGCAGGGGCTACTCTTCGTTGCAGTGCGTGGGCTCTCATTGTGGTGGCTTCTCCTGCTGTGGAGCATGGGCTCTATGCATGCAGGCTTCAGTAGTTGTGGCATGCGGGCTCAGTAGTTGTGGCCCATGGGCTTAGTTGCTTTGCGGCATGTGGTATCTTCCCGGACTAGGGATCGAACCTGTGTCCCCTGCATTGACAGGCAGATTCTTAACCACTGCGCCACCAGGGAGGTCCCTAAAATTAATTCTATTTATTTATTTGGCCATGCGGTGCAGCATGTGGGATCTTAGTTCCCCACCAGGGATTGAACCCACGCCCCCTACATTGGAAGCGCAGAATCTTTACCACTGGATTGCCTGGGAAGTCCCAGATGGGCATTTTTATTTATTCAATGAACATTTACTGAATACCCACTCTCTGTCAGGCCTTGTGCCAGATACTAGAGGTACAAAGATGAGAAAGACTTATTTAGCCCGTGCACTCAAACAATTTCCACATCTCACGAGGAGATAATTAATTACAGTAGGTAAAATGAATGCTTCAATTAAAGTATAACAAGGTGTTTGAGGAGGAACCTGGGGGATGTGGCCACTATAGGAACGAGGTTATATATATGTGCAGCTTGAAAGTTGAACCAGTCTTTGCCTGGAGGAAGGATGAGGGACAAAGGGAGGGCATCCTAAGGAGAGTGTGAATTATAGACACAGCCATCAAACACTGTGATGCCGACAAGGAGTTCCCAGAGGTTCCCTCTGGCTGAAGAGTTGTTGGCTCCTTGGTGATTCCTGTTTGTTCATTAGTACATGCAGTTGTTTTTGTTTTTAATGTGCTTCCATTCTTTGTATTCCTTTCAAATGTTAATATTAGTGTTAGTTATTGTCATGCTTAAGACAGACATTTTATTTGTCTGTACTTTGACTTTTAATTTTAGTTGCTTTTCATTTTTACATTCTCATCACGTAGGATTATGATTACTTGTTTTGATGTGCACCATATGGAAATTTCTTAATTCATAAATTTATGGATTTAGCTGATCCAGCAGCTACAACAGCAGCAAAATCTTGTTTCTGAAAGTGGTTTCCCCACTAGGTGATGAGAAGAGTTGTAAAATGTATGTGAATCCCATGTTTCCCAAACCCAACTCTTTCCATGTCTGATCCCTTTATGATAAACAGCCTGATCTTCTTCTTTTTAAAAAAAATATTTTAATTTTATTGGTGTATAGTTGATTTAATGTACAACTGAATCGCTTTGCTGTACAGCCTGATATTCTTCTGATGGCTGAGTCAGGAAGCCGGAGGATACTTTCTCTCTTTCTCTTTTTTCTTCGGTCTTCTCAAGGTCGAGTGGCTTCATTTATTTGACCCAGAGAGTCAAACCAACAACCTTACTCTGTATGGGTCTGCGGCAATAGTAAAGGGACAAACTTGTTCACGTCTCAACAGCCTGAGATTTTTATTCTTTCAGCAATGTAGTAGATACTAAGGAGTGAAAGAATAGAAATCAAATGGAAGGGGAATTGCTATGGATTGAATTGTGTCCTCCCTAAATTCCTAAATTGAAGCCTTACCTCCAATGTGACTGTGTTTGGAGATGGAGCCTTTATGGAAGCCTTACCTCCAATGTGACTGTATTTGGAGATGGAACCTTTAATTAAGGTTAAATGAGGGCATAAGGGTAGGCCTTGATCTTGTAGCACTGGTATCCTTATAGAGACACCAGAGAACTTGTTCTCTCTACCATGTGAGGACACAGTGAGAAGGTACAAGCCAGGAAGGGAGTCCTCACCAGAAACTGAACCCTGCCTGATCTTGGTCTTGGACTTTCCAGCCTCCAGAACTCTGAGACAATAAATTTCTGTTGTTTAGGCCACCCAGTCTTTGGTATTTTCTTATGGCAGTCCAAGCAGTCTAAAACAGGAATGATGATAATAGTCAAAACAATTATTGATTGATTAATATATTTTAGTTTTTTACTTCCTTACAGCAAAGTATGAGTTAAGTCATATCCTTATTTCCATTTTACAGGTGAGGAATCTGACAGCTAAATAACTTGTCTCAGGTCTCAATGCTGGGAAGGGAATCTGTGGATCCCTGTTGAGCTTATGTCCAATTCGAGGAAACAGCTCTATAATTCATTTATATATGTTAAGGGGAAAAAAGACCCAACAATAACCACAAATAGTTTACAAAGTGTTTCCTGTTCAAATCTTGGAAAACTTACCTCCTCTGCTTGACGGATGCACATTTAATGTTCAAATTTCTGAGAAATTCTTCAATGAGGAAACTGGTTTTAACCTTACCCTCATGTCTCTTAGATCTCTTCCTAGGGGCACCCCCAGTGATTCAATGTGGAGGAACATTCTATGGGCACCCGTTTGGGCAGTGCAGCCCAGAGTGGTCATCAGATTCCCGCAGGGGTCACCAAAGGCCTGTTGAATTTCTAATGTACCTAAATGATGATCATGGACACATTACAACTTGCTGAACTTAAACATATAATGAGACTAAAAGTTCATGTTACTTTGAAAAATTCAGTTGAATTTAGCTTTTATTTTTGCATAAAGATTAGGCAAAACCCACAAGGTACATAGTTATGAACTTCCGAGATCTTAATTCTAAGAAAAGAAAGTAGATACTTTTATAAAAATGAGCTCCTTTGCTTTTAGTGAGCATCTGCATGGGCCAGGCATTTGGTAGGAAAGGATGAGGGTCCCGATCTTACGGAATTTACATTGTACAGAGATGTGGTGATTAGGGGTTACATGTGTCCTTTTTAACATGTTTATATACATATCGACAAATTATTATAGTTGGAAGGTTCTCTACTTGTTACGACTTTGGGCACTTGGCCTTTTCTGGATAAATAAGTCTTCAGTTCAGGTATTAGTGTTTTGATTATAGAAACTAACTTTGGGCCTATGCTTGGTTGACAGTTTATCATCCACAACTGACACTTATTTCTAATTATTAAAAGAATGATTTTTCTTTAAACCTTAAAATGATTAAAAATCTCCAGAGAGACTGGTTAAAACTGGTTCTACACCTTTCCCCCCTCTTTTTCTGTAACTCAAAAGGAGTTTTTAAAATTCTAGACATTTGTCAGGTTTGAATTGAAAAAGAATCTGAACATCTGGGTGAAGGCCTTGGTAAAGTTGTTTTAGGGAGGGTTCAGTCTAGTCTCACGATAGCATTGCTTAAATAAGTTTTTAGGAAACTCTGGGTATTTTCCTCCTTTTTAAATATGTCATAACATAGGTCATAGTTGATAACATTTAAATGAATGTTTTTAGACAGTTACAATTTATTTGTCAGGAGATGAACAAAAGTGCCTCACCTGTTAGCAAATACAAGCCCATTCTAAGACACGAAGGTCTCATCTTTAACATATTGGCCCAAAGAGAAAAAGAATGTTCTTTTTGAATGCGGTTTCCCTTCTGTGTCACACACCCTGAGAATAATTAACCGCCACTTACTAGACTTCTTTTAAGCAGATCACTGATCTGGGAAGTGCTCCCTTAGTCTCAGGAAGGGTTTGGTCAATGGAGAAGAAAATCACGGCTGGCATTTATGGGTAGAGGCAGTCGGCGGGGGCAGCCAGCTTTTGAACAGCAGTTGTGCGCTCTGGATGACTCCCACCAGTCAGTAAAATGAATGCTGACTCCTTTTTATTTCTTTAGCCTTGCCACTCTTTGCCTAAACATTCTAAGAAAGGCAATTTTATCACATTTCATGATTTACAAAGCTTAGGGCAGGAAGATGTTCATCTCATGGATCTCTCCAGTCATTGAGTTAGTGGTTTGCATTATGGTGGCTAGAGAGCTCTCATTCCCCAATCTGTGAGAGGCACACTGACAGTGCGAAGGACCTTTCTACTCTGAGATGATTTTTAAAGGTTGAATGTGCATGTGAGTGTCTTAAGCCCAAAGCCAGACCCTGGCTACTTTGATGGACTGCATTTTAAATTACTTGGAAAGTAGCTATAACTTAACCCTGTATTTTTTTCTTTTGTTCTTTTTTTCTGCATTAAGCTCCCCCCCTTTAAAAAAATTAAAAAGAGTATACTCATGCAGTACAAATGAGCATACAGCAAAGAGGTTTCCTTCTCCCAAGTCCCTTGTACCCGCTTCCTAGTGGCAACTATGAACAGTGTTTTAAAAACTCCTTGCAGAAGTTCTATACTAAAATGTATCTTATTTTTCTTTCTAACAATATATCTTGAGAATATTTCGTATCAGCCCATATATAGGTACAACTCATTCTGTTCATAGGTTGCATGCTATTCATTGCATAGTTGCACTAATATTTATTTACCCATTTTTAAAATTGGTGACCATTTACGTCATTTATAGGATTTTGTCTTTACACACAGGAGAATAGATAATTTCAACTGAAGGTGCTGAGCCACTCAGGCTAAGGGGAATTAAAATTTTAATATTGCCTAAATTGCCTTTCAAAGAGCTTGCACTGATTCACACCCCCCCCCCCATGTCTGTTTCTCTACCCTTTGCCCTGATGTCTTTTCTGAAACTTGTAGATTTTTCCAATCTGGCACATGTAAATTAATGCTTAATAGTTCTTTTACATTTGCATTACTTTAATTATTAGTTAGTCTGAGCATCTTTTCTTTTTAAGTTTATAAGCCATTTTAATTCTTTTGTTTTTTTTCCTGTGAACTCCAGGCTACTTTCAATACTTAGTTATACCTGATGAGAATTACTGCACAATTTTGGGGGACACACCCAGAGACTTGTGTCTCAGAATCTTCTTAGTGTGATTAGAAACCTTGCTGGTCATCTAGTCCCACCTTCCAGTTGGTATAGGAAGTACTTTATAACCTTTGATCATCTGCTTGAATCCTTCCAGTATTAAAGGGGCTTAAAACCTCATGGTCATCTAATTCCTCTGTTGGCTTAGTTGACAGAAAATTCAAGATATGTTAAAAGACTAGTTTAGAGGGTGGGAGCAGCTGGACTCTTTAAATACCACATTAATGAAACTAGAAGATGCTTTCAGGCCCAATCAGGGGACCAGGAGCAGTGCATGTGAAGCGAATATCGTCCACTTGACTAAGGAATGAGAGAATATGACTAAGGAGAGCTCTTCTTTTAAAAATTTTTATTTTTTATTATTATTATTATTTTTTGGCTGCGTTGGGTCTTCATTGCTGTGCGTGGGCTTTCTCTAGTTTCGGCAAGCGAGGGCTACTCTTCTTTGCAGTGCCCGGCCTTCTCACTGCAGTGGCTTCTCTTGTTGCAGAGCATGGGCTATAGGCATGTGGGCTTCAGTAGTTGCAGCATGCGGGCTCAGTAGTTGTGGCTCGTGGGCTCTATAGTGCAGGCTCACTAGTTGTGGCACACAGGCTTAGTTGCTCCGTGGCATGTGGGATCTTCCTGGACCAGGGGTCAAACCCGTGTCCCTTGCATTGGCAGGTGGATCCTTTTTTTTAAAAAAAAATTATTTATTTTTTGGCTGTGTTGGGTCTTCATTGCTGTATGTGGGCTTTCTCTAGTTGTGGCAAGTGGAGGCTACTCTTTGTTGCCGTGCACGGGCTTCTTATTGCAGTGGCTTCTCTTGTTGTGGAGCACGGGCTCTAGGCATATGGGCTTCAGTAGTTGCAGCATGTGGGCTCAGTAGTTGTGGCGCACGGGCTTAGTTGCTCTGTGGCATGTGGGATCTTCCCAGACCAGGGATCTTCCTGGACCAGGGGTCAAACCTGTGTCCCCTGCATTGGCAGGTGGATTCTTAACCACTGCACCACCAGGGAAGTCCCAAGGAGGGCTCTTTGAGAGTATGTTAGTCATCTATTGCTCCATAATAGGTTGCCTCTGATCTTAATACCTTCAAACAACAATAAACATCTGTTATCTCACAGAGTTTCTGGGGGTCAGGAATTTGCAATCAACCTAAGCTGGATGGTGCTGGCTCTGGGTGTTTCAGAGGTTGTAGTCAAGCTGTTGGAACTGTAGTCATCTGAAGGCTTGATTGGGCCTGGAGGGTGTGCTTGTACCATGGCTGTTGGCAGAAAGCCTCAGTTCCTTGCCACTTAAATGTCTCTCTAGAGCTACAGAGAAGGTTCTCACATTCTGGTGGCTGGCTTCTTCCAGAGTGAGTAATCAGAGAGAAAGCAAGATGGAAGCTACAGCATCTTCTGACTTGGCAGAAATCACACATGGTTGTTTCTGTAATATCCTTGTGGTTACACAGGTCAGCCCTATTTAGTATGGCAGGGGCCTCCACAAGTCTGAGCTCTAGGAGGCTGGGGTCACTGGCAGCTTTCTTGGAGAGTGACTAGTCACCTGCTGGGGCCCAAAGATTCACATCTCTCTAACCTGTAAAGCAAATATACTCATTCCTCTCAGGGCCCCCAAATCTCATCCCAATGCAGAGGCCAACTCTTTGTGTAGGAGAATTAGGAGACATGCATTTAAACAGATTTTGGAAATGCTAGGAGTCTATTAAGAATTTTCCTGTGTTGGAAGAAATTGTTGTATTTGGCCAGTGTTCTCAATTATAAGTCTTTCTTTATGCTCTCTATCCTATGAAATCTCTGTCCTAAATAGATAGGAAATATTTACAGTCCTGACAGAGGAAAGGAGTTTTAGTGAAATATTTCAACTTATTTTTAGTCAGAAAAGCTTCATGACATTCACTGGTTCTCAAGGTTAGGTTCCTGGAAAACCAATATTGGGGAGTTTTCAGTCGAGGAACTTGAAACCTAATAGGGAAAATGTGGATATCAAACTGTGCCGGCTGTTTATTTGTGGTTTCAGCTTCAAGCCCACCATTTTCTGCTTTGTTTCGTGAGGCTGGGGCTGGAGCTCTGTGAAATCCATCTTCCAGATTCCCTTGCCAGCTAGATTCCTGTTGGTTTCTGGCAGTAGGAGGCACTGGCAGAAGACTGAAATGTAGGAGCAAGGGGGAGAAAGGGCTTTGCTGTTTTCAGCTCCCGTCAGCGTTTCTCCTGTGGTCTCTACAGCTCTAGTCTGTAGTTTATTTAAGAATTTTTGGCATCAAGTCTGCCATGGCGCCAACCAAGGTCCAAGTATCAATTATACTGTGTGTGTCCCATTCTTCCCACCCTGCTTTGAGTCCTGTTATCAGTCCCTCCCTTGAGCACCCAGGTCCTGGTAACCCCACATCTTCCCTTTTGTTTCTTCAGCCCTAAGGTTGTGGCTGCTTCTTGCAGTGACTAATATCATGGTTATCTATGTGTCCCCTTTTTGCTGATTTAGTCTTTCAATACCCATGTCATTTCTTCTATTAACTCTCTTACCTCTAAAATAACTAAGTTTCAGCATTCTCACCGACTGAAACAGTCACTTGGGTTGCTAGATATGTCCTCCCTCACAGTTGTTGTGGTCTGTTTGTAGTTATTTTCTTTCTTGCAATGTCAGAGCTGGAGGCCACTGTTTTTCTTCATCTGGTTCTTTGTCCCGATGTTTAGTGTTTTTCTGGTTTTTAGTGCTCATAGCTGTCGACTTCATTTTATGGATCTGCACGCATGGGCAGGCCTCTGGGATCCTACTTCTTGTTTCCATAGTGGTCTTAGAGATGGGGATTATCAGGGATGCCTGAGTAGTTTTGTTTAATCTATTTAACCCCAGTACTTTTCTCTTTCCCTCCCAATACAGAGGAGTATCCACTGAATAGACTTGGCTCTAACAGGTCTTGCCTGAGCACCAGCTGTTTGAACCTTTTCTGCACACTTTTTAGTGGCCTCCATCCTCGCAGATGCTGCCCACCAGTGGGCACCTGCGGGACCCGCACTTATCTTCCCTCATCTTCCTTAATTTTTCCCAGGTCTGTTACTCCTGCTCTGCCGTCTGCTTTGTTTTCTGTTTCTATTCCCACCTCCAGGTCCGTCTTTTTCTTATTATCCCCAATTGGAATGATGCCAAGTTTGTATATATTAAAATTTGAAGCACCTGCTGAAAAGGTGTATCCACTTATGAATCAAGTGAGCACTTTATAGACCAGAGGAGACAGAAAGTGATTTCATTAGTGATACTTCTGTTCTGCAGGTTAATAAATTAATTAAGCCTTTCTATTTTTAATTTGAGGGGTTATGTGTTTCTTTAGTAAATATTTATTTTGTTGCCCTGTTTACACAGCACTGTATCAGGTAGGTGCATTGGGGGATATCAAAGGAGTAAAATGACCCAGCACTTGCCTGTCTTTTAAAAAAATAATTAATTTATTTTTATTATTTATTTATTTATTTGTGGCTGCGTTGGGTCTTCGTTGCTGCATGCGGGCTTTCTCTAGTTGCGGTGAGTGGAGGCTACTCTTTGTTGCGGTGCACGGGCTTCTCATTGCGGTGGCTTCTCTTGTTGTGGAGCACGGACTGTAGGTGTGTGGGTTTCAGTAGTTGTGGCACGTGGGCTCAGTAGTTGTGGCTCGCGGGCTTGAGAGCACAGGCTCAGTAGTTGTGGCACACGGGCCCAGCTGCTCCGTGGCACATGTATCTTCCCGGACCAGAGCCCGAACCCACGCCCCCTGCATTCTTTTTTTTTTTCTTCGGTACGCAGGCCTCTCACTGCTGTGGCCTCTCCCATCGTGGAGCACAGGCTCCGGACGCGCAGGCTCAGTGGCCATGGCTCACGGGTCCAGCTGCTCCGCAGCATGTGGGATCCTCCCAGACTGGGGCACAAACCCGTGTCTCCTGCATCCGCAGGCGGACCCCCAACCACTGCGCCACCAGAGAAGCCCTGCCCCCTGCATGCTTAACCAGTGGACCACCAGGGAAGTCCCTTTTGCCTGTCTTGAAAGACTATGCTGTGTACTCGGGGAGATAACATACATTAGACAGCTAAGGGATCAAAATAAGTGTAAGATGATGTGCTGGAAACTGTACTTAAGTGTGTGTTGTGGGACATGTAGTAACGGTGCTTCCTGTACACAGCCACTAAGCACTCTTTGTTGTCTCATTTAATCCTTATAACCCTCAAGCAGTCCCTCTAGTGAGTCCTGTTTTGCAAGTGGTGAATCTGAGTCTTAGAGGTTAAATCACTTGCCCACAGATACTCATCTACAAAGTGACAGAAGTTAGGATTTGAACCCTAGATTGGTCTGAGTCTAAAGACTATAATAGGTAGAAGCGGAGGTTGGGAGCGCTTGGGTCATGCTCCTGTGCATGTGTGTTTTGAGATGTGCTGGGTATCTTCTGTTTACTTCCCTAGATTCTGTCTCCATCCTTTCCATCCTGCTCTGTGCCCTGGGTGGCTGACCTGGATTACACTAGTGAACACCCTTGCCTTTCTGCTTCCAGACAGATTCGAACAGTAGGAAGAAATCAGGAGATCTGAGGGCAGGTCGAGAGTGATATTGGGTGTTTATTCCTTCAGCTCTTCTCTACTGGGTCCCAGCCTGTTGGCGCCATACTTCTCCTTCCCTCCACTGCTTCCTGCCTCCCTCCCCTCTCTGTCTTTCTCTCTGTCTTTCTCTGAATTCCAGGAATCACTCTCACTCCTTAACCTTTCCCTACCCACAGGGTGGGTAACGTAGCTCTAACCCTGCCCTGACTTTAAAAGTTGTCTCTTGATCAAACTCAATTTGAATGTATTATACCCAGTTTGAGTGTGTGTGTGATATGTTTCCTGTTGAGACTGGTATGGGCAAATATTTGCAAAGCATCCCTTCCTTCCTGCCTTCCTGCTTCCGTCTTTTCTCAGTATGTTCAGCATTGAGGATAAGAAATATCTCTGCAAGTAAGTTCATCTGTACCATTTTTCTAGATTCCACATATAAGCGATATTATACAATGTTTGTTTTTCTCTTTCTGACTACCTCACTCTGTATGACAGTCTCCAGGTCCATCCACGTCTCTGCAAATGGCACAATTTCGTTCTTTTAATGGTTAATATTTCACTGTATATATGTACCACATTTTCTGTATCCATTCCTCTGTTGATGGACATTTAGGTTGCTTCCATGTCCTGGCTATTGTAAATAGTGCTGCAATGAACATTGGGGTACAAAAGCAGAAATAGAGACACAGATGTAGAGAACAAACATGGATAACAAGGGGAAAGGTGGGTGAGATGAACTGGGAAATTGGGATTGACATATATACACTACTATGTATAAAACAGATAACTAATGAGAACCTACTGTATAGCACAGGGAACTCTTCTCAGTTCTCTGTGGTGACCTAAATTGGAAGGAAATCCAAAAAAGAGGGGATGTATGTACACATATAGCTGATTCACTGTGCTGTACAGGAGAAACTAACACAACATTGTAAAGCAACTATACGCCAATAAAAATTAAAAAAAACCCACCCAAATAGCTAAGACATGGCCCCTGCCCTTGGGGAACTTATAGTTTAGGTTAAAATTTAATTAATAATAATGGAAAAGAAACTTGTAATGGATTTGAGAAGCAGAGTGACTGAAGAGACAATCTAGCACATAAAATGAGTTGTTTTACTGAAGGTGAAATGTCGCCAGCAATTCACAAACTGGTCGCTTATTCTTTCTACCTGTATGTTGTTAGCTTTGTCCCTTGCCCAGAATTTTGAAAAACTCATCTTTATTAAGTTTACTAGAAGAACATCAAGGAGGGGACAAAAGCTTTTTCAAAAAGTAACTGGAAGTGTGGTTTTTAGAACTCATCATGTTCACTAAAAAGCTAAGTTCACCATAAGAGTCGTCAATCAAATAAAATTCTCTACTTGTGTCCCTGGATTTAAGATGCATATGAAGTTTGGGAAAGTCTATCAAGCTTTTGTTTTGTTTTTTGTTTTAAAGTAATAGACTATTTTTTTGAGCAATGTTACATTTATAGAAAATAGTTTTTTTTATCTCCTTTCCCTCCAATTTCCCCTTTTGCTAATAACATCTTGCGTTCGTGTGGTACATTTATTACCATTGATGAGCCTATATTAACTCATTAACTAAAGTCCATAGTTTACATTAGGGTTCACTGTGTTGTACAGTTTTATGGGTTTTGACAAATGTATAATGACATGTATCCGCTGTGACAGCATCATACAGAATAGTTTCACTGCCCTAAATATCCTCTGTGTTCCACCTATTCATTCCTTCTCCTCTTCCCCTGAACCCCTGGCAACCACTGATCTTTTTACCGTCTCTGTACTTTTACTTTTTCCAGAATGTCACGCAGTTGGAATCATACAGCATGTAGCCTTTCTAGATGGGTTTCTTTCACTAAGCAATATGAATTTAAGGTTCCTCCATGTCTTTGTGTGGCTTGACAGCTCATTTATTTTTATCGCTGAATGATATTCCATTGTCTGGATGTACCACAGTTTGTTTAACCATTTACCTATTGAAAGACATCTTGGTTGCTTCCAAATTTCGGCAACTATAAATAAAGCTGTTGTAAACATTTGTGTGTATGTAGGTGTTTGTGTGGACCTAAGTTTTGAACTGGTGTCCCAGGATTTAAGATGTAAGTGGAGTTTGGGAAGGTCTATCAGGTGTTTTTATTTATTTATTTTTAACAGCCAGGAGAAATGCCATTTTTCCTCTGCTAATGTTCAGTTCTTACCCTGTTATAATGGTTTGGCTGATTAAACAAGCACTAAGGCAAAGATATACATCAAAAGATAACACAGGAAAAGGAAGTATACTACCTGTTCTCAGATGTAAAGTCCAGGCAGTAATCCTGAAAATGGGTTTCTTTGAACTAGTCAGAGCCAAGGGCAGATACTGGCTTCTTTGCCAGACACACTGAGTCTTAATTAATCACTTAATTAATCACATGCTTATGCATGACCTGAGAATTAGAGGGGAAATACAAACTGAATATCTGACATAATAAATCAAGTATAAAATACTTACTTGTTTTATAATTTTATAAGAGCAATTTATCAGATGACTTTTATTTCAAATTGAGGAAAGTAAACACATTACAAATGCGTATCTGATGTATGAACACATCTTTGGGATGTTAATGCGGCTCTCCCTTGCTTTTGAGTAAGCAAAGAGCCATTCTTTCCAGACTTCCTGTGGCCACCAATAATTCTGCCAAAGGGTCTGACATCCTGGGAATTTGCCAGCTTTTCTTCAGACTTTGACGCATTCTGAAACACCCTTCAGAGTTTCTAGTGGTCTGTTTAAATCTTCCGGTTTAGAGTATTTGGGTGCTGAGGCAGAACATACAAATTCCCATCTCGAATCACCTAACTCTGAGTGGTGTAACTTCATAAAAATCACTTGAGCTTTTTTGTGGTTTTGAGAGTACCAAGCCTCTTTCTGCTGCTGCCCGGTATATTATAAAGGTGGATTGGCCCATGTTTTTAAAGCACTTAAAGCTCCCCCGGGGAAAGTGCCTTGCAACTTCCAGGCATAATTGCTGGGTGTATTCCAGCTGGAATAAGGCAAGCAAAGTGCAGTCACTTTAAAGCCAAATGCTCAACCCTTTTCTTCTGAGGACTCCATTTCGTTCCTTCGTAGGGGTAAAATATTTTATATGTGAGAGCATTTGAGTTGCAGTGGAAGAGATTTTAATTATTATTCAATATTTCATCAAAAATTTGGACTCATTATCATTGGTATCTGAACGTACAGGCATCATACACAGTGCCCAGAATCTTCCTTAATCTAAAGTGGACAGGTGTTTTTCCTTCCTGTTTCTGAAGAGCACTAGTAGACTAAGCTTCTTGATCTGGTTTTGCCTGTTTAGGGGGAACCATTCCAGTCTGCAGATTCTCCATGTAGTTCAAAGCATCTGGTGTGATAATAAAAGTGAGAAATATTGAGGAATGACTTTGTAATTTCTTTCAATTATTAATAAAAATCATAAACAAGATTTTTATGTCTGTAAATCATATCTATTTTTTGTTTCATAGAAAATGACTGGGGATTTACCAGTCTTTCTTCAGAGATTTTGACTTATGCCCTTAGAGTTTCTAGTGGTCTGTCTAAAGCTTCTGGTTCAGGGTATGTGGGTGCTGAGCCAGAGCATATAAATTCCCATCTTGAATCACCAAAGTCTGAATGGTATAATGACAGGGAAATCACTTCAACTTTTTTGTGTTGTCAAGAGTACCAAGCCTCTCTGCTGTCTGGGGATACTATAAAGGTGGATGAGCCCATGTTTTTTTTTTTTGCCGTATGCGGGCCTCTCACTGTTGTGGCCTCTCCCACTGCGGAGCACAGGCTCCGGACGCGCAGGCCCAGCGGCCATGGCTCACGGGCTCAGTCGCTCCGCGGCATGTGGGATCCTCCCGGACCAGGGCACGAACCCGTGTCCCCTGCATCGGCAGGCGGACTCCCAACCGCTGCGCCACCAGGGAAGCCCGAGCCCATGTTTTTAAAGCATTTTTAAATACTGTTGTATTTAAAAATATGACACAGCATCTCTTGGAGATTTAAGCCTCCTTATGTTAACATCAACTGATAAAATGAATTGGAAATAGTTGCAGAGAAATAGGTATTTAAAATATTTTCTAAAAAATGTAATTTATGTATGAGAAATTGGTGTCACAAACATTTAGTTGATTTCAGAGATCGCTTGTTGCTCATTTACTTTATTCCTTCTCCTTTTCATTTTGTAATAATAGGAGACTGTCATACTTTCACATTTGGAAAGTGCTTATTTAACAGCCCAGACCATTCAACTGTGATAAGGACTTTGGCTGCAGTTTGATTTATCATTATTTCTTCTAGTTTGAAATATATTTTGCAGATATTTTCTGTGAACATTCCTTAACTTAATTTTCCCTCCATCTTATAATTGTCTTGAGAGAACTTTTTGTAGTTGATGCTTACAGTGTTTTAGGCTAAATGTGAAAGTTTAAAGCTGGATGTAAAGTTTGTTTGTTTATTTATTTTTAAGTTTAACGTGTGTTCATTGGAGTGTCTTCAGGTCTCAAGTGCAGTGATGATAATCATGTTCTAGATCTACAGAAATTCATCTTTTGATATTTTTACGGATCTGTGCTGTTACTATATTTACTAGACTTTTGTGACTATTAAGCACGTGAAAAGTGGCTCCTGGAACTGAGGAACTGAATTTTTTATTTTAATTAATTTAGATTTAAATAAACACATGTGGCTAGTGGCCACTGTATTGGACAGCACAGCTCAAGTGAGTCATTTGGTTGCTAAAGGCTCGTCTTTAATTTATCTTAACGTCCTGGCATACTTAACAACAGCAACACAAATAAAAATTTATTGAGCATCTGTTTACTTTGTGCTGGAGGTGTCACTGGGTATTTACTTTTCACAACTTATAACAACCCTGTGAGCTCCTCCTGTTTTACTGTGAGGAAAGCAAGGCCCAGGGAGCATAAGTATTGCAGCAGAAGTCACAGAGCTAGTGCACCAAGCATGCTCTTTCTATTTTGTCATAGGATCTAATTTTGGTTCAAACTGTAGCATCAGTTATTTTGTAGAAACCTCTCGATTTGGGTTTGTATGATGTTTTCTTGTGATTGGATTGAAGTTTTGTAATATTTTCCTCACCCTAAAATGAAACCCTGTACCTATTAGCAGAAACTGCCCATCTTACCCTCCCTCCAGCCCCTCGCAACCAGGGATCTACTTTCTATCTCTATAGATATCCCTATTTTAGAGAGTTCACATAAATGGAGTCATACACTATATGGTCTTTTTGACTGGCTTCTTTCATTTAACATGTTTTCAAGGTTCATCCTGTTGAAGTATGTCAGTACCAGTACTTAGTTCCTTTTTATGGTCGAATAATATTCCATTACATGGATATGATGTCTTTTGTTTATTCATCCATCAGTTGGTAGAGATTTCGGTTGTTACCACTTTTTAGTTATGAATAATGCTGCTATAAGCATTCATGTACAAGTTTTTGTGGGGACATATGGTTTCATTTTGCTTGGTTGTATACCTAAGAGTGGAATTGCTGGGTCATATGGTAACTGTGTTTAGCATTTCTCAGGTAGGGGTGGTTCCTTTTTGATAAATGTGTTTGATTCTTTATTGTTTCTTGTGGTTTCTATCCACTAGTGAATTAGGATTACAGTGGACTTAGATTCAAGACAACAATAGTAGTGTATCTCGTATTCTCCTTTAGTGCCAGGTAAAACATTTATAAAAATAATACTTATTTTCAGATTTCTGCACATACATTTGAGATTTTTTTTTTTTTTTTTTTTTCTGTACGCGGGCCTCTCACTGCTGTGGCCTCTCCCACCGCAGAGCACAGGCTCCGGATGCGCAGGCTCAGTGGCCTGGCCAACTTCCGCGGCATGCAGGACTCTTCTGCACCGGGGCACGAACCCGCGTCCCCTGCATTGTCCCCTGCATCGGCAGGTGGACCCCCAACCACCGCGCCACCAGGGAAGCCCTGAGATTTTAAAAAATGCATGACAGTCTTCCTTTTTATGTCTTTTTTAACATTTGAAAATATATATGTGTGCATATATATATATATATGTTGGTATTTATATAAGTGTGGTCCTAATGTAATGTGGACAACTGGAGTCTACAGATTGTTGGTAGAACACCAGTTGAAATAAGATTCTGCACTTTTGAGTATTAACGATAGCTGGGGATAATCTCTGTTAGTTTATGGCATTTTCTAGGCATTATTATGTTCAGACCCTAAAGGGTTGGACAGCATGCCTCCCTGCTGATCTGTCTGCAAGAAACAGCAGAATTGTAAGGCAACATAGCTTTTTTTTGGTTCAGTAAATAGACATTTCTTGTTGAGATGACAGAAGTCTGAAACTACTTTTTAAAAATACACATAGTTTAACTCTGTGAATGTTGCCAGAAATAATCTTATTAAAATAAGGTTATGAAGTACTCTGGCCTGCAAGAATATTGCCCTACATTACAGTACAGTTGGTTAAAAGTCCTGTGATAAGAATCTTCACACTTGTGATTATTGCTTCGATTTCCCCTGTTTCATCCAAATATTTTCTACTATATATTTTGGTATGCTAGGTGTTAAGAAGACCATAAAAGTGTATATGTTGTTGTTATTCTTTTTTTTTTGGCTGCACCCTGTGGCATGTGGGATTTTAGTTCCCCGACTAGGGATCGGACCTGTGCCACCTGCAGTGGAAGCTCGGAGTCTTAACCACTGGATCGCCAGGGAAGTCCCTGTGTATGATCTTGTCTTCAAGGAGCTTATGCAAATAATGATATAAAGCAGAAATGAAGAAAAGGCTCCAAGAATGTTACAGAGGGCTGTGGGAAAGTTTCAGTAGTTCAGAAAGAGCTCAGCAGTCTGGGGTCCTTGGAGGGGATGGAATCCTGGAGCTGGGGGCAGTGTGTGTTTGTAGATCTTTTGGATTGACTGTTTTTCCCCCAAACATTATTTTTTTAGAGCAGTTTTAGATTTACAATAAAATTGAGAGGAAGCTACAGAGATTTCCTGCAAACCACTCCCCCTGTCCCCATCTACACAAAGCCTCCCTCATTATCAACATCACTCACCAGAATGGTACTTTTTTTTTTTTTTTTTTTTACCAGAAGGAACACTGAATTGACTCTTTACAGTAAAAGCACAACCTCATTAGTTTGCACTCCACTAATTAGGAAATTTTTGTGAAATATTGGGTAAGGATTGAACCTTAGATAGGATTTTCCAAGAAATTAACAGCATCAATGACATAAAGTGAATGTTTAACCTATTTAGGAGAAGATAATGGTTTAAAGTACTTCTGTAATGAAGGACCCATACATAAGCATTCCAGCAACATTTATTGAGTATGTAGAATGTTGAGAAAGAATAGTGTGATGACTAAGAGCATAGATTCTAGCATCAGACTCCCTGGATTCAAATATGGCTCTACTATTGACTAGCTCTGTGGCTTGGGCAAGTTACTTAACCTTTCTGAGGCTCAGTTTCTTGTTCTGTAAGGTGGGAACAACAGTTTTGCCTACGTTGCAGCATTTCTGTGAGGATTGAATGTAAAATACTTAGATCTGTGTTTCGTGCCTGATAAACACTCATTAAGTATTGACTATTATTGTGTTCCTAGCACTGTGCTAAGTGCAGCGGTGAGATATAAGAGAATTTCTGGTGTCAGAGATCTTCCAGACTAGCAGGTAATGTAACACATATTGATATATAATATATATAATCTTCAATACAATACAGACAGGTGCATATTTTCTTTCTAGTGTGCAATTTAACAATTATAATGAATTCAGTGGACTTTCAAAAACCTAGTTTGAATCCCTTCAGACAACATAAAAGTATTTTTTCTTATAACATGTTCTGTGGTTTAGACTTTTCCATAAGTTCTGATGACCTTCTCCTAGTTGGATTGATTTACTGAAATTGGACTATTTGGCCCACTGGGGAAATGCACACTAACTTTTACCCTTATGTCTCTGGTGAATGTACCAATTAGGAGGCAATGCTCATGTTTCTTGAATGTTGTTTTACAGCCCAGCTGCAAAACAGTGGCTCCTGAGTCTAAGGAAATGGAAACTGGCAAAACCATGGAGTGAAGGCACTGCCTGAGGTGCCCTCAGCCATACCACTTGTCACCTAGAGACGGAACATACATTGGTCATTGGGTCATTTTCCAAGGATTCTGAAACCTTTCATGATAGAATGTTGAGACACAGGTAAATTGAATTCTGTGTCTGCTACAGGAATCCTGTGAAAACTCGAGAGGCCAAGAATTGCCTATTGAGGTCTTCTTAAGGTGAAATTAAGAACCGATGTATTTTGCAAAATTTCTGTTGGCCAAAGGTACTCGTGGCTGCTGCTGCTCTTTTTCTAGCTTTGTTGCTATTTTAGAAGTGCTGAGTGGGGCCACTGCAGTACACAACTCCAGGGGACAATATTTATTACATAGTTTATGTAAAGCGCACCCCCTGAAATTGTGCAGAACATATGCTGCACAGCTGCTAAAGGCAGACCTAGTGCTGAATTTGACTCTTAGTTTTGTTCTTAGAACCTGTTGTTACAAGTTTTTTGGAATGTGTCCTGGTCTTATGGATGAAATTGGACATTTAACTGGACAAGGTCTTGAACTCCAAATACTCAGATAACCCGCGTGCCTTCCACGTCTGGTTTGGCATTAACCCAAACTCTCACTGTTATCACCCATGTTGATTATGACATGTCTTATCACTGTAAGTCATCTGGTGACTGGTTTAAAGGAATTCTAACCCTTGTGTGCTAGGACTTCACTAAGCATTCTTCACTTGTAAGCCTGATTTGTGTTCCTACAGCCGTTGTTGCTGGGATGGATATCCTTCTCGAAGGTCTGCGAGGTTATAAATGTATTGATGGTTGTGTAAGAGGCTGCTGTTTCTCATACAACAAGGCCAGCCCTGCCTCCAGCTGCTCCAGGCAGGGTCTCGAGCAGCTGCAACAGCTGCCCCAGGAGTCTGTGAAGCACTCTCCTGCATTGCACAAGGATTAAATATGCTATCTGCTAGAGCTGTGTTTGGTAAGAGTCTTAGAACACTTCCAGGAAAGAAAAACAAAATTGTATTTCCACAAAGGAGTAAGAAATGTTGGCACTTACCTCCATGAGGTCACTTCACTCGGGACAAAAAGTTTGGGTTCTCTTTATTTTAACCAATTTTCTAGGTACTTTGAGGAATACTTTAAGTTTGTGATTCTAACTTAGAGAGATTAGAAAAATAACTCTATTAACTTTAGGGTGATTGGAACCAGGATGATACATTTTGTTCATATAGGTTATTATGAATTTGTCTTTACTCATCCACTAATTAGATCACCGTTTATGCCCTGATTCCTCCTTCCCTCCCTCCCTCCCTTCCTTCCTTCCTTCCTTTTTTCTTTTTCACATGTTTGGTAGTTAGGAATGTTGGTATAAAGCAAGTCTGGTTGATTGAAACCACAGAGAAGTTTAGAACTGGAAGAAATTCTGGTATCATTTATCACAAGCTCCTCATTTTACAGGTGTCAAATCTGAGGCCTTGAGAAGCTAAATAACTGTGCAAAAGTGACAGAACTGATGGGTGGTAGAATCTCAGCCAGTACCCAGGCCATGCTGTGCCAGGGAAATGCAAGTCCTGCTCATTTCTCTCCTGGGTCAGGTGCCCTTGGAGAAGCCAGAGACCTGCCAGGGGTTATTTATGGAACCCCTCTGTGCAATTGAGGTGATTCTCATTTGAACACTTTATGGGAATGGTGTGGAGTATGCTTACAAAAGGCCCTGTCACTTACTAGAAGAGTGACCTCGGGTGGTTAGTTAACCTCTTTGTGCTTCAGTTTTCTAATCTGAAAAATCATATTTCTGTCCTCATACAGATGCAAGGATGCTGTGCGTGAATACTTGTAAAGTACTTAATACAACGTTTGGCATAGAGTAGGTGTTATGCAATCATGAGCTGATAGGATTATGTGTTGAAAGTTTCCTTTTAATTTTTTAAAACCCATGTGTAAGAGAGGAAGTATCTGTACAGAAGCTTAAACAGTCATCTTGAGACTTTGTTTGTATTAGGAGGTTGAGGAGGGGAGAGACTTTGGCACCAGATAACTGTAGATTTCAGTCTGGGCTCCTTGACTTTCTAGCCATGCAAACTGATTCATCTCATGCCACCTGTTCAGTTTGTTCATCTGCTAAGGGGATATATGCTCATGAGGTTGTGAAGGTTAGAGGAAGTGGATGTGAAACGAGCCTTAGCACACAGGTGGCAGGTGCTTTTTGTTCCCTTTGCATTGAGTGGAATGTCTACACACGCACATACACACCCATACACTCAGGTGGAGTTCTGTTTCTTCTGTGATGTCCCCCTTCCCCCCATTACTCTCCAGCTTTCATAACTCTCTCTTCATATAAACTATAACACACCTGCCTTGCTTTCTTTCACTTCATGTATATTGTCTTGAATTATTTAAAAAGTTTGTCATGTATCCACTTTCTCTCTCTGAGAAAGAGCATTAAGATTTGTATTTATTCTGGGGACTTCCCTGGTGGCTCAGTGGTTAAGAATCTGTTTGCCAGTGCAGGGGACATGGGTTTGATCCCTGGTTTGGGAAGATCCCACATGCCGCAGAGCAACAAAGCCTGTGCGCCACAACTACTGAGCCTGCATGCCACAACTACTGAAGCCTGCAAGCCTAGAGCCTGACTCCACAACAAGAGAAGCCACCATAATGAGAAGCCCGCGCGCTGCAATGAAGACCCAACACAGCCAAAAAAAAAGAAGATTTGTGCTTATTTTGGATCACACTCACCTCGGTACTGTGTACTAGTTGCTCAGGAAGGAACTGTTGATGTTGATGGAAAATTTCATTGAAGTAAGCAGGGAGTGGGTCTTCTTCTGCCAGCATATTGAGAACCGGCCCTCTTCAGCTTTCTTTTTCTCAGTCATTTTTTTTTTTTTTTTTTGTGGTACGTGGGCCTCTCACTGTCGCGGCCTCTCCCGTTGCGGAACACAGGCTCCAGACGCGCAGGCTCAGCGGCCATGGCTCACGGGCCCAGCCGCTTGGCGGCATGTGGGATCCTCCCGGACCAGGGCATGAAACTGCGTCCCCTGCATTGGCAGGTGGACTTGCAACCACTGCGCCACCAGGGAAGCCCTCAGTAACTATTCTTAATCTTAGTACCTCTATGTTAGTGCTTTCTGCTTCTGATCTCCGAGAAGCTGTTGTTTGTGTTTGTTGTTCTAGTGTAAGAAACTAGAGATATTCTCAGTCATTGACTTGTTATTAGCAAAATTTCTGTGTAAGATTTTTGGCCATAGTCTTCTATTCAGAAAGTCTCTAAAAATTCATTGCAACCTTTAGTCACCTTTAATAAAACAAAACCAAATTTCCGTCATTTTCATGGTTCAGGAGCTCCTTGGTAATGCTTGCACTTTATAGAACCTTTTCTCTGCAGAATAGAAATTGCTTTCTAAAAACTATTGGGTTTTTACAGTTACAGAGTCTGAAGCCAGTGGAGAAAGAATTTACATTCTCAATCTGGAGTGCTTTTAAATATAGTATTTTCTAAATTTTTTTTTGTAATAAATTTTTACATTTTATTTCTCATATTTTGCTTAAAAACTTTCTAAATGCATCTTTTTCTCTGAATGTTGCTTTAAATTATATTGTTAATAGTATTTAAGGAACATTCATTCATTCAGTATTTATTATGCATTCTATGGCAGGTGCTATGCTGGATTCTGGGAATATAATAATGAATGACACAAACTTGGTTTTAGCCCTTGAGGAGTTTACAATCTAGCAGAAAGTAGGAAAAAAAAATAGCTTTCAAATGAAGTAATGAGTAAGGAAGGGTTAAAGTCAGCAAAAGTTGCTAAATTGTACTACTACTAAAACTAATGAATACTTTTAAAAAGCGTTCAAGATGTGATGAACTGTGAAAATAGGTCAAGATGAATACATTTCCCCCCTGTGACTGTTTACTTTTGCAAGGACTGTAATAAATTATCTATAAACTTTATGTGGCACGGAACCCAAAGGGTTTTAGACATTATCCTGTGGCCATCTGACATCTACAACAAATTTAACCCCTTGGAGCAGAGTATTTGAGTTTCACTGTGAAGCAAATCAAGGGAAGGGAAAAAGCATCTTTCTACAAAACATAAGACCACAGGGAGAGACCAGGTGACTCTTCTGTTTCCATCAGAAAATGGACAACCCCACATTTAATACATTTATTTATTTATTTTTGGCTTCATTGGGTCTTCATTGTTGGATCTTCGTTGCTGTGTATGGGCTTTCTCTAGTTGCAGCGAACAGGGGCTACTCTTTGTTGTGGTGCACAGGCTTCTCGTTGCAGTGGCTTCTCTTGTTGCAGAGCTTGTGCTGTAGGCGTGCGTGCTGCAGTAGTTGTGGCTTGTGGGCTCTAGAGTTCAGGCTCAATAGTTGTGGCGTACAGGCTTAGTTGCGCCATGGCATATGGGATCTTCCCACACCAGGGCTCGAACCTGTGTCCCCTGCATTGGCAGGCAGATTCTCAACCACTGTGCCACCAGGGAAGTCCCCAACTCCACATTTAGATGAAATTTTGGATGCCTTTACTCTGTGCTAGATTTATCTGATAATTATAATGCTGAATTATCACAGACAGTCACCCTCCTGAAGGCAAAAAAGCATGAGCAAATAATTTCTACAAGTTCCCCTGTTTCTTCACAGCTTGATGATATTATGAAAGCTATATACACATCCAGTGTAAAATGTTTTCTTTCACTGTTTTGAAAGCAGTAAGTAGAATTGACTACTAAGACTGAGTTAGCTAAAGGAAGAGCCAACAGAACTTAACACATTTGATAAAGTTTACCAATCATAAATGATTTATGGCCTTTATATTTTATTAGACATTACCTACATGGTTCAGATTGGTAACCCATGGCAAGATCAAAGAAATATGGAGTCTGCTCTGTGCTTGAGAGAAATTGTAAAGATCTGAAGATTAAAGCTAGTTGAAGGAACTCTAGTCTTGGGGGGAAATTCTGGTAAATCTCAGTTGATGATCAGCTCAACCCTATCTTGGAATCTTAAAATCTTTTACTTGATGAAAAGAATCTGAAATCATATTTTACTTAGGCACGAAGATCAGGAACAAGACAAGGTTGTCCACTCTCACCACGATTATTCAACAAAGTTTTGGAAGTTATAGCCACAGCAATCAGAGAAGAAAAAGAAATAAAAGGAATCCAAATCGGAAAAGAAGTAAAGCTGTCACTGTTTTCAGATGACATGATACTATACATAGAGAATCCCAAAGATGCTACCAGAAAACTACTAGAGCTAATCAATGAATTTGGTAAAGTAGCAGGATACAAAATTAGTGCACAGAAATCTCTTGCATTCCTGTACACTAATGATGAAAAATCTGAAAGTGAAATTAAGGAAACACTCCCATTTACCATTACAACAAAAAGAATAAAATACCTAGGAATAAACCTACCTCAGGAGGCAAAAGACTTGTATGCAGAAAACTATAGGACACTGATGAAACAAATTAAAGATGATACAAACAGATGGAGAGATATACCATATTCTTGGATTGGAAGAATCAACATTGTGAAAATGACTATACCACCCAAAACAATCTACAG
Source organism: Kogia breviceps (assembly GCF_026419965.1). Taxonomy (NCBI): domain Eukaryota; kingdom Metazoa; phylum Chordata; class Mammalia; order Artiodactyla; family Physeteridae; genus Kogia; species Kogia breviceps. The sequence goes on from NC_081318.1 coordinate 55,394,217, forward strand.
ATTCAGTGCAATTCCTATCAAACTACCAATGGCATTTTTCACAGAACTAGAACAAAAAATTTCACAATATGTATGGAAACAAAAATGACCTTGAATAGCCAAAGCAATCTTGAGAAACAAAAATGGAGCTAGAGGAATCAGGCTCCCTGGCTTCGGACTATACTACAAAGCTACAGTAATCAAGACAGCATGGTACTGGCACAAAAACAGAAATATAGATCAATGGAATAGGATAGAAAGCCCAGAGATAAACCCACTCACATATGGTCACCTTATCTTTGATAAAGGAGTCAAGAATATACAGTGGAGAAAAGACAGCCTTTTCAATAAGTGGTGCTGGGAAAACTGGACAGCTACATGTAAAAGAACGAAATTAGAACACTCGCTAACACCATACACAAAAATAAACTCAAAATGGATTAAAGACCTAAATATAAGGCCAAACACTAAAACTCTTAGAGGAAAACATAGGCAGAACATTCTATGACATAAATCACAGCAAAATCCTTTTTGACCCACTTCCTAGAGAAATGGAAGTAAAAACAAAAATAAACAAATGGGACCATATGAAATTTAAAAGCTTTTGCACAGCAAAGGAAACCATAAACAAGACAAAAAGACAACCCTCAGAATGGGAGAAAATATTTGCAAACGAAGCAACTGACAAAGGATTAATCTCCAAAATTTAGAAGCAGCTCATGCAGCTCAATATCAAAACATCAAACAACCCCATCCAAAAATGGGCAGAAGAGCTAAATAGACATTTCTCCAAAGAAGATATACAGATTGCCAACAAACACATGAAAGAATGCTCAATATCACTAATCATTAGAAAAATGCATATCAAAACTACAATAAGGTATCAACCTCCCACCAGTCAGAATGGCCATCATCAAAACATCTACAAACAGTAAATGCTAGAGAGGGTGTGGAGAAAAGGGAACCCTCTTGCGCTGTTGGTGGGAATGTAAATTGATACAGCCACTATGGAGAACAGTATGGAGATTTCTTAAAAAACTAAAAATAGAACTACCATATGACCCAGCAATCCCACTACTCGGCATATACCCTGAGAAAACCATAATTCAAAGAGTCATGTACCACAATGTTCATTGCAGCTCTATTTACAACAGCCAGGACATGAAAGCAACCTAAGTGTCCATCGACAAATGAATGGATAAAGAAGATGTGGCATATGTGGCACATATATACAATGGAATATTACTCAGCCATAAAAAGAAATGAAATCGAGTTATTTGTAGTGAGGTGGATGGACCTAGAGCCTGTCATACAGAGTGAAGGAAGTCAGAAAGAGAAAAATAAATACTGTATGCTAACACATATATATGGAGTCTAAAAAAAAAGGTTCTGAAGAACTTAGGGACAGGACAGGAATAAAGACGCAGATGTAGAGAATGGACTTGAGGTCACGGGGAGGGGGAAGGTTAAGCTGGGACGAAGGGAGAGAGTGGCATGGACCTATATACACTACCAAATGTAAAATAGATAGCTAGTGGGAAGCAGCCGCATAGCACAGGGAGATCAGCTGGGTGCTTTGTGACCACCTAGAGGAGTGGGATAGGGAGGGTGGGAGGGAGATGCAAGAGAGAAGAGATATGGGGATATATGTATAGGTATAGCTGATTCACTTTGTTATAAAGCAGAAACTAACACACCATTGTAAAGCAATTATACTCCAATAAAGATGTTAAAAAAATATTTTACTTAGGCAAATTTAGGATTCAACTGCAGTAATTACTTACTGCATTTTACGTAATTACATTCACCAGATGCCTGGAAAATCTATTTGCTTGTTCCATTTAATTGGTGGGTATTGTTTTTATTGTTAATAATCCTATGTTATGTATTTAATTTGATAAACTGCTTAAATTTTTTTGCATGAAATGTAGATCAGTATAAACCTATGTAATAAAAATAAAACCAGGCAGCACAATCCATACTGCATGAATAAGAATGTGCAAAGTGCAGGGTGGGTGGGGTGCTTGGTGTATTTGGAAGGCTCATCTAAGGGGGTACTGTTATGTTCATCTCTAGCTGATTGTATCCTGCAAAAATCCAAGCTCAGTGTTGTTAGATCTATAAAAATATCAGGGAACTCTCGAAATCCAGACTTGTTCGAACAGTAGTAGTATTGCGTTAAATGAATCGTGCCTAGGCTGAAGTTTGAATAATTGTCAATGTGGACTGGGGAATTACTTCATTTGGCAAATCAGTTTTAATAGAGATATGTGATTTATCCAGAGCAACTCATCTTGCTTCAGGGTGGGTGCATCTACATTTGGGTACACTGAAAGGAATTGCATGTTTTACCACATGCAATTTACTAAACTCCTCTGTTTAGTCATTCAGTGGCTTTCCACTGCTCACACGTTAAACTCAGTAGCCTAGCAAAGTCCTTCCCGGCCTGGCCCCTGCCTGCCCCTTCAACCTCATCTTCTGCCAGCCCTCCTGCCCTCGTATATTCCTGTTTCCCAGTAACAGGGGGCTACTCTCAGTTCCCAAATGCTTCTTGCTTTTGCATCCCTATACTTGTTATTCCCTTTGTCTTGAATATAACGTTGCCTGATTAGCTTCTCTGATTTCCAGACTCAGCTCAAATACCTTTTCTTTTTTTTTTTTTTTCTGGTACGCGGGCCTCTCACTGCTGTGGCCTCTCCCATTGCGGAGCACCGGCTCCGGACGCGCAGGCTCAGCGGCCATGGCTCACGGGCCCAGCCGCTCCGTGGCATGTGGGATCTTCCCGGACCAGGGCACGAATCCGCGTCCCCTGCATCGGCAGGTGGACTCCCAATCACTGCGCCACCAGGGAAGCCCTCAAATACCTTTTCTTAAGCAAAAACTTTCTTATCTCTAAACCAGCATTTCATAAACTCTGGTTCGAGTGGATCTTAAAAAAACAGAGAAAATTGTATTTATATCAGGCACTAGAAGTGATTCTGTCTCTCTGCTAGAGTTGCAACATAAGTATTTCATAAGCTTAATAGATGTGCTGTATAAATAAATGGATTTACAGGAGTTTCCCAAATGAGGCATATTATAGCTCCTTTGGGATGGCTCACAGTGCGCATGAGCATATTAACAACTCGGAATGTAGCAAATGCATTAGCTTTGTTTGATTCAGTGTTTCTCAAACTTATTTGACAATGGAATACTTTTGTTTGAGAACATCTGTGAAAGTCTTGAGGAAAGTCTGATTTGGGAAGGTAGTTTGGGGAAAATCTTGCCTTACAACATGGCTTTGCTTAATAAGAGGAAATATCTTAGGAAAGAATGTCTTCAAAGTAATGGAAGTATTGTCCATTTCTTTGAATGGATTTCTCAACTTGGTTTCAGTATTTCAATATTTACACCATTATTAGTGCAGGTCCTTTAAAGTCATGGCTTGCCTAATTGTCACATAGTCCAACCACAAGAAATGCAAATTTATATCACAATCTCATCTAATAATTTTTTCTTTGAAAAATTTCACACATACACAAAAGTAGAGAGGAGGGCATGTTAAACTCTCATATACTTATTACCCAGATTCAACAGTTACTAAAATTTTGCTTCATTTTTTTCTTTATTGTCTACCCTCCTTTTTTGCTGAACTGTTCTAAAGCATATCCAAGACATCATATCATTTCACTCTTACACTGTTTCAGTGTGTGTCTTCACAAAAGGGGACATTGCCTTACATTACTGCAATAATATTGTTGCACTTATCAAAATTATAATAATTTCTTGGTAATGTCTATTACCGAGTCCATATTCAAACTTCAAAAAATATTGATATGTAATGCACATAACATAAAATTCAGTCCTTTAATGGCCAATTCAGTGGTTTGTAGGATATTCAAAAACCTACAAACCATGCAACCATCACCCCTAATTCCAGCACCTTTTTATCACCCCCCAAAGAAACCCATACTCATTAGCAGTCACTTCCCATTTTCTCCTCCCCCCACTAATCTAATTCCTGTCTCTAGATTTTGCCTATTCTTGGCATTATGTAGTCTTTTATGACAGGGTTCTTTCATTTAGCTTAATGTTTTCAAAGTTTCTTCACATTGTAGCATGTATTGGTACTTTATTCTTTTCTATGGCTGAGTAATGTCCCGTGGTATGGATATGTCACATTTTGTTTATCTATTCACCAGTTGGTGGACACTTGGGATGTTTCTATGTTTTGATTATTACGAGATGCCGTTATGAACATTCATGTACAAGTTTTTGTGTTGACATATGTTTACATTTCTTCTGTGTATATCCCTAAGGGTGGAATTGCTGGGTCATATGGTAACTCTATATATAACTTTTTGAGAAACTGCCAAACTGTTTTCAAAGTGATGGCAACATTTTACATTACCATCAGTAGCTTATGAGGTTTCCAGTTTCTCCACATCCTCACCAATACCTGTTATTTATTGTCTGTCTGTTAGATTTTAGCCATCTTAGTGGGTGCAAAGTGGTATCTCATTGTGGTTTTGATTTTATATATTTCCCTAATGGCAAATATTAAGCAGCTTTTCATTTGGGTATTGGCCATTTGTATTTCTTCTTTGGAGAAATATCTATTCAAATCCTTCCCTAGCTTTTAAGTGGGTTGTTTGTCTTTTTATTATTGAATTGCAAGAGTTCTTTATATATTCTGAATACTAGTCCCTTATCAGATATATTAGTTGCAAGTATTTAATCCCATTCTTCAAGTTGTCTTTTCACTTTCTTGATGGTGTCCTTTGAATAGCAAAAATTTCAAATTTTGGTCAAGTCCAATTTACCTATTTTTTTGTTGCTTGTGGCTTTGGTGTTACACTTAAGAAACCATTGTCTAATTCAAGGTCATATAAATTTATGCCTGTTTTTCTCTGAGAGTTTTATAGTTTTAGCTCTTATTTAGTTAGGCCTTTGATACATTTCAAGCTCACTTTTGTGTATGATGTAAGGAAGGGGGTCACGCTTTTAAAAGTAAAATTTGAGTTTCAACTTTCAGGGTGACCTAGAAAGACAGTTTTCCCTCTGCCTGCATGTACTGGTGGACCCCATCCCCCATTCCAACTCCTCCATCCTTAGCTAATTATGACATAATTTATTAGAATCTGTTTGTGTACTAGGGAGTAGTATAATCAGAGTATATGAGAGAACAAAGTCTTTATTACAAATGTGATTACATTTAATTAAGCAAACAACCAAGTTGTAATAGACATCTGGTGTTTTCGCCTTACTTGCCTACTCTTTCTGTTTTTTCAGAAATGGCACTTGGTTTGTGGAGTCTGCTTCCCACAGTCTCTGTCTATAGGCTGAACTTACAACACATACTCCTGCTTAAGGAGTGGGCAAATTGTACTGACTTGACAAATGAGAATTTTATCTCTAGATCCATCGTGATTGGTTCAGCGATGGATACAGACCCAAAAAGGGTCAGAGACATATGTGGAATTAGTGGGAAAGTAAACTGGTATAGCTTGGAAATTCTGATGTCTTATCACCAGAAAGTGGTGTCTGTCTGTTTATAAAACCAACATGAGGAAAGGTGAGCTGAGAGACTGGATCTTAACTATCCACTGAACAGCAGAATCCAGCTTTGCCTGAAGTTTAGACTATTTCTGGACCTTTCAAATACATGAGATACATGTATATTCCTTTTTAGATTTGCAGCTGAATGAGTTGTGGTTCTGACACAGATAGAATGATAGAAGCTGAAGATACAAGATATATGAGATGCTTTGTGCCTTCGTGGACTTGACAACCTAGAAGGGAAACAGAGAGACAAATAAATAAATATATGGCAAATGCAAGATTAGACATCTGAATAAAATAGGCGAACAGCACAACTATTGGGGAGGGGTTAGGGAACTGGAAAAAGTCTTCAAAAAATAATTACTGATTTGGGGTTGAAAAATGAATTGACATTCACTGAGTCTTTCTACAGATAACAAAACCGATTTTTCCACTGCCGGCTTAAAGAAGTCATTTCCATTTTGCTGTCGAAGAAGGACATGTTGTTACACTCTAGCAGTGGAATGGAACTGACCATCAGATGGGCCATACCATGACACTTTTCTAACAGCCATGAAGAGAAGGTGGCAACTAACCTAGCAGGTTGTTAGAAAATTCATAATTTGGGAAGTGGCATTAAGTTTTGCAGAACCTAATTATGTTTTATTTAGTGTATTTTTGAGTTAAGCCCAGTGTAGTATTGTGCTTTATGTTGTTCTAACTCTGTAGACTTAACATCATTCAGTCCAACTCATTGATTTCACAGAGAAAAAAATTATAGCCCATATAGACTATAGAATGTACCCAAAGTCACACAGCAGGGAAGGAACTGTAATCTTGGTTTCTTTATTCTTAGTGCAGTCTTTCTTCTATTTCATATCTTCTCCTATTGAGACTTCTTCTGAAGAAAGAATCCCTTCCTTAAGAACAAAAGCTGGTGGGGCTTGCAGTAAAATTCTTGAGGAAAAAGTAAAGAATAGGGGAGGATTTTATGTGGATGAGCCTTTTGTTTCGCAGATTGCCAGCTGGATGTTTTCATCATTCTGAGTTTGGTACCCAGACTCCGCTGGAATGGCTGGATGGCTGCCACCTTTCATCCAGATGGTGCTCCCTGTGTCTGTTAAATCAGGCGGGAAGCTGTGGTCCTTGTGCAGATTCTCAGCACACCTATTTCCAGCATTCAGGATTTCCAGCATACTGAATTTGAGATCAAGCAATTATTAGAAGTTACATTCTTTTTTTCTAACTCTCGGGAGATTATTTTTTTGATCTTCTTACTGAGCCACTGTCTCCTCCCCTCTGCAACTTCTGTAATAAGAAGTTTGTACAGACTTACTGTAGCTTCGAATAAGATTATCAGAGGGAAGTATGGAAACTCTTAAGATGTAAGCAGACAAAATAAAGTTAGAATTTTTTTTTCTTAAGAAAAGGTGATGCTAATGTTTGCTCCTTTCTAGTGGGCACTCAAAATCTTTATATAGAATAGGCTCAGAAGGGGAAATCTGTGAGAGAGTGGCATGGACTTATATATACTACGAAATGTAAAATAGATAGCTAGTGGGAAGCAGCCGCATAACACACGGAGATCAGCTCAGTGCTTTGTGACCACCTAGAGGGGTGGGATAGGGAGGGTGGGAGGGTGACGCAAGAGGGAAGAGATATGGGGATATATGTATAGGTATAGCTGATTCACTTTGTTATAAAGCAGAAACTAACACACCATTGTAAAGCAATTATACTCCAATAAGGATGTTAAAAAAACCAGAAAATGAAGGGGAAATCTGTCTGTGTAGCAGTCAAGATGACAAGTCTTGAAGTTTCATTTGGATAGCAAGCCCATAATTTCTTATTTTGTATGTTATTTGAGGTGGCTGAATAGGGGGCAACTGATGGAGTCTTGGGAGGAAGGGTGATAATGCTCTTCCCTCCCTCTCCTCCAGCAGACTTTGGTACTTATCACCACTGGTTATTTTTTCATATCTTTCCTGATGCTCAATGGAATTGTGTCTAGTGAATTTGCTGCTGTTGTGGTTATGAAACTTTCTCTAAGCCTAACAAACAGGAAGTTCCTTTGGCACATTTACTAGTAGTATGTCAAAAGAAAAATGAAATAACATGACGTACGTTCACTAAAAGTTTGCTGTCTAAAACTGAGGATGACACAAAAAGACAACTGTGTTTAAGCTAGCAGCAAATTATTCTGTTCCCTTTGGTGTCCAGGAACCATTTGCCAGAGCTTGGGAAATAGAATAGCCTGTCAGTTATACTCACCGTCGAATGTAGTTTATTTTGGGGAATAAGTGAAGTGGGAGGAAAGTACAACTTTTGGAATTACTTGGGCCTAGTATAGAAACGTGACTGGGAGAGGTGAAATCTGAGTGAAGCTGGGGGAGAAGAATATAGAGGAATATAGGCATATAGAATATAGAGTATAAGAATATAGAAAATCCTATATTCTTTTCTTTAAAGTAATAGCTTTATTGAGATATAATTCACATACCATACAATTCACCCATTTAAAGTATACAGTTCAGTTCAGTGGTTTTTAGTATATTCACAGAGTTGTGCAACCACTACCCTAGTCAATTTTAGAATATTGCATCACCTCAAAAAGAAAACTTGTATGGTTTACCTACCACCCCTCTATTGCTCTCCCTGCCCTGCCCTGCAACCCTAAGCAATCACTAATATACTTTCTTTGTGTATGAATTTCCCTATTCTGGACACATTTATATATTTCTGGCCTCTTTTTCTTAGCGTTTACAAGATTCTTCCATGTTGCAGCAGGCATCAGTATTTTATTCCTTTTTATGGCTGAATAATATTTCATTGTTTAGAAATATCATATTTTGTTTATCCATTCATCAGTTGATGCACATTTGTGTTGTTTTCACCTTTTGGCTATTAGGAATAAGGTTGCTGTAAGCATTTATTTATACATTTTATTTTTACACAGATGTAGTACACAGGTCAGTGGGAAATTATTGTAACAAAGATGTCAGCAACATTTTAGCTTACCATGGTTTAAATTCTGGTTGACCTTTTTTTTTTTTTTTTTTAAATTTTTTTTTTTTTTTTTTTTTTTTTTGTGGTAGGCGGGCCTCTCACTGTTGTGGCCTCTCCCTTTGCGGAGCACAGGCTCCGGACGCGCAGGCTCAGTGGCCATGGCTCACGGGCCCAGCCGCTCCGCGGCATGTGGGATCTTCCCGGACCGGGGCACGAACCCGTGTCCCCTGCATCGGCAGGCGGACTCTCAACCACTGCGCCACCAGGGAAGCCCTGGTTGACCTTTTATAACACAAAAATTGTGTATTTACTTCTAAGGAGTTAATCAAAAATTCAGAAATCTGATTTTAGTTCAAGTTATGGAGCTGGAACTTTTCAACTGGTTCCCTTTTAAGGAATTATTAAATTTGTTCCTTCAGACACATCACTTTCAAGATAGTGGTTCTTATACTCTTATCATATCACTCTGCCTAAGGGATAGGACCTTCTCCCATCAGACACTGGCGCTGGCTCTATGCTAGTGATGCTCCAGGAGCATGGAGGAGCAGTAAGTAGAAGAAATGAACACATGGATAGACTTCAGTGTGTTAGATAGGATTGTGGGACCATTATTGGAGAAAGAGGAGGGTTAATGGCTTCATCCTGGAAGGATCAGTGAAGACTTCACTTCACAGATGTGGTTGCATTCAAATTTGAATTTTTCAAAAATGGATGAGAATCTGTTTTTGTTTTTTTTATATTTGTATGTTGTTGGTTTTTTTGCCACAATATAAAATAGTTTAAAATTTTGCTCTCTACTTTTTTCTTACCATCATAATAATCACTATTGTTTAGCACTCAGTGTGTTTTCTTTTTTCTAATACCACCCTTCCCCTTTTTATTAGGGAAACAAATAAAATAAATCATGTTCACATAAACTACCAAACCTTGTCAGGTGCACAAAATTAAAATTTTTTTTTTTCTATGAACTTCTATTATTGCTCCTTTCTTCTGAGCTATTTTATATTTTGATAAGCTTTTTAAAAAAATCCATCTATTGAACAGAAAACTTGGATATTAATGCAGTAGAATGGGTGGAGCTTTATGTGGAAAGGTGACTTTTTAGTGTTGAAATCATATATTTTACTAGAGTTTAAAATGTTAGTTCTAGGGTTATAATTAATACAAATTTTTTCATAAGTTTTCTCAGTATATTTTTACTACACAAATGATATTTTGAAGTCTGGGTTAGTTTTTAAAGAACAATTAATTATTGTCTTATTTATAGATGCTATGAAAATTGCTTATTTCATTATATTAAAAGCTATGGAATTTGGAAGAAACTCTTAAAATTAACTCATTGCCCAGAGACAAGTAGATGGTGCTTATTAACAAGATTTTCTCTAGAAGTCTTCTGACTTCATATGGTAATTATTCCAACATGCATCATTGCACTGAGAATAATTTGTATGTGAATAACCACAAATCCATCTTTTATAAATCACAAAACTATAAATATCAGGCCTTATTTGTTATGCCACACATCCTTACTTTGCTTTCATGGTTACTACTGATTGCACCAGTAAAATGATGGAATACTGTAACTGATGTATTTTTAGGTATTCTGGCATCCACTAAATTTATATCAAAGGTAAGACTTATTTTTATGTAGATACCAAGAATCTAATAAACTGAATTCACAGCTTGTTTGTCACTCCAAATACATGCCACTTATTGCCTTTATAGAATGTGCAGTCACTCTGATTGCACTGGGATAAATGTTTAGTTATGGAAACACTCTTTGACATTTGGGCATTTAACGAAGTTGGCTGTATTGGGCCCTAGTTCCATAGTGAGATGGCCTATTGTTCATAATTAAGGGGGATATAAAGTAGTGAGGAAATTTTGAATGAGTCTTACGAAAAGGCTGCTTCCAAAGATGGAACAGTATTTTTAAGAATATGGTTATCTGTAGCAAGAAGAAAAATACAGCATTTGAATCACAGTCATGTGTTAATGGGTGATGGGTCCACCAGGGTAGGATCACGAGGGAGACCTCTGGCTAATGGAGGTGGCTGGGGATCCGTTGGTGGGATTGTCAGAGTTTGGGTTAGTAGTTTCAACCTGAACAAATCATATCAGTATATAGAGAGCCTAGTCATAGCTAGAGAAAACCAATCAGTTAAGAAAGGTGGGACCACAAATTCCTCTAGAAGAATATGAAAGATGAATTTCTGCAGATGAAGACATGTTCAAGGTGAGAAGAGAAACAAACTATTGACTAACCTCAGCAGCTTAATTTACTTCCATATTTATACTTGGAAATGGGAAGGTAAAACATGTTTAAACCCTTAGATTTAGCTGTTCAAGGGATGGTTCTCTTCTCAGAGGACTAAGAAAATATCATAAAATGCATAATTATGGTTTGTGCAAGGATCTTTTTCCAAAACATTTTGCCTAAGCAGTTTTACAAATGGTGGGTAGAAACCACAGTGACACACTTGCCTCCCCTGAGGAAGCACCGCCCACTTCTACCATGTACACTGGCAGCTCCAGACCTCCTGGGGCAGGCCGAGACCCCTCCCTGCACTCCCAATCTGGCTGTGCAACCAACCCAGACATTTCTCTTCTCTTACCAATGCTTCCCCACCTGGATGGGGCATGCCACCCCAGTCTGAAGGTAGAGCCCAGCCCTGTCCATCTGGGATTTATTTTGATATATGGTGTAGAAGATTTAAATAGGCTTGTCTCTCCCATCCCTCCATCCCCCCCCCGGCAATAGTCAATTTTAGGGATCCCCATTTATTGAGTATGGTTCATTCTCATTATGTGGTGTTTTTGGCTGTGGTGGGGAAAACATACTGACTTATCAACAACGTAGATCTTATTAATACTGAAATGGTTTGGGGTTGGCATGGCTTTGAGGATCAGAAAGCCTGGAATACTGTCCACTCAACCTTCTTTTTCCATATATTAACCTTTTATATTTATAGTAGGGTTTTTTTCCCCTTGAGATATTATTTTCAATTTATCTGCTTGTATGTTCTTGTCCCATTACTGTGCTGTTTATTGTAGGCATATAAGACATTCTGATATCTGGTATGGCCAGGCTGGCCTTCATTCATTCTGTTTTCAAACTTCTTTTAACTATTTTCATCTGTTTGAATGCTTTGCTTTTAAGGTCTGAATATAGGCTCCCCCCACCATGCCAAGTGAATGTTGATCTAGACTATTTAGAGCTTTTTTCTTGAAATATAAATTTGGCTATTGCTAGCAAAGTAACACTAGTCAATTTGGGGGTATCATAAAGTTGATAGGAAGGGACGTGCTCTATAAAATAACCAGCCAAACTCCCTAACTATCCCAACTCTAACTCTATTAAAGGGTTTTTATGCTTCACTTTTAATCAGCACCTCCTTGAATTACACTCAGAAATAGAATGGATTCAATGCACCAGCGCAATTTATTCTCTTTTCTATATGTGTAAGCATATATACATATCAGCTGTTTTCTACATCAGTTACGTATCAGCCACCTCTTGGTGAGCTTTTATAAAATCATTCAAAAATTGCGAAAAGGCACAAAGAGAGAGAAAACCTTCCATGCCAGCCGTGATCTTTCTTCTATTTATTGATTTCTTTATATCCCGCTTTCTTTCACCAACAATTTCAGGTTGCTTCCAGTGAAAGTTCATTTTCAAGAAGACCTAAAACAATGACTTCATGAAAGAAGAAGAAAACTGGAAGAGGAAGCAGTGAGTGGTGAGGCTAAATATCAAGAACTTTTGGCTAGGCAAAGGTCCTGTGAAGTGGAGTTAGCAAACTATACAGCTCGTCTAGAAGGCAAACTGGTAGACCAATCTAAGAACAATCTTTATGCAGATTCGTTCATTTATGCAGATTCGTTCATTTATTCAAGAATATCTATTGAACACCTGCTATATGCCTGTCACTCATTAGGCATTGGAAATAGAATAGTGAGCAAATCAGGTACAAATCCCTGCCCTCATAGAGCTTACCTTTTAGTGGAGGAGCCATAGTAATCAAAATATATAATCTGTGTGGAATGTTAGATATTAATAATTGCTGAGAAGAAAAGATAAAACATGGAAGGGAGGTAGGAGGTTGGGGAGGGTGCTTACGTTTTTGATGGAGTGGTCAGGGAGGGTGTCCCTGAGACATTGGCTTTGGGAAAATGGCCGATGTCAGGGCAAGGTGCCAGCAGAGGGAGGGAGCAGCTAGTGCAAAGGCCCTGGTGTCTCTGAAGGAGCCTGGAGGGAGAAGGGCCTGGGTAGAGGTGGGAAGGGGCCATGGTTAGCACCTGCAACTCCAGGACCAGGCCTGGATGCCTGCAAGGTTCTTTGGGTAGGAAAGGGCAGGGCCACAAATCAAGGCAAGGAAATTAGCCTTGCCATACTTTCTAATTTTTTTTCAGTTATATATCAAGTTTTTTATGTGCTCAGAATTTCTAACTGAAGAATGAAAAGATGTAATGATGTGTACAGGTACAAGATTTACAATTTCTTTTCTATTTACTTCGACATAGACCATGTTGAAATTTTAGCAGACATTTTAGGATGTACTTCTAAATTTGGTACATCACTGTTTCTTTTGGAAGCAAATAAGAAAAGACCTTTCTGGATCCATTTGACATCATGAATACCCACTAAGAGAGTATTGTGCTCTAAGCTGGTGAACTCTGTGGTTTGCAATCTTGTTTAAACAGTCAGAATTGCAAATAATGATCCCTGAAATATAATTTCCTGTCATTCACCTACCAGCCAATTTCCCTCTAAATTTATGGGTTTCTATAAAACTTACTGTGAAACTCAAGATGCTTGTAACAGTCAATTGCAGACTAATTTTATACTTTTTTCCACACAAATTATGTTGTTCAAGTCCTGTAGTCATTTTCACACTGTCTTATTGTGTTGTTGGCTGTTTGTTATCTGCTTATTTAAAGAAAATAGAGCAAGGTTTATAAAATCATGATTTTGGTTCCAGAATCTAACCTGGTAGTCATTTTACTGAGGTCTCCTCCATGTATTCAGTAAGGAGGAAAACATCAAATCCCTTGGCATTTTCGAGGTGATGGGGGAAGAATACATGATGTAAGAACGGCTTGGAAGCTGTTCTTTCTTCATGTGAATAGGAGGAGTTTATCACTTTGTTTATGGAAAGGGGACATGGGGGTGAGTGTTAGAAATGTCACAATCATCTGTGGTTGATGCATTAGATCCCCACTCCAGGGCATGTTGTTGTTTTAGGCTGTTAGGGGAATGGGTTAGGAAGATGCCCAGTGGTGCCAGCTGTGTGGCTGGCAAGCAGCTGGACCACAGAGGCGCCTCTTTGGCAGAGTCAACAGTTGGGCCAGAAAGGCTGTGAATCAGCAATGAGTGTAAACATTCGTTTAGTTTGAATGATTAGGAGCAAAGCTTCTGGTCTTCTGTTATTAGCTGATTGTGAGAGTGAAGTGGAGGAAAGCTGCAGCCCTTGTTGGAGAACAGTGCTGTTAGAAGCCAATAACTCAGGGGCTTTAAGGGAAGCCACTTACATTCAGAATATCAAGCGAAGCCACAGTGTTTGGAGGACAGGCTCTTGGTGGGTTCAACAAGGCTGAGTAGAACGATAGCAGACAGGAGAGAGTGGAAGCGGTTTGCCTGGCATTTTTGGCCAATGCTTGGGCTGAAAGCAGGGTGTCGGTTGTCGAGACCCTTCACAGTCACACCAGTTGCGCTACACGAATGGATTAACCTGACCCAAAGCTTTAGGGTAGAGGAGGAGTAGCAGGAACTGAGGGTACAGTGACCACATGCATGTATCAGTATTATTATTTGTTTATGTTTATGTCTCCTCCACTGGACTATGGATGCCTTCAGAGTGGTGATTGTGCATATTCATCTTATATCAGCATTATTTACTGAAATGAACTGAAGGGTGGGATGAATTTCCCTTTTTAATGTCGTTTTTTTAACCTCTTCCATTTAAGGATAACTTGTTATTCAGATATGTTCTGAGGAGCCCACAGTGTGTAAATTTACTTTTGTCCCTGTTAAAAGGTATGAGATTTAATGATGAAGGGTTGAACAAGGGCAGAGGATTGCATTTATATAAAGAGCATCTTTATATAAATGAAGAAATTATCATTGGTTCATTGTATATCAATCCATTCATTCATTCATTCATCAGACATATACTGGATATTACCTATTAAGTGCCAGGTGCTGGGGACACAAAACACAGCCTTATCAGTGGCTTACGAAGGAGCTAACAGATTTCTTTATTTGAAGTAAAAAGAGCAAGAGAATAATTATCCATCTAAATTATCTCCAAAGGAATTGTATCATGTAGATTGAAGGAGAGTTGGGAACAGTTCTTAAGAAATGTAGCTCAGAGATATTTTGTGTGATCAGCCTAAAATGTATTAACTGATAGCAACTTGAATTAACAAAATAATTTCAGTTACATATTTAGACATAACATTTTAAAGCTTGTTACTTTAGATAAATTTTTCTGATAAATTTACTCAAAGTACTTCTTTTTGTATAATAAAACTAATTACTTATTAGGGTAGGTAATATATTGTCTCTTTTAAAACCTGTAATGGAAGTTATTCCAAACTGAATAAATGTGTACTTTGTCAAATTTATTTTATTTATTTATTTCGGCCGCGTTGGGCCTTTGTTGCTACACACAGGCTTTCTCTAGTTGCGGTGAGCACGGGCTACTCTTTGTTGCGGTGCATGGGCTTCTCACTGTGGTAGCTTCTCTTGTTGCTGAGCATGGGCTCTAGGCTTCAGTAGTTGTGGCTCGCAGGCTCAGTAGTTGGGCTTCAGTAGTTGTGGCACGCAGGCTCAGTAGTTGGGCTTCAGTAGTTGTGGCACGCAGGTTCAGTAGTTGTGTCTCGCGGGCTCTAGAGCGCAGGCTCTGTCGTTGTGGTGCACGGGCTTAGTTGCTCCACAGCACGTGGGATCTTCCTGGACCAGGGCTTGAACCCGTGTCCCCTGCATTAGCAGGCAGATTCCTAACCACTGTGGCACCAGGGAAGCCCTGTCAAATTGTTAATCACTTACTTCTCACAAGGACCTCTAGAAACACCAGTCCCCAGAGCAGTTTCTTTTTTCCTCTTCCAGTTTTATTGAGATATAATTGAGATATAGCACAGTATAAATTTAAGGTGTACAGCATAATGATTTGACTTACATACATTATGAAATGATTATCACAGTAAGTTTCGTGAATGTCCATCATCTCACATAGATACAGAATTAAAGAAATAGAAAAAAGTTTTTTTCCTTGTGATGAGAACTCTTAAGATTTACTTTTAAAAATAAATAAATAAATTTATTTATTTTTGACTGTGTTGGGTCTTCGTTGCTGCACATGGGCTTTCTCTAGTTGTGGCGAGCAGGGGTTACTCTTCGTTGCAGTGTGCGGGTTTCTCATTGTGGTGGCTTCTCTCATTGTGGAGCGGGCTCTAGGCACGCAGGCTTCAGTAGCTGTGGCTCTTGAGCTTCAGTAGTTGTGGCTCGTGGGCTCTAGAGCGCAGGCTCAGTAGTTGTGGTGCATGGGCTTAGTTGCTCCGCAGCATGTGGGATCTTCTTGGACCAGGGCTCGAACCCGTGTCCCCTGCATTACGTGCCTAGTACTTTTAAAAAAAATCTTATAACTGGAAGTTTGTATCTTTTGACTACCTTCATCCAAAGCAGTTTCTTTTAAAAGAGAATTATAGGTAATGTTGCAAAGAATTGTGAGAAATCCAACTGATTTAATTTTTTTAACCTCTTAAAATACTCTGTATATTGTG
Source organism: Kogia breviceps (assembly GCF_026419965.1). NCBI lineage: Eukaryota > Metazoa > Chordata > Mammalia > Artiodactyla > Physeteridae > Kogia > Kogia breviceps. The sequence continues at coordinate 55,410,507 of NC_081318.1, forward strand.
GTTATGCAAGAAATACTCTTAAGTGACCCCAGTAGTTTTACTGGATGAGAGCAGGTAGGTTGTTTTTTAAAAATGTTTTATTTTATTATTATTTTTTTAACAAGTCAACCCATTTTTGTTGGCATAGTGCAGCTGTTATATGATTTGCTTTATAAATCATTGAAGCTCTCTTTTTTTTAACATCTTTATTGGAGTATAATTGCTTTACAATGGTGTGTTAGTCTCTGCTTTATAACAAAGTGAATCAGCTATACGTATACATATATCCCTATATCCCCTTCCTCTTGAGTCTCCCTCCCACCCTCCCTATCCCACCCCTCTAGGTGGTCACAAAGCACCGAGCTGATTTCCCTGTGCTATTATGCAACTGTGAAGATCTCATTTTTAAGAATGACTCTTTAAAATGATCTTTTGTCATATAGATTCATAGTCACCGCAGGCTATTAAAGAGGCTGCCTCAGAGTGAGGATGGATGTCTACAACTCAGAAATGTGTGGTGGCTCTCAGAGGCCATTATCTTCATTATTTTTCTCCTAGTGCTTTAGATGTGATTAAAAATGATTCTGTGTAATTGAGTATGAGGGGTTTATAGCATTAGTATTCCCCTTTTATATATATAAAATATATATAAAATATAATTTTTATTTATATGTTTAGTTTATATATATTTGTATACATATTTATGTATATTTTATTTATATATTTGTGTGTATGTACACAAATACACTACATATGCATACATATATCGAGAGAAATTTGAGGACTAAATAGAGTGCCTATATTAAGATAGGAATCTCATAGCATCTGACTTTATATTGTGAAATATTAGCTCAACTAATGACATTAGAAGGACACCAGTTTATATCAGCTGTGGATCTTATGACAACCTCTCTGAGGTGAAATGGAATTTTGTTGTATTGTTAGATATATTTCCTTTTTAAAATTTATTTATTTATTTTATTTTTGGCTGCGTTGGGTCTGTTGCTGTGCGTGGGCTTTCTCTAGTTGCGGCGAGCGAGGGCTACTCTTCGTTGCGGTGCTACTCTTCGTTGTGGTGCATGTGCTTCTCATTGGGGTGGCTTCTCTTGTTGTGGAGCACAGGCTCTAGGCGCGCGGGCTTCAGTAGTTGTGGCACGCGGGTTCAGTAGTTGTGGCTCGTGGGCTCTAGAGTACAGGCTCAGTAGTTGTGGCGTACTGGCTTAGTTGCTCCGCAGCATGTGGGATCTTCCTGGACCAGGGCTCGAACCCATGTCCCCTTAAATGGCAGGTGCATTCTTAACCACTGTACCTCCAGTGAAGTCCTAGATATATTTTCTGATGTCTGATTTAAAAATAGTTTATTTCGATGTTATCTTAGGTTGTCAAGTATTATTTAATATAATTAAAATTCTCCATCCATGAAATAATGTGGACAGGAGAGCACCAGTTTTTCATTGGTTGGAGAAATAAAATGTAGCAAGAATAATAAGTTTAAAATCACAGTATAGAAGCAGCCAGATGAGACTTGGGGTCAGACAAAATGAGTTTCTATTTGTTTTGCTCTTGGAGACCCTGCTATATGTTATATGGAAATCTGTTGGGTAAATTAATCAAATTCTCTCTGTCAGCTCTTCATAACAAGGCAGTGCATTAAGATGCATGTCTTGTTGTCATCATGTATCAGATATGCATAATATGTAGTGTTTCAGATCAGCTGCTGGAGCGTTTGGACACTTTTGTTCCTTTGGGTCCTTGAAGATGGAGAAGAGGTGGGTGTGGTAGAAGTTAGCTCAGTTACTCTGACAGTGATTATTATTTTATTGACACATTTCTAATGGAGACACAATTGTGATCCCAAATTAGAAGACTAAATAACTTATTTTTAAATGTTTGAAACTTTGTAGGGCTAACCAGATTTCAGCCATGCCAGGGTATGCGTTAGAATATGACCATGTATGCAAGTCACACGTTTTCTGAAAACCCTGTTGGAAAATTAAAGCCTTTTTTATGGATTCTGCAAAGAGATAAATTCCTGCATTTGGAAGTAGTATACATGTCGAAAGTATGGATGCTTGGATTTGTTTTGTAAGAGAGTATCAAGGTCAGAGTTTTAACTCTCCTCTTGTCCTATGTTCTTGTTATTCAGTTTTGATTTTTATATTTATTTTTAACGAACTACTTTAAGACTTGGCTAGTTGGGGTATGAATTTCAAACTATTGTATATTATCTAGCACCAGACATTTCTGATCTCTCATATTGCTGGTCTGTAAAGAAAACAGGGAGGGTCTTAAATTGAACCCACTTGTCTATAAACTTGATCAAATGTCACTTTAATCTCTGTACACTTCTGACAAACTCGAGCTATTTATGAAGTGCTTATAGTTCACTTGTTTGAGACGAGTATTTTAATTACCTGGTAGAGGTGAGTCCAGTTGGATATTCACCAGGCACTCTCATAACCGAGCTCTACCTAGTAGTATCGTGGGACTAATAGATACTGTCTGTTGCTTCTGAGAACATTCTGACTGGCAGTGCTCAGCTACCCTCTAGGATGCCCATGCTTTCTGCTTTTATTGGTTGAGCTGCATATTTTTGCTAATCATACTTGTGTTTGTAATAATACAATATAAAGGAGTAACGATAAACTGGTAAAATATAAGTGCATAAAGATAGAGTGTTAGGGGCTTCCCTGGTGGTGCAGTGGTTGAGAGTCCTCCTGCCGATGCAGGGGACGCGGGTTCGTGCCCCGGTCCGGGAAGATCCCACATGCCGCAGAGCGGCTGGGCCCCTGAGCCATGGCCGCTGAGCCTGTGGGTCTGGAGCCTGAAAAAAAAAGGTTGAGTGTTGTTGTTTTATGAAAAGTAAGTTAAACACGTTGGAAAGATATGACACAGGCACGTTCTAAACTTTTTTTTCCCCCTGTTGACTCTGGTGTGGGAGAGACAGCTCTAAAGAATGTACCAATTTAGAAGACTTTTGCCCAAGTGTCTTTAAATCTTCCCCTTATGAAACTCAATACTGGAATTTGTAGATGATGCTATATGGTTATGGTTAATGTGGGGGGAAAAAGACTGAATTCTGGATCGTCTTCAAAGAAAATTACTTCACTCTATTTCGAGAAATACTTGGGTGAATGTGTATTTGTAAAAATTAAGTTAGGTAAAATGTTTAAGCATATATTATACTTTTTTTCCTGGGTGAACTGCTACTTTAAATAACATTTTTGCTTTGTCCCTTTAGTAGTGGCATCCACTAGTGGTAGATTATTGCTTCACATTAATATACCTTTATCTTTTTATGCCCTGAGTTTGTATTTGAGTCTCATTCATTTGTTGTTTTTAATAATTCATATAGAGCCCCCAAATACTGAGGTTTGCATTTTCACTATCTAGTGAGAAAATATCTAGAAAACAGCAATAACCTGAAAAAATATATAAAACCTGTAGGGAGAATGTATAAATATCTAAAAGAAGGCTTTTCTTGTATGTGTAGAAGCAAGAGAAATACATTTTAAAACTTTTTATTTGGAAATAATTTAAATTTATAGAAAAGTTGTAAGAATAGTACAAAGAATATTTAAAGAGCCTTTACCATTTGCTTTGTTATTTCTCCTGCCTGTCTGTCTATCTATAAATAGATGGATAGATAAATATAGATACACACAATCACTCTCTCTTTCTCTCTCTCACACACACTCTCTCTCTCTCTGTCTCTCTCTTTTTCTGAACTATTTGAGAGTAAGATACATATAAGATAGTGTATATTTCCTAAGAATAAAGGTATTCTCTTACATCACCCCAGTGCAGTTATCAACTTCAGCATATTTAACATCGATATAATAGTTTTTATCTAATCTACGGTCTGTTTTCTGATTTTGTCAGTTGATCCAGTAACATCTTCTTATGGCATTTTTCCCCTCCAGTGCAAAACCAAGCCTAGGATCATGCATTTAGTTACCATATCTTTTTAGTCTCCTTTAATCTGGAACAGTTCTTCAACTTCTATATTTTATGACAATGACATTTTTAATAATAGGCATTCCCCCCCCCAATGGAATATCCCTCACATTATGTCTGTGTGATGTTTCCTCTTGTTTAAATTCAGGTTACATGTTCTGTTCCCTGCTGGAATTTTTCATAACTGGTGTGTCCTCAGGGTCTCACACCTGGAGGCATGTGATATCCATCTGTACCTTACTTTGGATGTTAATGTTGATCATCCAGTCAAGGTGTTAGCTGATTTCTGTATACTATCTTTTCCCTTTCCTACAAATAGGCAATATGTAGGAAGACATTTTAGTTCTATATAAATATCTTTCTCCTTATCAAAATATTCACCCCTAGATTTAGCATTCATGGATCATCCTTTACTATGGAGGTTGCAAAATGATGATTTTTCCCCCATACTGACCCATCAGTACTTCACCTTCTCATGTAAGCCAGAACCCTTCTTTTATTTTTCTCTTTTATTTCTTTATCCATTTATTATTGGTGTGAACTCATAGATTTCCATTTTTTGTCAATGGTTCATAATTCATTCCTATTTAAAAAATTATTTTGGTGCTCAAATTGTCTGAATCAGCAATGGGAACCTCTTCAAGCATATATATAGAAATCCTGAGTCCATATCAAATCCCAATTCTAATCCATACCCATGGACTTTTTCTTTGTCTTCTCCCATTTCCTATTTGTATCTCTCTTCTTCTATGGTGAGAACCCTAGCTCCTAATGACTTCAGTGTACTTACTAATTTGCTAAAATCTGTAATGTATCTGAAATAGTTTCAGAATTCTTTTGCCATAACTCTACAAATCACTCCTAATAAAAGAGTTTAGGGTTGTTTACAGTTCTCTGATGCTTCCCTCCCTCCAACCAAGAATTCCATGATCATAAATTATATAAATCTTCCTCCTTCTCCTCCTCTTCTTCCTTCTTTTGTGATGTTTGTAGTGTGCTTATATTATTCATTTCAAATACACTTAGGCTTGATTTTTTTCTGGTTTGCTTTCAGTTTTACTCCTCCCTCCTCATCTTTGTTAATTTTATTTTTCAAATGTCAGTAACATTAATGTGCTTCCCAAAGTCAAAACTACACAAAAAGGTACACTTAGAAAAGTTCCACCCCCTCTAGGATCCTTTCCATTCTGTTCCTACCCCTCAACCCCCATATAAGCAACCAGCTTCTTGTTTTCTGATGTGGTCCACACTGAAGGGGAGTGGAATTAGTATCCACTGTTTGAAGGGAAGCATGTCAAAGAATTAGGGGACATATTTTAAAACCACCATACTGTGTTTATGATTCTTTAAGACCTGTCTGTCTATCTAGTACACAGCCTGTTTAATTTCACATTCCAATCGTGCACACATATACCCAGTGAGGTCATCTATGTCCTGTAACACAAATGAGATTATCTGTCCTATACCTGCTTTTTAAAATTTATAATGTACTGTGCACATGAGCATATTAAAGTTTCTGAGAAACTTTTTAGAATTAAATCTCAAGTTTTTAAAATGACCTTGACCATAAAATTTCTCCCTACTTCACGCTTAACTTCTAAAAATTTTCCTAAGGAACTAGTGTTCCCACAGCTAAACTTTGTTCTGCTATCATCTTTAAGTAGGATGTTTGCTATTGTTTTCTTATAAGTCTTTTCATCATGTTAAATAAGTTTCTTTTTATTACTAGTTGATTGATTATTTTTTGAAGTAGCAGGACTATCTTGAAAGTTTCCAAATGCCTTTTTTACACTTCTGGATGCCCTGTGATTTTTCTGATTTGGCCTATTAGTGTAATATATTATTTTGATGTATTACCTAATGTTGGACAGCCGTAAAGTACATTCTATTTCACCTTAATTTGCTTTGCCAGTGTTTTTAGGAATTTTGTATTCATATTCATAAATGAGATTGGTTTAGAGTTTTAAAAATTTGCATTACTTTTGTCATGTTTGGATATGAGGGCTCTGGTAGTGACTAAGGGATTATCTGTTCCATGAAAATTCAATAGCACTTGCCCCCAAAGTATCCTTTAGGAAGATGGATATTTGATGACTTTACAATTTCTTATATACCAACTTTTTTACATCTCTTGGATTCATTATGGCAATTTATATTCTTGCAGTCTCCTCCATTTAATCTGTTATTTCTACTTTTCCTCCCCAAAGTTTAGTACTGAGTGTTTCTTATATATTTTTTTCTTTTTCCTTTCAAATCCATTAAATTCTGCTTCTGTTTTTTTCTTTTTTACTCCATTATCCTCCCAAGTACTTGTCTGGGCATAAGTTTCATTGTATATAATAGCTAGAGATCTGCTTTTTTATCAGAAATGCCAAGCATATTTTTAAAAGCCAATAAATGCTTCATTTTAAAATCACAATTGTGACGTATCCTGATTTATTTAGCTAATTCCCTGATCGTGCACAATTAGATTCTTTTTGCTTTTCTTGCTATTAAAATCAAGGCTTTAATATGCATCCATATATGTTTATATATGTTTCATCTCTCAGAATAAAATTTTTAAGTCAACGTGAAATTATATTTTAATGGAAATACCCAAATTGTTCTCCAGAAAGATTGTACCAAGTTAATTGTATGGAAGCCTCATACCATTGCAATTTCTGGATCTTCTTTTTCTTTGCCTAAATTGATGTGATGAAAATATTTAGTTTTTATTTGTATTACCTTGATTTCTACAGAGGTTGAACTTATTTTCAACTACTTATTGGTCATTTGCTTTTATGTGTGTGTACATGTGTGTGACTAGTCTGTTCCTAACCTTTGCAAATTTTTCCATTGGGGTAGTACTTTTTCATATTTTTAAAATTATTATTATTATTTTTTGCTGTACGTGGGCCTCTCACTGTTGTGGCCTCTCCCATTGTGGAGCACAGGCTCTGGACGTGCAGGCTCAGTGGCCATGGCTCACGGGCCCAGACGCTCCGCGGCATGTGGGATCTTCCCGGACCGTGGCACGAACCCGCGTCCCCTGCATTGGCAGGCGGACTCTCAACCACTGTGCCACCAGGGAAGCCCTTTTCTTATTATTTTAAGAGCTAATTGTTTTTCTAGGGACAGCAATCTTTGCGTTCTGTATTTGTATAGCGAATAATTTTTTCCAATTTGTCATCTTGCCTTCAAATATATATAATTTTTTAAATGTAGTTTAGTTTTGTTTTGAAATTTATTATTTATTTATTTATTTTTGGCTGTGTTGGGTCTTTGTTGCTGCACGCGGGCTTTCTCTAGTTGCGGCAAGTGGGGCTACTCTTTGTTGCGTGCACGGGCTTCTCATTCCAGTGGTTTCTGTTGTTGCGGAGAACAGGCCCTAGGTGCGCAGGCTTCAGTAGTTGTGGCACATGGGCTCAGTAGTTGTGACTCGCCGGTTCTAGAGCACAGGCTCAGTAGTTGTGGCGCACGGGCTTAGTTGCTCTGCGGCATGTGGGATCTTCCCGGACCAGGGCTCGAACCCATGTCCCCTGCATTGGTAGGAGGATTCCACTGCACCTCCAGGGAAGTTCTATATGTTTTTTATGTACAATTTGTTTTTCATTTTCAGGGAATCATATCTATCATTCCTATTATGGTTTCTGGTATTGGGATCATGTTTATAAAAATTTTCCCTATACTATATGAGAAAAACACTCACTCTTATTTTCTTCTGATAATTTCATTTTTTACATTTATATTTTTTAATTATCTGAAATTTATTTAGTATAAGGTTTGAGGAGGGAACTCATCTCTTCCTTTCTTTCAAACTGCTTTTCAGTTGCCTCAGTAGCATTTATTGAATAATCCATTTTTTCCCCCCTGCTTTGAAGTGCCACCATTATCATAAATTAATTTTCAGTATATACTCGGGCCTATATCTTGGTGATGATATTACATTGATTTGTCTTTCTCTACCTGTGTGAGTACCACTCCTTTAATTACTGAAGCATGATAATACATTTATCGTACATTTAGTCTTCCAGTGAACATTAGAATATTTTTTTCAAAATAGAAAACATTTCCTACTGAGATTTTGATTAGTGTGGCATTGAATTTGGAAATTAGCTTAGGAAGAATTAAAAATATTGAAATCTTTCTGTTCAAAACTAAGTTATCTTTCCAATTATTTGTTTTCTTCTCTGTTTCTTATTTGTATTTTCTAGTTTTCCTCAAGTAGGTATTATGGATTTCTTATTAATATTTACTCCCTGATAGTCTATACTTCCTTTTCTTGATGTTTTGATTGTACTTTTTACTCAATTATCTTTTTTGTCTGTTTTAATATTGAAAGCTGTTTTAGTCTACATATGAATTTTAATAAACAGTAGAGCATAGTGTGTGTCTTTGGGTTACTTGCTCCAACTTTCTCATCTTTAATAGTTGTAACTGCTTAATAAGAATTGTTTAAAGTTTAAATGATATTTAAAAGGAATTTGCACATGGTAGTTCTCAACAAATGTTAACTGCTGTTATTAGGATTTTTAGTTTTTGACAGGTTTCTCTGCATTTTCTTATTGTTTCCAGTAGTTTCTTTCAGTTGATTTTTGGTAATTTCCAAATATTTAGTCACTTAACTCCTATATAAACCTTTTGCCTTCTCTTTCCAGTTAGGTAAGATTTCAAAAAACCTTTCTGCAAAGCAGTTTAATTCAGGGAAAAGGTGTCCTGGATCATTACCATTTTCAGTTGTCTTTGACTTACTGATCAAAATGTCAGCCATCTCTTAATGTGAATGAATTTGGGGAATTAACTGGTGAAAAATGCATTATATAATTTGGCTTTGTTTATTTCTTCAAGAAGCTTTTGGAAGAGATGGTCTGTAAGCAAGTGTGCTCTCCAGAATGCCCTAGTTAAAAGTTGAAGGCAACATTATCTTATTAAAAGAGAAGGACTCTGTTTTGTTCCTTTGTTTGTATCTCATCTCCCTTCATAAGTACTGGTAAATCTTATCAACTAAATGGGTTAACCAAAAATTATTATATGGAGTGTATAAGATGATATAAAATTATTTATTATTTTCTATAAGTAAGATGTGGAAAAGATGATGAATTCAGATTGCTCCTAAAGCCATCAATCCTGAGACAGAGATTTGTTGAGAAAGTCAGCGGAATATTATTTTGTCTCCAATTAAAATCTTCCATGTGTTAAACATTCTGTCATGCTTAAAGTGAATTTTAAGTAAGTAATGCAGTTCCACTATATTGTATGAAGAAGAGAAAATGAAAAACTCTAACCAGTTACCAAACTGTTCGTGAACTAAAGACAAGGGAGGAAGACTGACTTAAAAATCCATTCCTCATGATTGCCTCTCACGAGTGAATGCATGATCTAATTGTGAATGAATTTTTTTTTTTTTTTAAAGCAGCAGCTGTGACTTATGCAATTTAGAAACGTTAACTTGCAACTCAATCAAACCATCCACATCAGGGCAGAAGGGATCATTTATTCAAAAATGGATTTCAGTATTTCTCAATCCATGATCTGGGTGGGCTGCAAACCCCATGTAAACATGAGAAGTAGGAAGATTTAAGGGATGGCTAGAGCAGTGAAATGCGTTCCTTTTTTTTTTTTTTTTCCTTTAGACCAAAAAAAATCATCTTCAACATGGGTCTGTTATGTTACTCACCCTTTTTTTTTTTAACTTTATTTTTGGCTGCTTTGGGTCTTTGTTGCAGTGCGTGGGCTTCTCATTGTGGTGGCTTCTCTTGTTGAAGAGCACAGGCTCTAGGCACCCAGTAGTTGTGACAGTACTTCAGTAGTTGTGGCACGTGGGTTCAGTTGTTGTGGCTTGCGGGCTGTAGAGCACAGGCTCAGTAGTTGTGGCACATGGGCTTAGTTCCTCCGCGGCATGTGAGATCTTCCTGGACCAGGGCTCAAACCCGTGTCCCCTGCATTGGCAGGCAGATTCTTTCTTAACCATTGCTCCACCAGGAAAGTCCCTCATCCATTGTTAAGGGTTTCACACAGGTTGGGTAAGGAGAAGCTGTGGGATAGTGAATTTTGGGGTTGAGGGAGGCTAATTAAACCAAGAACTGTGAGGGAAAAAAAAAGGCCTTACTTAGGAGATGGGATTTAAATTGGGTTCTGAAAGTTGAGCAGGATTTGGGTAGAAAGTGGAAAAGGGGGGCTTTTTGGAGAAGGGGAAAAGTTGGGGGTGATGATACTGAAAGTAAAAGGAATAATGGTGTATCAGAGCAAGAATGGATCTATTTATATGCATATTAACAACTAAATGTGTAATGGGATGGGGAGATGGGGAAGCCATGTACTAGATTTTTGGAGTATCTTGATTGCCAGGCAGTTTTTTTTTTTTTTTTTTTTTTTTTTTTTTTTTTTTTTTTTTTTTTTGCGGTACGCGGGCCTCTCACTGTCGTGGCCTCTCCTGCAGCGGAGCACAGGCTCCGGACGCGCAGGCCCAGCGGCCACGACTCACAGGCCCAGCTGCTCCGCGGCAGGTGGGATCTTCCTGGACCGGGGCACGAACCCGTGTCGCCTGCATTGGCAGGCGGACTCTCAACCACTGTGCCACCAGGGAAGCCCTCCAGGCAGGTTTTTTGCCCGTGGTACTTTGGGTAACAGCTCCCCACTCCCAACCCCCAAAGAAGGATTTAGGCAGTTATTTAAGCATATCATTTTACCTTTAAAATTTAATTAACTTATTCCAAAGGAATTTGAAAGAGAAAGACATTATTCGTCACAAAGAAACTTAACTTGCTTTAAAAAAGCAATTTCTGAGATACTTTGATAAATAAAATTGTGAAATGGTGGGGTCTTTTTCTGATGATCTAAAACAAATAGGATCAGTTGCTGCAGCTTAAAGCAATAACTGCTGAAGGACAGAAAAGACAGCCAATTAATACTTGGATTTAAGTCACCAGATTTAACAACTGAGAAATATGACTTAGAATTATGATTTCCTTTTTCTCAGTGTCACCTGAATCAATACCAACAATATTAGAATAACAAAGTATAAAGTTAAAAGGCTTAGGCTGCAAGGGAGGTATTAGGAAGTAAGTTCACGAAATCCAGGTTGGACTGTGGTAATCACAGAACAGTCAGAATACACATGTGTAACACATTCCTATGGCCCTTTCCTGAATCTAAAATAAACTGAATACAATTACTGCTTCACACATTTCCTGTGGACATCCAATATCTGGTTTTGACACCTGGGATCAGTAATAGACCAGTGAATACAGATTTCTAATGGAAGTCAGTAATGACACCTAAGAAAATAAATAAGAAATAGACATATAAGTGGAAATAGCATGTCTCTTGTGATCATATTTTAAAAAAAACCTAACAACCTAAAGACTTAATCTTTTTCACTTAGGTCATAATTAGCCTTCCCTATATGTCACTACTATTAAATTACTTAATTAAAATCTGTTTAATAATGTGTTTTATAAAAAAATTATTTTTCATTGTTTATATAGCACATGGAAATGGTGTAACAATTGCGTGTGTTAAAGCACCAAGTGAGTAACTCATGGCAATGATAATAACAGCATTAATAAAAACCCCACTGCTAGAATGGCCATCATCAAAAAATCTAGAAACAATAAATGCTGGAGAGGGTGTGGAGAAAAGGGAACACTCTTGCACTGTTGGTGGGAATGTAAATTGATACAGCCACTATGGAGAACAGTATGGAGGTTTCTTAAAAAACTAAAACTAGAACTACCATATGACCCAGCAATCCCACTACTGGGCGTATACCCTGAGAAAACCATAATTCAAAAAGAGTCATGTACCGGAATGTTCACTGCAGCTTTATTTATAATAGCCAGAACATGGAAGCAACCTAAATGTCCATCAACAGATGAATGGATAAAGAAGATGTGACACATATATACAATGGAATATTACTCAGCCATAAGAAGAAACGAAATTGAGATATTTGTAGTGAGGTGGATGGACCTGGAGTCTGTCATACAGAGTGAAGTAAGTCAGAAAGAGAAAAACAAATACCGTATGCTAACACATATATATGGAATCTAAGGGAAAAAAAAAGGTAATGAAGAACCTAGGGGTATGACGGGAATAAAGACACAGACCTACTAGAGAATGAACTTGAGGATATGGGGAGGGGGAAGGGTAACTTGTGACAAAGTGAGAGAGTGGCATGGACATATATACACTACCAAATGTAAAATAGATAGCTAGTGGGAAGCAGCCGCATAGCACAGGGAGATCATCTGGGTGCTTTGTGACCACCTAGAGGGGTGGGATAGGGAGGGTTGGAGGGAGGGAGATGCAAAAGGGAAGAGATATGGGGATATATGTATATGTATAGCTGATTCACTTTGTTATAAAGCAGAAACTAACACACCATTGTAAAGCAATTATACTCCAATAAAGAAAAAAACCCACTGCTAACAGATTATTGCAGAAGTAAACTGGAGAATACAATATATTGCAAGTAAACATGATATATTGAAAATGTATTATTATCATGTAGTAAAAAATGTCATACATAGTGACCTATTGGAAGAGTGTCCTAACATGGGATTTCTGAGACTGCAGGCATAAATATCTACATTGGTGGAGTCAGTGGTGACTTCAGAGACAGTTTAGAATAGCATTCATGTGTAGGAACAATATTTACAATGTGATTATATTATTATATCAACCTGTATGCCATAGTGAATTTGCAGAGTCCTTCCCTTCCCCCACTCCCTCGTTCCTTCTTTCCTTTCCTCTGCCCCACCCACCAAAATGACTGGGCATACATCTTGGTAAAAAAAAATTGCTGCTAATCATAAAGAACAGATATCTCAAGTTAACGATGTTAGTGCTTTTCTATGTATGGGCAGATGCAAGAATCTGGGGGTCATTGAAATTCTTCCTGAGATCTACATCTAACTATTTATGGAGCCTGTTTATCCAAAGCACAGGATGCCTCATCCTCTCATCCTGAATTCCTCTCAGGGTGCACTGCCAGTGGGCAGCTGCAGTGGGATACAACTTAACCCTTCTAGAACTGTGTGGTGAGCAACGCTCTTTGTTTTTCTTTGTTCATACTAACATGAATATTGGAGTCATATATATAATCATGTTGAATTCTGGCACCCTAGGAGAAGCAAATATGCCTAAATGTGCTTGAAAAGCTAGCAAGAGACTTGTGGAGTTCTTAAAAGGGACCTGTGGATACTTTGGGGAACCATAGAAGATGATGGTGCTGGTTTTAATGACTAATTTAATCTCAACTTTAAGATTTAAAAAAGTTTTGGTATTGGTACAGATTAAACACTACCTTTATTTTTATCTGTTGTCATCAGGATCATATATTGTTTTATATATGGCCTGAAGGGGTGTTTAGGGAGGCTGGGCATGGGTAGAGAAACTGTTTAGGTTGTTAAGGAAGAAATGACAGAGTATGGAGGAAAGGGATTACAGTAAGAGGGTACGCAGGAATTAAAATAAAAATGTTTAATTAAGTGGCCTGTGGTCTCTGAGTCCCTGGTCTCCTTTGAGGAGATAGTCTGAAGGCATTTTTACCATTCAGATCTTCGCATTCTGACCCTGAGGGAGAACTGTTAACCCAGAGTCATTTAGTTGCCTTGGGAAAGCATAGCAAGTTCATGGTTGTTGGGGACAGACTGCTTTTGTGTATTCAGTGTTCAAAAACTTGGTTTCCATAACTTAGGGAATTTTTGAAAATCTACAGAATTTGCTTCAATTACTTTGAAGACATGAAATGCATCTTATCTCAAAATATTTGAAAATCTATGGTATTTGCTTGAGTTACTTTGAAGACATAAAGTACGTCTTACCTATTTTCGGATTCCTCCCTAGGTAGGTTCTAGGCACTTAATCATTGTTTGCTGAACGGATGGAAGAATTTGAAAGTTGCTATTAAATTGCAGATCACTTGGAAGTCAGTTTTTGATGATCCAGTAAGAAGAGAAACTTTTGGTCTTCTTTAAGAAAATTTTTATAGAATTTATTCATGATTGATATAGGAGATTATGTAGTATAACTGCTCTCCTGATGCTTGAACCTACAGTTTTGGTTTTTATTTAAAATTTCTGAAGTTAATGTACTTTTTTAAGGATACATATGAAACTGCATTAGAAGAATCTGATCATTTGTTCTGAGCATCTTACTTTTTGATAAAGCAATGTGTCACCAAAATTGAAGGCCCACATCTTTAGACTACAAACCCTCTAAGGTAGATCTCAGCCTATTTTTAATGCTCTGAAGGGCACGCAAGGTGGGTTTGCTTGGTATTTGCTGTCTTAGAAGAGGCAGATGCTGTAACAGTTAAGTCTGTGGGCTCTGGAGCCAAACTCCCTGGCTCCAGATATGATGTGCTCCAATTTGAATTCTAGCTCTACAAGGATTCCAATTAAGTAGCTTATTTTTTCAGTCCTCTAGTTTCCTCATCTATAAAATGGGAACAGCAGTAATACCTACCTACCTCAGAGGATTGTTGTACAGATTAAGAATGGCAATTCATGTAAAATGCTTAGAACTACCTAATATTGTTATTATTAATATTATTATTAACTTCTTTTGCTATATATCTATGTAATTGTTATTTAGAAAGTGTTTATTAAATGAATTAAATAAAATACCACAATGTAATTTATTTCATCTTAGAAGGAAATTCTTTTAGAAACACTAAATACAGTACTTATAGCAATATTCAGTATAATAGTGTGGTTTCTCTCACATTGAGCCAGACGGTGTTTTCTAGCTACAAAATAAAGAATCCTTTAGCTGTGTGTCATTTTAGGAGCAATCACATACATTATTTTCAAATGAAATTAATATGGAATTTAAAAATCGATAATGGCAACTGTATAGAATTTTCCACTCAGTTGTAAATAATTATTTTTGCATTTTCATATTTTAAGAGCATCAAAAAGATGCATTAAAATAATTACACTTGTAAGGGCTTATTTTGACAAAGATTACTTTAGAAAGTAAGCAAATAAAAGCAAAAACAGAAAAAACCTGCGAGTTTGATTATAAAGGTGACCATGATACTCTTGATGCTCAACTCAGATTTAAGTCCTCAGTGTACTCTGTATTGTGATTTTTCTATTTTATTCATGGTAATAATTACTTGAAAATATTAAAATAACCCTCTAAAATGTACTCACATGCAGTTTGGTGATTTGCAGATAAAAATTACTTCATTCACAGATATTTATTTAACATCTAGTATATGTTTATCTCAGTGCTGAACAAGGAGGGTACAGCAGTGCACAAAGCAGACAAAAATCCCTGCCATCATGGAACTGAAGTGTGAAGGGAGGCAGATAATAAATCCATAGGTAAACTTTGTCTGTCTGCTGGCGTAGGTACTACGGGGAGAAATAAAGCAAGGGAGTACATAGGAAAGGTGGTAATTTTAATTAGGATGGTCGAAGAAGGCCTCAACAGAAAATGTGGCTTTTGAGCATAGACTTGGAGGCCATGAGAGACGGAGGCATGTGGATACATGGGGGAAGAGTATTTCAGATAGGGGGAACAGCAGGGAGGTCGCTGTGGGTGGAACAGCGTGAACGAAGGGGAGAGTAGTAGGAATGAGATCAGAAAAATAAGCAACATTGTATAGAGCTTTGTAGGCTGCTGTAAAACTGACTTTTAATGAAATGGAAAACCACTGGAGGTTTTTGAGCAGAGTAAAGTGATTTGGCTTCCGTTTTAAAAGAATCACTTCATGAGCTAGTCTGAGAAAAGACGGTAGGGAGCAACAGGAGCCTGGTTGAGAGGCCCCTGTAGTAATCTGTTAAAATGATGGTGGATCACATCACCATCCAACTAGGGTGGCTGCTCTGAAGATATTGAGAAGCGGTTGGAGTCTTGATTTTGGATGTAGAGTCAACAGGATTTGCTAACAGATTGGATATCAAATTAGAATTATCAAAGCTTTAGGTCTGAACAGCTTGAACGGTGGAATGACTATTAATGGACCCTTTGGAAAACTGTTGGAGGAGTCTGTTTTAGGATTGTTGTGGGGCAGGGGCTCAGCATTTTAGTGCCAGATGTGTTGAGTTTGATGGGAGAGGTGCAGGTTTCTGTGTATAATCCCATAGTACATGTGTTGTTACACTTACAGGTATTAAAAAATGGACATATATACACTACCAAACATAGGGTGGATAGCTAGTGGGAAGCAGCCACATGGCACAGGGAGATCAGCTCGGTGCTTTGTGACCACCTAGAGGGGTGGGATAGGGAGGGTGGGAGGGAGGGAGACGCAAGAGGGAAGAGGTTGTGGGGACATATGTATATGTATAACTGATTCACTTTGTTGTAAAGCAGAAACTAACACACCATTGTAAAGCAATTATACTCCAATAAAGATGTTAAAAAAAAAGAAAAAAAAAATAAAGGAAAGTGTGATATGGCGTGCTCCAATTTGAGAAATATATTCATCTTACATTTGGAATTATTTTGAAGATTTAAAGCTTCACTTGATTGCAGATATTTAGGAAGCCATATTTCTTTGGGTTTCTTGCTTATGTCATTGTTCCAACACTTCCTTTTTTGTAAGCCCAGAGTGTATGTTTTTGTTTGTGTGGTTTTAGACAAATATACCTAAACATTCCACTGCATATTATCTTTCACGGACTTATCGTTCAAATATAATCTACATTGGATAGCTGTGTGTTTATCCCCAAATGATGCCACAATTGTTCAAATATCTTTGGAATTCTGGTCTTATATTAATTCACAACTAGCTTATAAACCACTCAGGAAAATTAGTCTTTTAAAGAGAGTTTCAATTTTTGGACATTGACTTTCATTCAACCTCTGCTTTGGCACATTGTACATTGATACTCCTTACGAGTCGACAACTTTTCATGTGCCAAGTTTAGTCTTAAACTCATCAGTAGCCTAATGATGTGCACAGATGAGCCTGCATGAGACTCTGCCTGCTGGAGCCTGTGCTGGGCCCTTCCTGCCCTCTGCGTCCTGCCCCAGGACTGCTGGGCACCAGGACTATTCTCATCTCTGGGGCCAAGGATAGAGGGGGTTTGCAAGAACTGTTACTCGACATTTAACACCTTCTTATTTCTCTGAAATGGATATTATATATTAAAAATCTATTTAGTCCCAATAGATTCTTTTAAAGTAAATGGGGCACATTGCTATGTTTTTATGATTCTTTAATTATATAGTATCATCTTGGTGGAATCTTTGCCACACATTTTTTTTGTTTCCTATATCAGGATTTAGTTAACAATTCTCTTGAAAATAATGGCTTTATGGCTTTATTTAAAAAATCTTTATAGACACTAAATCATGTCACTTATCATGGCTGCTAGAAAGCCTAGCAAATTTGTCATCTAGAAAGTGTGAGGTACTTTTCCTTTGATTTAATTTTCTCATGCACTTATTTTTAAATTTAATTTTATTTTTAATTGTGGTAAAAGAACACATAACATAAAACTTACCATCGTAACTTTTTCTAAGTGTACAGTCCAGTTGTGTTATCTCTATTCACATTGTTATGCGAAGGATCTCTAGAACTTTTTCAAATTGCAAAACAGGAACTCTCATCTGTTGAATAACAATTCCCATTTCCCCCTCCCTCTCATCCACTTAGTTTTAAGAATTACTTAAAAAAAAAATCTAACACATGTACACAGAGCATTAAAATGTGTGAAATCATACATACTAAATATTAGATGACTGTGAAAAAAACAGTATTTTCCTATTTTCCATATATAGGTATATTCCATATATTTATAGCTTCCTGTCTTCCTCTACTAGTTCTTAATCTATGTAGACAATTAAATTCAACTCTTTTTGTTGTTTCTCAAGTATTTTTAGCATATATCACCATTCTTATTTAAATAATTAGTGTATACTTTCATTATGAAGACTACATTAGTATTTACTATCCAGTGCAATGGTAGACTGTGATATGTTGCCATTCTTGTACAACTCTTTGTTTCAATTTGAGTTAATAATTAAGATTCTGTTGCCTATTTGGTTACTTTTCTAAATCCTTACCCTTCTTTTTTCCCGCCAAATGTGATGGCAATCTTTTAAATGATTAAACGCTTTTGGGGACCTCTGTCTCATAGCTCCCACTTTTCTTGTGCCAGGCTAGATGCCTTATCCCTTAGATCAGAAGAATATTCATTATTCTGGGACTTCCTTCAGTGCTCTGTCAGGTTGGGTTGCCTGAATCAAGATTCCATACCTTGTGCTTTCTTATTTGATAGAACACTCAATCAGTAGTTTCCTAAGGAAAGGAATATCGGACGCTAATTTTTTTGTTCCTTAAATGCCTAAAGCTACCTTTATTTATGTTCTCACACTTAAATGATAGTTTGGCTGGAAATAGAATTCTACGTTGAAAGTAATTTTTTCCTATAGAATTTAAAAATCATTGTTCTATATTGTCTTCCAGATTCCATTTTTACTTTCAAAACTCTTTGCCATTGTGATTGCTAATTAGATATGTATATATGTATTTTACATTTTCTTTTCTTTGGATGCTCTTGGAGTCTTCTGTATATTATTATTTCTGTTATGGTACAATTTGTTAGTAATTTTCCTTATCATAGGTATCTTTTTGTTTCATTTGTTCTGCTGAACACTTGGTGAGCTCTTTGAATCTGGAGACTTATAATAACATTTGGTTCTGGTATGAATCCGGAGACTTCTGAGAATTTTTTGGTTTTATTACTTTGCTAATCACCTCTCTTCAATATTCCCTATAATTTCTTTCCTTTTTTTAAGAAATAAAATTATTTATTTATCTGTTTATTTATTTATGGGTGTGTTGGGTCTTTGCTGCTGTGCTAGGGCTTTCTCTAGTTTTGGTGAGCGGAGTCTACTCTTCGTTGCGGAGCGCTGGCTTCTCATTGCGGTAGCTTCTCTTGTTGCAAAGCACAGGCTCTAGGTGCACAGGCTTCAGTAGTTGTGGCTCGTGGGCTCCAGAGCACAGCCTCAGTAGTTGTGGTGCACGGGCTTAGTTGCTCCACGGCATGTGGGATCGCCCTGGACCAGGGCTTGAACCCATGTCCCCTGAATTGGCAGGCAGATTCTTAACCCCTGCACCACCAGGGAAGTCCCATTTTCGATAATTTCTGAACTCCTGTTAGTTAAAATTTTGGGTCTACTTGATTATAGGATTGGTATTCTAATATTCTTATTTGTTCACTTACATTTCCCATTCTTTGGTTTTTTGTTTCTATTTTCTAGGAGATTTTCTTGACTTAGTTTTGCAACACTTGGTTTAAAAAATTTTTTTAAAAAAATCTTTATTACAATGGTGTGTTAGTTTCTGCTTTATAACAAAGTGAATCAGCTATACATAGACATTTATCCCCATATCTCCTCCCTCTTGCATCTCCCTCCCTCCCTCCCTCCCTATCCAACCCCTCTAGGTGGTCACAAAGCACAGAGCTGATTTCCCTGTGCTATGCGGCTGCTTCCCACTAGCTATCTATTAAACCTTTGGTAGTATATATAAGACCATGTCACTCTCTCACTTCGTCTCAGCTTACCCTTCACCCTCCCCGTGTCCTCAAGTCCATTCTCTACGTCTGAGTCTTTATTCCTGTCCTACTCCTAGGTTCTCCAGAACCATTTTTTTTTTAAGATTCCATATATATATATATATATATATATATATGTATATGTATGTTTATGTATATATATATATATGTTAGCATACGGTATTTTTCTCTTTTTGACTTACTTCACTCTGTATGACAGACTCTAGGTCCATCCACATCACTACAAATAACTCAATTTTGTTTCTTTTTATGGCTCAGCTATAATCCATTGTATATATGTGCCACATCTTCTTTATCCATTCATCTGTCGATGGACACTTAGGTTACTTCCATATCCTGGCTATTGTAAATAGAGCTGCAATGAACATTGTGGTACCTGACTCTTTCTGAATTATAGTTTTCTCAGGGTATATGCCCAGTAGTGCGATTGCTGGATCGTATGGTAGTTCTCTTTTTAGTGTTTTAAGGAACCTCCATACTGTTCTCCATAGTGGCTGTATCAATTTACATTCCCACCAACAGTGCAAGAGGGTTTCCTTTTCTCCACACCCTCTCCAGCGTTCATTGCTTGTAGATTTTTTTGATGATGGCTATTCTGACTGCTGTGAGGTGATACCTTATTGTAGTTTTGATTTGCATTTCTCTAATGATTAGTGACGTTGAGCATCCTTTCATGCGTTTGTTGGCAATCTGTATATCTTCTTTGGAGAAATGTCTGTTTAGCTCTTCTGCCCTTTTTTTTTTTTTTTTTTTTTTTTTTTTTTTTTTTTTTTTGTGGTATGCGGGCCTCTCACTGTTGTGGCCTCTCCCGTTGCGGAGCACAGGCTCCGGACGCGCAGGCTCAGCGGCCATGGCTCAGGGCCCAGCTGCTCCGCGGCATGTGGGATCTTCCCAGACCGGGGCACGAACCCGTGTCCCCTGCATCGGCAGGCGGACTCTCAACCACTGCGCCACCAGGGAAGCCCTTCTGCCCATTTTTGGATGGGGTTGTTTGTTGTTTTGATATTGAGCTGTATGGGCTGCTTGTAAATTTTGGAGATTAATCCTTTGTCAGTTGCTTCATTTGCAAATATTTTCTCCCATTCTGAAGGTTGACTTTTCATCTTGTTTATGGTTTCCTTTGCTGTGCAAAAGCTTTTAAGTTTCTTTAGGTCCCATTTGTTTATTTTTATTTCCACTTCTCGAGGAGTTGGGTCAAAAAGGATCTTGTTTGATTTATGTCATAGAGTGTTCTGCCTATGTTTTCCTCTAAGAGTTTTAGAGTATCTGGCCTTACATTTAGGTCTTTAATCCATTTTGAGTTTATTTTTGTGTTTGGTGTTAGGGAGTGTTCTAACTTCATTCCTTTACATGTAGCTGTCTAGTTTTCCCAGCACCACTTATTGAAGAGGCTGTCTTTTCTCCATTGTATATTCTTGCCTCCTTTATAAAAATAAGGTGACCATATATACGTGGGTTTATCTCTGGGCTTTCTACACTGTTCCATTGATCTATATTCCTGTTTTTGTGCCAGTAGCATACTGTCTTGATTACAGTAGCTTTGTAGTATAGTCTGAAGTCCAGGAGCCTGATTCCTCCAGCTCTGTTTTTCTTTCTCAAGATTGCTTTGGCTATTCAGGGTCTTTTGTGTTTCCATACAAACTGTGAAATATTTTCTTCTAGTTCTGTGAAAAATGCCATTGGTAGTTTGATAGGGATTGCATTGAATCTGTAGATTACTTTGGGTAGTAGAGTCATTTTCACAATGTGGCTTCTTGCAATCCAAGAACATGGTATATCTCTCCATCTGTTTGTATCATCTTTAATTTCTTTCATCCATGTCTTATAGTTTTCTGCATACAGGTCTTTTGTCCCCTTAGGTAGGTTTATTCCTAGGTATTTTATTCTTTTTGTTGCAGTTGTAAATGGGAGTGTTTCCTTAATTTCTCTTTCAGATTTTTCATCATTAATGTATAGGAATAAGAGATTTCTGTGCATTAATTTTGTATCCTGCTACTTCACTAAATTCATTGATTAGCTCTAGTAGTTTTCTGGTAACATCTTTAGGATTCTCTATGTATAGGATCATGTCATCTGCAAACAGTGACAGTTTTGCTTCTTGTTTTCCAATTTGGATTCCTTTTATTTCTTTTTCTTCTCTGATTGCTGTGGTTAAAACTTCCAAAACTATGTTGAATAATAGTGGTGAGAGTGGACAACCTTGTTTTGTTCCTGCTGATCTTAGAGGAAATGGTTTCAGTTTTTCACCATTGAGAAAGATGTTGGCTGTGGGGTAAGTTCCCTCTATGCCTACTCTCTGGAGGGTTTTTGTCATAAATGGGTCTGGAATTTTGTCAAAAGCCTTTTCTGCATGTTTGATATGATCATATGGTTTTTATCCTTCAATTTCTTAATTGGTATCTCACACTGATTGATTTGCATATATCGAAGAATCCTTGCATTCCTGGGATAAACCCCACTTGAACTTGGTGTATGATCCTTTTAATATGTTGTTGGATTCTGTTTGCTAGGATTTTGTTGAGGATTTTACACCTATGTTCATCAGTGATAATTGGCCTGTAGTTTTCTTTCTTTGTGACAACTTGTCTGGTTTTGGTATCAGATTGATGGTGGCCTCGTAGAATGAGTTTGGGAGTGTTCCTCCCTCTCCTATATTTTGGAAGAGTTTGAGAAGCATGGGTGTTAAGTCTTCTCTAAAGTTTGATTGAATTCTCTGTGAAGCCATCTATCTGGTCCTGGACCTTTGTTTGCTGGAAGATTTTTAATCACAGTTTCAATTTCAGTTCTTGTGATTGGTCTGTTTATATTTTTGATTTTTTCCTGGTTCAGTATCAGAAGGTTGTGCTTTTCTAAGAATTTACCCATTTCTTCCAGGTTTTCCATTTTATTGGCATATAGTTGCTTATAGTAATCTCTCATGATCCTTTGTATTTCTGCAGTGTCAGTTGTTACTTCTCTTTTTTCATTTCTAATTCTGTTGATTTGCAACTTCTCTCTTTTTTTCTTGATGAGTCTGGCTAATGGTTTATGAATTTTGTTTATCTTCTCAAATCTTGTCTCAAAGAACCAGGTTTTAGTTTTATTGATCTTTGCTATTGTTTCCTTCATTTCTTTTTCATTTATTTCTGATCTGATCTTTATGATTTCTTTCGTTCTGAGAACTTTGGGGTTTTTTTTTGTTGTTGTTCTTCTTTCTCTAATTGCTTTAGGTGTAAGTTTATATTGTTTATTTGAGATGTTTCTTGTTTCTGGAAGTATGATTGTATTGCTGTAAACTTCCCTCTTAGAACTGCTTTTGCTGCATTGCATAGGTTTTGGGTCATTGTGTTTTCATTTTCATTTATTTCTAGGTATTTTTTGATTTCCTCTTTGATTTCCTCAGTGATCTCTTGGTTATTAAGTAGTATAGTGTTTAGACTCCATGTATTTGTATGTTTTACAGATTTTTTCCTGTAATTGATATCTAGTGTCATAGTGTTGTGGTTGTAAAAGATACTTGATATGATTTCAGTTTTCTTAAATTTTCCAAGGCTTTATTTCTGACCCAAGATATGATCTATCCTGGACAATTTCCATGAGCACTTGGGAAGAAAGTGCATTCTGTCATTTTTGGATGGAATGTCCTATAAATATCAATTAAGTCCATCTTGTTTAACATATCATTTAAAGCTTGTGTCTCCTTATTTATTTTAATTTTGGATGATCTGTCCATTGGTGAAAGTGGGGTGTTAAAGTCCCCTCCTATGATTGTGTTACTATTGATTTCCCCTTTTATGGCCGTTAGCATTTGCGTTATGTATTGAGGTGCTCCTATGTTGGGTGAATAAATATTTACAATTGTTATACCTTCTTGAATTGATCCCTTGATCATCATGTAGTGTCCTTCTTTCTCTCTTGTGATGGTCTTTATTTTAACGTCTATTTTGTCTGACATGAGAATTGCTACTACAGCTTTCTTTTGACTTCCATTTGCATGGAGAATCTTTTTCTATCCCCTCACTTTCAGTCTGTATGTGTCCCTAGATCTGAAGTGGGTCTCTTGTAGACAGCATATATACGGGTCTTGTTTATATATCCATTCAGGCAGTCTATATCTTTTGGCTGGAGCGTTTAATCCATTTATATTTAAGGTAATTATCAATATGTATGTTCCTATTACCATTTTCTTTATTGTTTTGGGCTTGTTATTTTAAGGCTTTTCCTTTTCCTGTGTTTACTGCCTAGAGAAGTTCCATTAGCATTTGTTGTAAAGCTGGTTTGGTGGTGCTGAATTCTCTTAGCTTTTGCTTGTCTATAAAGGTTTTAATTTCTCCGTCAAATCTGAACGGATCTTTGGTGGGTAGAGTAATCTTGGTTGTAGATTTTTCCCTTTCATCACTTCAAATATGTGCTGCCATTCCCTTCTTGCTTTTAGAGTTTCTGCTGAAAGATCAGCTGTTAACCTTATGGGGATTCCCTTGTATGTTATTTGTTGTTTTTCCCTTGCTGCTTTTAATATTGTTTTTTCTTTGTATATAATTTTTGATAGCTTGATTAATATGTGCCTTGGCATGTTTCTCCTTGGATTTATCCTGTATGGGACTCTCTGCGCTTCCTGGACTTCATTGACTTTTTCCTTACCCATATTAAGGAAGTTTTCAAGTATAATCTCTTCAAATATTTTCTCAGTCCCTTTAGTTTTCTCTTCTTCTTCTGGGACCCCTATAATTTGAATGTTGGTGCATTTAATGTTGTCACAGAGGTCTCTAAGACTGTCCTCAATTCTTTTCATTCTTTTTTCTTTATTCTACTCTGCAGTAGTTATTTCCACTCTTTTATCTCTCAGGTCACCTATCCATTCTTCTGCCTCAGTTATTCTGCTATTGATTCCTTCTAGAAAATTTTAAATTTCTTATATTGTGTTGTTCATCATTGTTTGTTTGCTCTTTAGTTCTTCTAGGTCCTTGTTAAACATTTCTTGTATTTTCTCCATTCTATTTCAAAGATTTTGAATCATTTTTACTATCATTACTCTGAATTCTTTTTCTGGTAGTCTGCCCATTTCCTCTTCATTTGTTTGGTCTGGTGGTTTTTACCTTGCTCCTTCATCTGCTGTGTGTTTCTCTGTCTTCTCATTTTGCTTAACTTGCTGTGTTTGGGATTTCCTTTTTGCAGGCTGCTGGTTCATAGTTCCCATTGTTTTTGGTGTCTGCTCCCAGTGGGTGAGGTTCGTTCAGTGGCTTGCATAGGCTTTCTGGTGGAGTGTACTAGTGCCTGTGTTCTGGTGGATGAAGCTCGATCTTGTCTTTCTAGTGGGCAGTACTGCATCCAGTGGTGTGTTTTGGGGTGCCTGTGACCTTATTATGATTTCAGGCAGCCTCTCTGGTAATGGATGGAGTTGTGTTCCTGTCTTGCTAGTTGTTTGGCATAGTGTGTCCAGCACCGTAGCTTGCTGGTCATTGTGTGGAGCTAGGTTGAGATGGAGATCTCTGGGAGAGCTTTTGCCATTTGATATTATGTGGAGTTAGGAGGTCTCTTGTGGACCAATGTCCTGAACTCGGCTCTCCCACCTCAGAGGTACAGGCCTGACACCCGGCCGGAGTACCGAGACCCTCTCAGCCACACGGATCAGGGATGGGAGCCACTGTAGTGCCTAGCTGAGTGTGAGGCAAACTTCCCCGCCTCTTCCCCCGCCTTCAGCTCCGAGCCCAGCTCCTGGTTCCTGGGCTGGGCCACACCCCCCCCCCACACCCCTGCCTAGCACTGCTCCTGCCCTGAGGCCAGCTGGACATACTCTTGCTTTAAATTTTTAATTTTATTTTTACTGTCAGAGATATCTTTCATTGTCACTGATGAGTTCTTCTGCATAGCATTCTGTTCTTATTATGTGATTTCTTCTTTCTCTGAAGATATTAATTTTACATTTTTTGGGGGGATTCTGTGTTTATTCTCTAGGGGATATTAAATATAATTGTTTAAATAAAAAGTTTCTCTTTTCTTTTAAAGTATTCTTCTGTCTTTGCAATGTCTTTGTTATATCCACACCCCTTTTTTTCTGTTTATTTTTGTATGTTGCCTTTATAAGTTGGAGGCTGTTCTTAAATGTGTAGTTATCATTCTCTATCAAGTGTTTTTTATTTTATTTTATTTATTTATTTTTGGCTGCATTGAGTGTTCATTGCTGCACGTGGGTTTCCTCTAGTTGTGGCTAAAGAGTAGTGGGGGCTACTCTTCGTTGCAGTACATGGGCTTCTCATTGCGGTGACTTCCTTAGTTGTGGAGCACGGGATCTAGGTGCTCAGGCTTCAGTAGTTGTGGCACGTGGGTTCAGTAGTTGTGGCTCGCGGGCTCTAGAGTGCAGGCTCAGTAGTTGTGGCGCATGGGCTTAGTTGCTCTGCGGCATGTGAGATCTTTCCGGACCAGGTCTTGAACTCGTGTCTCCTGCTTTGGCAGGCGGATTCTTAACCACTGCACCACCAGGCAAGTCCTCAGGTGTTCTTTAAGAGTGTGTTCTGACATGACTAGCACCCCTCTTTTTGCGTACATCTTATTGGCAGGTCGTTTTGGCTGGTGATGAAGTGGTAAGCAAGGCGCTTCAACAGGGGACTCATAAATGTCAGTATGTAAAGCCTCTTTTTTCTTAGAAAGATTTATTTTTTTTCTAGAGGAGACTCTTTTAGCCTCTTAGATGGGGAAATCGGGCCATATGTGTTTAAGCAGATCAAGGGAGTTGATCTGAGAGTTCTAGTGTTTTTCCATTTGCAAATTTTCACTCAGTCCCTCTTTGTTCAGTGCTGATTCTCAATCCTCTTTCCCTTGATGATAATTCTGATCTTCAAGCCTGTAAAGGTTATTTTCTCCAGAGAATAACCTGGCTGCATTGACTAAGGGTGGAGGCCTGGGGGTTTCATTTGCTCCATAGGGAGACTTTACCCAGCCCACCTGCTTACAGTTCTGCTCCTCACTCTGTTTTTGGTTAACTGGCTTGTCAGAGTTTTGTCTGTGAATTGGCTCACATCTCACTGGTATCCCCCTGACAGGCACTTGACCAGCAGCTTTCTAAGCTCTGTCAAACCCGTAATTGTTTCTCCAGCGTTTTTGAATGTTTCTGACTTTCTCTTTGTCCTGGTGGGTGTACATACTTTCTCTTCCTTTACTGGCATGTATTTTGAGAGGGAGAGAAGACAGAAGGTCTGGATGGGTAATCTGCCATGTTTTATCAGATGTCCTACTCAGCTATTAAAATTTTCATTTTATCTTGCTATATTCTAAGTATTGTACTATCTACCTTAAAAGTCATTTCTGGAATACAGCTGGGTACAAAATGCTTTAAAAGCTCCTTTTAAAGGATAGAGCTGTGAGTGGGTATGAAACTTCAAGATGCAACAGAACACAGAATTGAGAGTTCCATGAAACCTTAATATAGTGATATATAGTGAATAGAATTTAGTATAATTAAAGAAAACTTTTAAAATTTTAGTTGTCTGAAGTATGTTATCCCCATTCCTTCTACCCAGGCTGTCTTCAGAAAAAAAAAAAAAAAAAAGGGAAAAAAATGCCAAAGAATAATAGAGTATGCCTCTCAGGCACATTTTGTTTCCATTGTTCCCTCTCTTTCCCTGCTTTGTGAGTACTTTAGAGATGTGGGGATTTTGACAAATAGCTGTGTGATTTTTTTGCTGACCACTATAATTTTTTCTATTACTAAAAATAGATTGTAAAATAAAAAGAATTCAGGTTTTATTGTTTCTAGGTCTGATCTGTATGTATTTTTCTTTCTGATAGAACTATTCTATGAAAGTTCACAGTGCTGAATTATGACCCTGTTAATTTTCAGAGATAAATTTAATCTTTGGTGTCATGTGACTTAAATTTAGGTAGGCAAGTGAAATTGTACAAGAGCTATTTTATATTTGTGTTTTCTCAAATAGGGTAACTGAGGTTATCTACTTATATGGAGTCTAATAATAAATAGACCAAATCCTCCTTATATGTTTTCTATACATTATGCAGATTTAGTACATTTTTGTATACATCTCCTAAACAGGGAGTAATGCATTTATTTAAGAGCAGTTTCCTTGCTGGAGTGTATTTCTTATAATGATATATAGATGTAAAACATTTTATTTGAAGTTTAATTAGCTCTTGAGCACATTGTAATTGGATTTTCCATCTCACTGCATAGTGCATTGGCAAAAGTTCAGTATTTGGCCAAAGGTATTTTTATTTTATGTAATAAATACATATATAGTGTTACCAAAGTTCAAGGCATTATTCTAAGTTCTTTACAAAGATCAACTAATTTAATTCTTAAAACAGTTGTCTGAAGTTGGTACTGTTATTATCTCCATTTTCTGGTTAGGAAATCTCAGAGAGTTGAAGGAACTTGTTGGAAGTCACACAGCTGGTAAGTGAGAGTCATGATGTGAACCCAGGCAGTCTAGTTCCCGAGTCCACGGTCTTGACCACTCTGAAATAAAATAGTAACTTATACCAGAATGATCACTTTGTGTCAACATAAAGCTGTTACAGCTCCCCTTCAAGTCTTTATCTGAACCATGATATTCATTAAAGAACTTGTGGAGTAACCATAAGATTCCAAATAAAGTAAAAGTCTACCAAAAGAAAAGAAAACAAAACTACTCCAAACCTATTGACTGTCTTGGTGCTAGTACAACAAAAATGACAAAGAACCATGTCAAACTTTACATTTAATGATCGTGAAAAAGGAAAGCATGAACCTGTCTAAACTATTTATATCTATAAAATTTCTCTGGCGGTAGGAGGGGTATAGAGCAGGTACTACTCAGCAGTTCTACTGTGATTTCAGCTAGTACTCTTGGAGACAGGACTCCTTCTCAGTAATTATTGAGACCCTTTGGATATCTTAAAAGCAGACAGAACCAAATCTGGTTTGGTAGTAACCTGGCAGATTTTATTATCCCTCCATAGGCAATGAACCACACAGAAGGCAGGAGGTGTGACACCTTAAATATTTCAAAGGTATTTATTGTTGACCAAAACCTAATGGGTTCCTTCAGCACAGGGTTACACCCTACTCTCTCTGTAACCATCCGCATTGTCTTACTAGGAGAGGATGGATTGAAGAGCACATTTTTCAGAAGTGATAAAAGAAACTTTCATGCCTTCAACTTGGAATATTTTTATTTTCTCTTTGTGAGGTCCTAATATGTGCACATAGGCATTAGACTTTGATAGCATGATGATGGATCCTTCCCGCATTTGTAAGGCTGCAGTAAATATCAGGATTACTCAGATCTTGTATCAACCTGGAGAAAACTAGAAAGTATTCTAGGCAATGAGGGAATGCAGATTATCTGGTTCCTGCGTTAGATAAGAGTATGTTGGATTGAAGACTCTCCACAATTTAATCCAAGAGCAGCTATAGCTACAAGTTCACAGGGCTCAGACAGAAGTACAGAATACCCGTTTGTGTCTAAAGCCAGCATGGCGCCCACTATGTGCTGTGTTAAGGAGAGACTAACATGATCATGAAAGATCGCACCATCAAGATACTCATAGGAAAGAACAGAATATGAAAAATAGTATGAGATTAAGTGTTTTATAATAGAAACTAGGTATGTTTGGGTAAATAATACTTTCCAGTTACCCACAAATTCAGAATCCTGAGGGTTTGGAGTATAAGGAACGATTTGGTCTGCAGACTCAGGCTTGAATCCTGGCTCCACCACTTAATGTGACCTTGGACATGCTGCTCGACCTCTCTAAGCTTCATTTTTCTCATCTGTAAAATGGGGAGAATAATAGTATCGACCTCCTAGGATGTCAATATGATTAATGACATAATATGAATAAGCATTTAGTACAATGCCTGACACATTGAAACAGTACATTTTAGTGATAATAGTATTAGCTGCAATCATCATCAGCAGCAGCAGCAACATCTCCCTCTCCTTCACGTACTCACCCTGTTGATTTCATTTGCAAGTGTTTCTCAAATTTCTTTTCTCCCCTGTCACCTCAGTCTTAGTTTTCATCCCTCACCTATACTGCTGCAGTAATGTCCTGTCTGGCTTCAGTGACTCATTCCTTACCTCTGAAATGCATCCTCAAAATTCTAGCTAGTAATCACTTTAAAACTCAAATTTGACATTGCCCCTCACTGCTAAACCCCTTTCAGTGTTTTTTATAGCCTTCAAGATAAAAGTGATCCTTCTCATAGTTTGTATGTGTCCCTAGGTTTGAAGTGGGTCTCTTGTAGACAGCATATATATGGGTCTTGTTTTTGTATCCATTCAGCCAGTCTGTGTCTTTTGGTGGGAGCATTTAATCCATTTACATTTAAGGTAATTATCGATATGTATGTTCCTATTACCATTTACTTAATTGTCTCAGGTTGTTCTTGTAGGTCTTTTCCTTCTCTTGTGTTTCTTGCCTAGAGAAGTTCCTTTAGCATTTGTTGTAGAGCTGGTTTGGTGGTGCTGAACTCTCTCAGCTTTCGCTTGTCTGTAAAGGTTTTAATTTCTCCATCAAATCTGAATGAGATCGTTGCTGGGTAGAGTAATCTTGGTTGTAGGTTTTTCTCCTTCATCACTTTAAATATGTCCTGCCACTCCCTTCTGGCTTGTGGAGTTTCTGCTGAAAGATCAGATGTTAACCTTATGGGGATTCCCTTGTGTGTTATTTGTTGTTTTTCCCTTGCTGCTTTTAATATGTTTTCTTTGTATTTAATTTTTGACAGTTTGATTATTATGTGTCTTGGCGTGTTTCTCCTTGGGTTTATCCTGTATGGGACTCTCTGTGCTTCCTGGACTTGATTGACTATTTCCTTTCCTATATTAGGGAAGTTTTCAACTATAATCTCTTCAAATATTTTCTCAGTCCCTTTCTTTTTCTCTTCTTCTTCTGGGACCCCTATGATTTGAATGTTGGTGCGTTTGATGTTGTCCCAGAGGTCTCTGAGACTGTCCTCAGATCTTTTCATTCTTTTTTCTTTCTTCTGCTCTACAGTAGTTATTTCCACTATTTTATCTTCCAGGTCACTTATCCGTCCTTCTGCCTCAGTTATTCTGCTGTTGATCCCATCTAGAGTATTTTTCATTTCATTTATTGTGTTGCTCATTGTTGCTTGCTTCCTCTTTATTTCTTCTAGGTCCTTGTTAACTGTTTCTTGCAATTTGTCTATTCTATTTCCAAGATTTTGAATCATCTTTACTATCATTATTCTGAATTCTGTTTCAGGTAGACTGCCTATTTCCTCTTCATTTGTTAGGTCTGGTGTGTTTTTATCTTCCTCCTTCATCTGCTGTGTGTTTTTCTGTCTTCTCATTTCGCTTATCTTACTGTGTTTGAGGTCTCCTTTTTGCAGGCTGCTGGTTTGTAGTTCCTGTAGTTTTTGGTGGCTGTCCCCAGTGGCTAAGGTTGGTTCAGTGGGTTGAATAGGTTCCCTGGTTGGGGGGACTAGTGCCTATGTTCTGGTGGATGAGGCTGGATCTTGTCTTTCTGGTGGGCAAGTCCACGTCTGGTGGTGTGTTTGGGGATGTTGGTAGCCTTATTATGATTTTAGGCGGCCTCTCTGCTAATGGATGGGGCTGTAGACCTCTTTGCTGGGGATAGGGTGTCCAGCACTGTTCGTTGCTGGTCCTTGGGTGAAGCTGGGTCTTGGTGTTGAGATGGAGATCTCTGGGAGATTTTCGCCGTTTGATATTGCGTGGAGCTGGGAGGTCTCTTGTGGACTAGTGTCTTGAGGTTGGTTCTCCCACCTCAGAGATACAGCCCTGGTGCCTGGCTGGGGTGTCAAGGGCCTTTAATCCACACGGCTCAAAATAAAAGGGAGAAAAAAATAGAAAGGAAAGAAAAGCTAGGAAGGAAAGAAGGAAGGGAGGAGGGAGGGAAGGAAGGAAGAAAGCAAGAAAGGAAGGAAGGAAGGCGGAGCGGAAGAAAGGGAGGAAGAGAGGAAGGGAGGAAAGAAGGGAGGAAGGAAGGAAGAAAGGGTAGGAGGGAAGAAAGGAAGGAAGAAAGGAAGAAAGAAAGGGAGAAGACAAAATAAAGTAGGATAAAGTATAGTTATTAAAATAAAAAATAATTATTAGGAAGAAAAATTTCTATTAAAAAAAACAGAAAAACGGGTCGGTCTAACCCTAGGACAAATGGTGAAAGCAAAGCTATACAGACAAAATCTCACACAGCAGCACACACTTACACACTCACAAAAAGAAAAAAAGGGAAAATAATAGTATATCTTGCTCCCAAAGTCCACCTCCTCAACTTGGGATGATTCGTTGTCTATTCAGGTTTTCCACAGATGCAGGGCACTTCAAGTTGATTGTGGAGCTTTAATCCGCCATTTCTGAGGCTGCTGGGAGAGACCTCCCCCTCTCCTCTTTGTTCGCACAGCTCCTGGGGTTCAGCTTTGGACTTGGCCCCGCCTCTGCGTGTAAGTCGTCCGAGGGCGTCTGCCCTTCGCTCAGACAGGACAGGGTTAAAGGAGCAGTTGATTCGGGAGCTCCGGCTCACTAAGGCTGGGGGGAGGGCGTGGCACGGGTGCGGGGCGAGTCCGCGGCGGCAGAGGCCGACGTGACGCGGCACAGGCCCAAGACGCGCCGCGCGTTCTCCCGGGGAAGTTGTCCCTGAATCCCGGGACCCCGGCAGTGGCGGGTTGCACGGGCTCCCGGGAGGGCCAGTGTGGAGAGTGACCTGTGCTCGCACACAGGCCTCTTGGTGGCGGCAGCAGCAACCTTAGCATTCCACACCCGTCTCTACTGTCAGTGCTGACAGCCGCGGCTCGCGCCCGTTTCTGGAGCTCCTTTAACGCGGTGCTCTTAATCCCCTCTCCTCGCGCCCAAGGAAGCAAAGAGGCAAGAAAAAGTCTCTTGTTTCTTCCGCAGCTCCGCGCCCGTTTCTGGGGCTCCTTTAAGTGGTGCGCTTAATCCCCTCTCCTCGCGCCCAGGAAGCAAAAAGGGAAGAAAAGGTCTCTTGCCTCTTCGGCAGCTCCAGACTTCAACCGGACTCCCTCCCGGCCAGCTGTGGCGCACTACACCTTCAGGCTGTTTTCACTCTGCCAACTGCAGACCTTTCTTTGGGATCCGACTGAAGCCCGAGCCTCAGCTCCCGGCCCCCGCCCGCTCCGACGGGGGAGCAGACAAGCTTCTCGGGCTGGTGAGTGCCGGTCGGTACCGATCCTCTGTGGGAATCTCTCCGCTTTGCCCTCCGCACCCTGTGGCTGCGCTTGCCTCTGCGGCTCCGGAGCTTCCCTCTCTGCCACCCGCAGTCTCTGCCCGCGAAGGGGCTTCTAGTGTGTGGGAGTCTTTCCTCCTTCACGGCTCCCTCCCACTGGTGTAGGTCCCGTCCCTATTCTTTGTCTCTGTTTATTCTTTTTTCTTTTGCCCTACCCAGGTATGTGGGGAGTTTCTTGCCTTTTGGGAAGTCTGAGGTCTTCTGCCAGCGTTCGGTGGGTGTTCTATAGGAGAAGTTCCACGTGTAGATATATTTCTGATGTCTCTGTGAGGAGGAAGGAGATCTCCTCGTCTTACCCTTCCGCCATCTTAAGCTGTTTCCCGATCCTTCTCATAGTTGCAGGAGGAGAGTCTCTCCTTAGGTTTAAGCCCTAGATGGTTATTTTCAGCTATTACAGACTGCCATTCACAGTCTTGGAGAAAGAGACAAAGTGTCCTGCTTCCTTGCTACATTTTAGATCATAAAGTCAACCACTGAGCACTCCTCATTGCTACGTTTTCCAGTCTTATGAAGGAGAGATAATGATCTTCTGCTTTATGTTTTGGGTTTTTTTTGGTTTTGTTTTGGCCGTGAGGCATGTGGGATCTTAGCTCCCTGACCAGGGATTGAACTCACACCCCCTGTATTGCAAGAGATAATGATCTTGATACCTCCTCCCTGCTCATGGTCATACAGCTCTTTAGCCAAGTCAGTAAGCATTTATGGACTATTGGCCATGCATTTCACAAATTAGACTAGACTTGTTCTTTCTGAATCTCAGTTTGATGCCCTTATCATTTAAATAATTTTTGAATTTACTGTGGGATGGAAATTTTATTGGAATGTTATAGCACGTACAGTTTATGTACTAGTTATTTTTGTTTGTTTGTTTTTTTGCGGTACCCGGGCCTCTCACTGTTGTGGCCTCTCCCGTTGCGGAGCACAGGCTCCGGACGCACAGGCTCAGCCGCCATGGCTCACGGGCCTAGCCGCTCCGTGGCCTGTGGGATTTTCCCGGACCGGGGCACGAACCCGTGTCCCCTGCATCGGCAGGCGGACTCTCAACCACTGCGCCACCAGGGAAGCCCCTGTACTAGCTATTTTTATCTTATTTTGACTCCACCAGCATTTCTATACATCTCTTTTGACAATATAGGAAATTTGGGATGAAGGCTGGTAATCAGAATTGGCTTCCCAGCAGTATATGGGTCTCCCTTGAGATCAGGAGGGGTTCCTACATTCATAGGGTTATTTTATATTTTCTTTGTTTCACTTGTGTGAACTCTAAAGTTATAGATCTGATATCTTTGTAGACACAAACCCAAGTTTCATTTTCTACCTTATATAATAGCACTGACTTGCATTTTTCATTATATTTTGCATAGAGGTCACTGCACTGTTATGATGTGAAAGAAAAACTGCTTTAAATTCAAGGCCTTTTTTCTATCAAGTTAAAAAAAAAATTCTCCCCAGAGAGAAGCATTTTGCCAGCAGGGTTCTACAGCTTGTGGGGTGTACTAGGAAAGGGTGCATGAAAATATGAAGCACGTGAAGGAAAGAATAGTTATGTAGCCTGTGTGTGAAAAGCCAGATTTCTTTTTCATGCTATTATAGGAAGTATTTCAGATTTTGTACATATTTGCTTTTTTCCATTTTGAAATGGTTGCTCTGTGTCTTCTTGCCAAAAGTATTTAAAATGTGATGACTTCTGAGGAATGTAAATATTGAGGTTGATGTCTAAAGGTCATTTTTAAAATTTAAAACGTCTACGCCACTCCTTCATACTTAAATATTTATGGAACAGAAGTTGTATAAGTTATATAAACTGTTGATGAGTCCTGGAATAGACCCTCGTCTGTGTTGCCCACATAGAGTTGGAGGAAATGAGCCAAGATTAACACCTACTCTGTGAGTGTTCCCAGCTGGGGACAGACATCTTTAGGGGTTTCCCCATTCTCCTGTAATTTGAATCTTTGTAGTGAATAGCTATGCAGAGCTGTACACTCATGGTTGTATTGTTGGGAACTTCCAGAAAAGGCTTATTAAGAAAGTGGATGAGGAGGGCAGACATTGACCTAGTTTGCGCTACAGCGTAACTGTGATGTGTTACTTCTTTGTCCCTAGACTCAATTCAGTGAATGTCCTAGGCACACATGAAGAAGTCCCAGTGAGAGAATATCCACTTGCTCCTTAATTTTGGGTCCTGTCTTTGTTTATTCTTCCTAATGATTCCCTTTCTAGATCCTCTCTGACTTGGTATTAATTTTAAACCTGCTTACTAAGCAGAGAAAAGATATTTAAGCTGGCTCTGATACCATACATTGTTCATTTAGCCAAGTTATTTTGCTTCCTTGAATATTAAAGTTCTTTTGCTTCTTGAACATTTAAATCAAGGTGCTGTTTTAATGTAAAAAAAACAGGACTTTTTATATGCCTTTGTCTAGACCAACTGAGCTCTCTTTTACTTTAATCTGAAGTTTTGTATTGGATAAACTTTAGACTGTTTTGTTATCAGAATGATCAGATGCCAGCTTTTCACTAATTTAAAAAAGCCATAACTGAATTTTCTTGTTGAATACCCAACATAGTATTAACATTTAGTGTTGTAAGTTAACTGATTCACTGTGTATACATGAGGCTCTGTGTGCATTAATTAAAGACTCATGTAAGTGTTCTTGAATTGGAGAGCTAATTGATTTAAAGTTGAAAATATTCAAATAAGAACGTGCTGAGAAAATGTTTCATTTGGAAAATTAGTTAAAGTTTTGTGATCAAGAAACTATGAATACCTTTTAAGTATGAAAAGAGGTTAAATAATTATTTAAGACTTAGGTGGCATGTTTTATTTCTGTGTAGACCTCGAGCAGCAAAATTGCTACCTCAACTAAGAACAGACATGATTATGTGGGTTATATAAACTATGTGATCAGAGTAATTTTTGTCAGATGAAATTCTGATTGCTGTTTCCCTGCTTAATGACACTCTATTGCCTACAAGATAACACTCAAAACTCAGGCCAGCACATAAGACCCTTCATGATTGCCCTTTGTCTGCTTTCAGCCTTATTCCAAGCCTCATCTTTTACCTACCTTGCTTTCTTCTCCCCCAACTTTCCCCAGATTTCCTGTAGGGAACTACTTATCTTCCCATAAATACGTTATAATATTTCCTACCTTATTTGTTGCACCCATGCTCTTCTTTCTGTCTAAAGATCCCCTCGCTGTCATTATGAGGCTCTAAAAATATAACTTGAAAATATTTAATGACTCCTTTTGGCATTATACTATATGTATAAAAGTAATAAATAATTGAAATATATATTCTCTACCCCAGTAAGAAATGAGTAAGAGTAAAAAATGATTAATTCATGTATTCATTCAACAAATATTTTTTGAGCACCTACTATTTGCCAGGCATTGTTCTTGGCCCTGGACATTTAAGAGTGAGCAAATAGAGAAATCCCTGTCACCATGGAACTTTTACTTTAGTGGGGATGAGAAGCAGATAATAAACACCTATAATATAATGGTCAGGCAGAA
Organism: Kogia breviceps; assembly: GCF_026419965.1. Classification (NCBI taxonomy): domain Eukaryota; kingdom Metazoa; phylum Chordata; class Mammalia; order Artiodactyla; family Physeteridae; genus Kogia; species Kogia breviceps. Next base: position 55,446,682 of record NC_081318.1, read on the forward strand.
GTGCAAGGAATATAAACCAAAGAAAGCAAGGCAAGGGGAAAGAGCAACATGGAGGGGGGAGTGTTGGTAAAATGGTCAGGGAAGGTACTTCTGCAGTGACGTTTGAGTGCAGATATGTAAGAAGGGAGGGAGCAAACTGTGGGAGTATATGGAGGAAAAGAGTGCAGGTCTAGAGGGGATTAATGTTCTTAAGAAACAAGGAGCATAGATACAGAAAACAAGGGAAAGATAGCGCCTTGCTGGTCATGGTTAGAGTGTAGCATTTTATTCTAAGTCAGAAACTGAGGTTTTCAGCAAGGCAGTGGTATTTTCAAACACTGATTGCTGTGTGTAGATTGGGGCAGGGGAAAGAGTAGGAGAGGGGCAGCAGAAAGACCAGTTAGGAAGCTGTTGTGATCATCCAGAGATACACTGTGGCTTGGACCAGGAGGAAAGCAGTGGAGGTGCTGTGAACTGGTTGGATTTGGAATATGTTCTGAAAGTAGACCCACAACTGGCCATTGGATTGGATGTAGGATATAGGACAGAGCAATCAAGGATTCTCAAGGTTTGGACTACAGGCATCGAGTGTGTTAATGGTAGAGCCTAATGGAGAATGGTTAGGGGAGGAGCAGGGTTGGGAAAGTATGGAATCAGGAATTTGGTTTTGGACTTGTCAAGTTTGAGATTCTTACCAGATATCTGTAAGGAATTGTCACATAAGTAGTTGGATATATGAGTCTGAGGATGAAGGAAAGGTAGGGCCTGGAGATATAACTTTGGGAACGCTCAGAGCGTTGATGGAATTCAAACCATATGAGCCATGACTTTTGAATCACCTAAGGAAGGAGTGTAGACAGAGATGAAAAGAGGTCCAAGGTCCCATTCCTGGGACAACTCCATCTTTAGAGGTTGGGAAGAGAAGCCTCTAGCAAGGGAGACTGAGAAGGCAGAGCCAGTGAGGTAGGAAGAAAGCTAGCCTTGGAGCCTAAGTGAAGAAAGAGTCCAAGGATGGAGGGGGTGGTCAGGTGTGTCAGTTGCTGCTGAGAGATCCAGGGAAGTGCTCATGGAATTGGCAGAGTGAGGCCATTGCTGCCCATTGGTGGAGTGAGAGGACAGAGGCCTGATTAAAATAAGTTTAAGAATGAAATGATTGTTGCATTTACTTTTGGTGTCAAAAATCATTGCCAGTTCTGATGTGTGATAACTGTTTTGCTTTATACACACACACACACACACATTCTGTTATAAACCTAAAATTAATAAAATGTCATATGTCAATTATATCTCAATTTAAAAAACAAACAAACAAACAAACAAAAATGACAGTGAGAAGAGGCAGTGGAGCCAATTAGGATTAACTACTCTTTTTGAGGAATTTTGGTGTAAAGGGAACAGAGAAGTGAAAGGGGGAGGGGTTCAGAGATCAAGGGAGATTTAAGGGAGAAGATAACTTTGGGAATAATTACAATTTCACTCCCTCACCTCTTCTTTTGTTAAACAACAAGAAGACATGCGTAGCTGAAGCACTCCTTAGCTCTAATATTTACAGTCCTTATAAACATGACAAAAATTGTCATGGAAAGAGAGAGAGCTTTTTACATTCTCTATGGTGTTAAAATATTTAATAAAGTATCAGATTTCAGGGCTTTCTTCTGTAACTTTTCAGATGTCAGATGGTATCTTTGAACTGGTATAAAGCTGAACTGCCCTGTGTGAGATTTTCTGTGAGCCAGAATTAATTTCAGAATAAAAATTTTAGAGAGGACTTCTATGTCTGAAACAAAATTTGTGACAGTTATAGTAATATTCTAATTCTTTTAGAATACCTACATGGATTAAAAGAAACATTTTCCTAATAAAAAGAAGTGTTGGATGGATGTGCCAGTTGTTAAGAAAAAAAATTGAAAAGTACTTAAATACTTGAAGAAAATTAGCTGATACATGCTACTTGATGTTTGTTCTGATAGGAAGGGTAAGTTTTAGTTAAAATTAATTGCCCACAATTATATGCTTATCTCACATTTTCAGTGTTGGGGGGTGGATCTCTTGGAGAAGAGATCTTCTTCAGAATCGCTGTGGTGCTGGTATTTTCACCTGTACTTGGCATATACTGTTCTACCACTAATTGCTTTTTAGTGGTGTTTATATTTTCATTTTAATTTCATGCTAATTGAAATGATAGCACAATATTGAATTCTACCTATAAATTTCTTACCTACTATTAAAATACAGTTTCTTAGTTGTACTATCTTATGCTACTTTAGTGCGGACAGAGGGAAAATACTTTCGCAAATGTGAGAAAGAGGAGATGGGGGTGGGTTCTTCTGACTGAGATTTAGCACATGTGGGTAGACTCTGCTTCTACATAGATATTATCATGGATAATTTCCTAGATTTTTATAAGAAAGCCAATTATTTGTGTATATTTTGAAAGCTGATGCCTCAGAATTTAATTCCTTCTTTGATCACATGGAACATTTTGTTTAGTACGGTCTCAGAAGACAGAGTCCTGCTTCCTGATGGGCATCAGTTATCTTAAAACACCCCCAATTTTTTCTGAAATGTGCACCTTCCAATTTAGTACTGTTTATTTGAAAAGTTACCTGGTTGCTACTGGCAAAATTGATTCTTGATGAGGTTTTTTGTTTGTTTGTTTTAAATCTTCTCATGTCTAGTTTTGCATAGCAGCCAGGTATGGATACATCATGTGGCTGATTTTCCTGTTAGTAAATGTAAAGTTCTCTTCTAGCATTCGCTGCTTCATAATTTCTCTTGTGTGTCCCGAAGGTAAAATCTCATGTTATCATTCTAACCTGTTCAATAAACTTTATTTATTTATTTATTTATTTTTATTTTTTATTTTTTTTTTTGCGGTACACGGGCCTCTCACTGTTGTGGCCTCTCCTGTTGTGGAGCACAGGCTCCCGACGCGCAGGCCCAGCGGCCATGGCTTGCGGGCCCAGCGGCTCTGCGGCATGTGGGATCCTCCCGGACCGGGGCACAAACCCGTGTCCCCTGCGTTGGCAGGCGGACTCTCAACCACTGCGCCACCAGGGAAGCCCCAATAAACTTTATTTTATTTTATTTTTTTAACGTCTTTATTGGAGTATAATTGCTTTACAGTGTTGTGTTAGTTTCTGCTGTATAACAAAGTGAGTCAGCGATACGTAGACATATATCCCCACATGCCTTCCGCGTTGTGTCTCCCTCGCACCCTCCCTATTTCACCCCTCTAGGTGATCAGAAAGCACAGAGCTGATCTCCCTGTGCCATGCAACTGCTTCCCACTAGCTATCTACTTTACATTTGGTAGTGTATATATATTCATGCCACTCTCTCACTTCGTCACAGCTTACCCTTCCCCCTCCCTGTATCCTCAAGTCCATCCTCTACTTCTGAGTCTTTATGCCTGTCCTGCCGCTAGGTTCTTCAGAACCTTCTTTCTTTTTTTTAAGATTCCATATATATATGTTAGCATATGGTATTTGTTTCTCTCTTTCTGACTTACTTCACTCTGTATGACAGACTCTAGGTCCATCTTCCTCACTACAAATAACTCAATTTCGTTTCTTTTTATGGCTGAGTAATATTCCACTGTATATATGTGCCACATCTTCTTTATCCATTCGTCTGTTGATGGACACTTAGGTTGCTTCCATGTCCTGGCTATTGTAAATAGTGCTGCAATGAACATTGTGGTACATTTCTGTTTTTGAATTATAGTTTTCTCAGGGTATATTCCCAGTGGTGGGATGGCTGGGTCATATGGTAGTTCTATTTTTAGTTTTCTAAGGAACCTCCATACTGTTCTCCATAGTGGCTGTATCAATTTACATTCCCACCAACAGTGCAAGAGGGTTCCCTTTTCTCCACACTGTTTCCAACAGTTGTTGTTTGTAGATTTTTTGATGATGGCCATTCTGACTGGTGTGAGGTGATACCTCATTGTAGTTTTGATTTGCATTTCTCTAATGATTAGTGATGTTGAGCATCCTTTCATGTGTTAGTTGGCAATCTGTATATCTTCTTTGGAGAAATGTCTGTTTAGGTTTTCTGCCCATTTTTGGATTAGGTTGTTTGATATTTTGATATTGAGCTGCATGAGCTGCTTGTACATTTTGGAGATTACTCCTTTGTCAGTTGCTTCGTTTGCAAATATTTTCTCCCATTCTGAGGGTTGTCTTTTCATCTTATTTATGGTTTCCTTTGCTGTGCAAAAGCTTTTTAAGTTTCATTAGGTCCCATTTGTTTATTTTTGTTTTTATTTCCATTTATGTAGGAGGTGGGACAAAAAGGATCTTGCTGTGATTTATGTCATAGAGTGTTGGGCCTATGTTTTCCTCTAAGAGTTTTAGACTGTCTGGCCTTACATTTAGGTCTTTAATCCATTTTGAGTTTATTTTTGTATACAGAATTAGGGAGTGTTCTAATTTCATTCTTTTACATCTAGCTGTCCACTTTTGCCAGCACCATTTATTGAAGAGGCTGTCTTTTCTCCATTGTAGATACTTGCCTCCTTTATCAAAGATAAGGTGACCATATGTGTATGGGTTTATCTCTGGGCTTTGTATCCTGTTCCATTGATCTATATTTCTGTTTTTGTTCCAGTACTGTACTGTCTTGATTACTGTAGCTTTGTAGTATACTCTGAAGTCTGGGAATCTGATTCCTCCAGCTCCATTTTTCTTTCTCAAGATTGCTTTGGCTATTCGGGCTCTTCTGTGTTTCCACACAAATTTTGAAATTTTTTGTTCTAGTTCTGTGAAAAATGCCATTGGTAGTTTGATAGGGATTGCACTGAATCTGTTGATTGCTTTGGGTAGTATAGTCATTTTCACAGTGTTGATTCTTCCAGTACAATAACATGGTATATCTCTCCATCTGTTTGTATTATCTTTAATCTCTTTATCAATGTCTTATGGTTTTGTGCATACAGGTCTTTTGTCTCCTTAGGTAGGTTTATTCCTAGGTATTTTATTCTTTTTGTTGCAGTGGTAAATGGGAGTGTTTCCTTAATTTATCTTTCAGATTTTTCATCATTAGTGTATAGGAATGCGAGAGATTTCTGTGCATTCATTTTGTATCCTGCTACTTTACCAAATTCATTGATTAGCTCTAGTAGTTTTTTGGTAGCATTTTTAGGATTCTGTATGTATAGTATCATGTCATCTGCAAACAGTGACAGCTTTACTTCTTCTTTTCCAATTTGGATTCCTTTTATTTCCTTTCCTTCTCTGATGGCTGTGGCTAAAACTTCCAAAGCTATGTTGAATAAGAGTGGTGAGAGTGGGCAACCTTGTTTTGTTCCTGATCTTAGTGGAAATAGTTTCAGTTTTTCACCATTGAGAACGATGTTGGCTGTGGGTTTGTCATATGCCTTTATTTTGTTGAGGTAAGTTACCTCTGTGCCTACTTTCTAGAGGGTTTTTATCATAAATGGGTGTTGAATTTTGTTGAAAGTTTTTTCTGCATCTATTGAGATGTTCCTATGGTTTTTCTCCTTCAGTTTGTTAATATGGTTTATCACATTGATTGATTTGCATATATTGAAGAATCCTTGCATTCCTGAGATAAACCCCACTTGATCATGGTATATGATCCTTTTAATGTGCTGTTGGATTCTGTTTGCTAGGATTTTGTTGAGAATTTTTGCATCTATGTTCATCAGTGATATTGGCCTGTAGTTTTTTTTGTGTGAGTGACATCTTTGTCTGCTTTTGGTATCAGGGTGATGATGGCCTCATAGAATGAGTTTGGCAGTGTTCCTCCCTCTGCTGTATTTTAGAAGAGTTTGAGAAGGAGTTTGATAGAATTCGCCTGTGAAGCCATCTGGAGATTTTTAATCACAGTTTCAATTTTAGTGCTTGTGATTGGTCTGTTTATATTTTCGATTTCTTCCTGGTTCAGTTTTGGAAGGTTGTGCTTTTCTAAGAATTTGTCCATTTCTTCCAGGTTGTCCATTTTATTGGGATAGGGTTGCTTGTATTAATCTCTAATGATCCTTTGTATTTCTGTAGTGTCAGTTGTTACTTCTCCTTTTTCATTTCTAATTCTGTTGGTTTGAGTCTTCTCCGTTTTTTTCTTGATGAGTCTGGCTAATGGTTTTTCAATTTTGTTTATCTTCTCAAAGAACCAGCTTTTAGTTTTATTGATCTTTGCTATTGTTTTCTTCATTCCTTTTTCAGTTATTTCTTACCTGATCTTTATGATATCTCTCCTTACGCTAACTTTGGTGTTTTTTTGTTCTTCTTTCTCTAATTGCTTTAGTGTAAGGTTAGGGTCTTTATTTGAGATTTTTCTTGTTTCTTGAGGTAGGATTGTATTGCTATAAACTTCCCTCTCAGAACTGCTTTTGCTGCATCCCATAGGTTTTGGGTTGTTGTGTTTTCATCGTCATTTGTTTCTAGGTATTTTTGGATTTCCTCATTGATTTATTCATTGATCTATTGCTTATTTAGTAATGCATTGTTTAGCGCCATGTGTTTGTAATTTTGGCAGATTTTTTTCCTGTAATTGATATCTAGTCTCATAGTGTTGTAGTCGGAAAAGATACTTGATATGATTTCAATTTTCTTAAATTTTCCAAGGCTTGATTTGTGACCCAAAATATGATCTATCCTGGAGAATGTTCTATGAACACTTGAGAAGAAATTGTATTCTGTTTTTTTTGGATGGAATGTCCTATAAATATCAATTAAGTCCATCTTGTTTAATGTATCATGAGAGCTTGTGTTTCCTTATTTATTTTCATTTTGGATGATCTGTCCATTGGTGAAAGTGGGGTGTTAATGTCCCATACTATGATTGTGTTACTGTCAATTTCCCCTTTTATGGCTGTTAGTATTTGCCTTACGTATTGAGGTGCTCCTATGTTGGGTGCATAAATATTTACAATTGTTATATCTTCTTCTTAGAGTGATCCCTTGATCCTTTTGTAGTGTCCTTCTTTGTCTCTTGTAATAGTCTTTATTTTAAAGTCTGTTTTGTCTGATATGAGAAGTGCTACTCCAGCTTTCTTTTGATTTCCATTTGCATGGAATATCTTTTTCCATCCCCTCACTTTTAGTCTGTATCTGTCCCTAGGTCTGAAGTGGGTCTCTTGTAGACAGCATATATATGGGTCTTGTTTTTGTATCCATTCAACCATTCTATGTCTTTTGGCTAGAGCATTTAATCCATTTACATTTAAGGTAGTTATCGATATGTATGTTCCTATTACCATTTTCTTAATTGTTTTGGGTTTGTTATTGTAGGTGTTTTCCTTCTCTTGTGTTTCCTGCCTAGAGAAGTTCCTTTACCATTTTTTTGTAAAGGTGGTTTGGTGATGCTGAATTATCTTTTGCCTGTCTGTAAAGTTTTTAATTTCTCCCTCTAATCTGAATGACATCCTTGCTGGGTAGAGTAATCTTGGTTGTAGGTTTTTCCCTTTCATCTCTTTTAATATGTGCTGCCACTCTCTTCTGACTTGCAGAGTTTCTGCTGAAAGATCAGCTGTTAACCTTAGGGGGATTCCCTTGTATGTTATTTGTTGCTTTTCCCTTGCTGCTTTTAATATTTTTTCCTTGTATTTAATTTTTGATAGTTGATTAATATGTGTCTTGGCATGTTTTTCCCTAGATTTATCCTGTATGGGGCTTTCTGTGCTTCCTGGACTTGACTGAGTATTTCCTTTCGCATATTAGGGATGTTTTCGAATATAACCTCTTCAAATATTTTCTCAGACACTTTCTTTTTCTCTTCTTCTGGGACCCCATACTTTGTATGTTGGTGTGTTTAATGTTGTCTCATAGGTCTCTAAGACTGTCCTCAATTCTTTTCATTCTTTTTTCTTTATTCTGCTCTGTGGTAGTTATTTCCATTCTTTTATCTTCCAGGTCACTTATCCGTTTCTCTGCCTCAGTTATTCTGCTATTGATTCCTTCTAGAGAATTTGTAATTTCTTTTATTGTGTTGTTCATCAGCGTTTGTTTTCTCTTTAGTTCTTCTAGGTCCTTGTTAAACTTTTTAAATATTTTCTCCATTCTATTTCTGAGGTTTGGAACTTTACTATCGTTACTCTGAATTCTTTTTGTGGTAGACTGCCTATTCCTCTTCATCTGTTTGGCCTGGTGGGTTTTTACATTGCTTCTTCATCTGCTGCTGCATATTTCTCTGTCTTCTCATTTTGTTTAACTTACTGTGTTTGAGGTCTCTTTTTTGCAGGCTGCATGTTCGCAGTTCCCGTTGTTTTTGGTGTCTGCCCCCAGTGGGTGCGGTTGGTTCAGTGGCTTGTGTAGGCTTCCTTGTGGAGGGGACTGGTGCCTGTGTTCTGGTGGGTGTGGTGGATCTTGTCTTTCTGGTGGGCATGGCCTCAGCTGGTGGTGTGTTTTGGGGTGTCTTTGAAGTTATTATGACTTTAGATAGCCTTTCTGCTAATGGGTGGGGTTGTGTTCCTGTCTTGCTAGTTGTTTGCCATAGGGTGTCCAGCACTGGAGTTCGCTCGCCGTTGGGTGTAGCTGGGTTTTAGCGTTGAGATGGAGATCTCTGGGAGATCTCTTGCCAATTGATATTATGTGGGCCTGGGAGGTCTCTGGTGGATCAGTGTCCTGAACTTTGGTCTTCCCCCTCAGAGGCTCAGGCCTGACACCAGACTGGAGCACTAAGACCCTGTTAGCCACACAGCTGCTAGTGTTGGAGGGGCTTCTGCAGAGGTGGGGGGTGGCTGTGGCTCACCATGGGGACAAGGACACTTGTTCAATAAACTTTATGTTGAAAGTGTTAGTATGTAACCATGGGCTCTCTGTTCTGATTTGATTCTTTAGAAGCAGCTTTGTAGCTACAATGGAGAAATATGATAGATAGTGAGAAAGAGAAGAAAATTGATAGAGATAGATACATAGGTAGATAGGGAATGAGCTAAACATTCTCAATAAAACTCATAAAGAACTGTAAATACATAGCTTCTTTTACCTTTAGCCAAAGGAAGTATCAAGAAAGGCTGTAGGGTAGTACCTATAGCTGTTAAAAAAAAAGTGTTTGAATAAGTGGTTGAATTTAATGAAATGGTGCAAAAGGACAGTATAATCCACAACAGAAATAGAAGTACTGGAGAAGAATCAATAGGAACTGATGGACCTAAGAAGTGAATGAGCAAATGAGCCTAACAGCCCACAGCTGATACAGAATGAAATGCCCGGGTGGATCTGAACCAAGAGAACCAAGACCACCAGTACCTGACCTCAGGCAGAGTCGGAGCACCAGGATAAAGGATTGTCTGTGATGCCTAAAGGCTTAGTACCTGATCCCTCTAAATATACATTATCCTTATCACTGGGTTGTAAAAGCCTTTGTTTTACTGGACACTATTGTAAGCAGTTTATACATGAGTTAGACTTGCAACCACCCTCTAAAGTATACAAACTATTATCATCCCCATACGTTTCTTGCCCAAGACCTGGTTTGTCTGCTTCTTGAGCTCACGTTCTCTATCTAGCTGTTCTGCAGCTTATGTTGAAATTATGCTTCAGTGTGTCTGTTTATATGGTTTCATCTATGATGCTGTCTCTTTTGACCTTATCAAACTTGTTTTATCTCTCAGAAATCTGAATTAAAGGGCCTGTGGTTGATGTGAGGAAATATTTGAACCCGGGTGGATAGCCACCTGGTTGTGTAGTTCCTTAAAGTCATGTGGTCCTGCCAATGCTGTAGTTACTCTCTGCCCATAGAAGGAACTAATTGTGATGGAGTCAGTCAAGAAGTATGAACTGAATTATTATTTTTAAAAAACTTTTATATGGATTGAGTCTTCCTTGAATGATTAGGAGAAACAGTGACTATTGAGGAAATCAGGTTCTTCAAGGGAGGATTGATAAAACTAAGTTGATCGATTTGGCCTTTGTGTTTCAATAAGTAAAACCCCACCTTCCCTAAACTAGAATCAATATTGGAGAGAGGAATGATAAGTAAAGATGATCTCTGAGTTCCCTGTGACTTGCTGTTGCAACAATTCACAAAGCTCAGTTTTCCTTAAGCAATATGAAGAAAGAGTTTGGTTGTCTGTGTCCAGGGTAACTAGGAAAAAACACATCTTTGAACCATATAGGCAGTCAGTGTACATGGAGTCCCTGGAGTCCATCCAAATAATCTTCCACCAGAGGGTAGAAAAGAACCATTGTTCATGAGGGTTCAAATCATGGAAATTGTTCAACTCTTCTAGGCTGTGCTCCTACAATATTACAAAGGTTCTTTGTTAAATTATCAAATTAATCCAAATATCGATAACAATTATTATGCTACGAGTGGTCTTTGCTGGTCTTTGGATATACATTTCCCCCCAACATCTTACCTATTGAATTCTTTGTGACTCTAGTATTCAGAATTTGATTATCTAAAATGAAAGTCTTCCAGTTTTGCTTGATCCATCATTCAGAGGCCTCCCTCTTTCTGAGGTCTCCCTCATTCTGAACTCCCATAGTATTTTACTTCTTTGGCAATTACTTCTTGTACTATATTTATTTGTGTAAGTATCTGTGAGAGTAGCAGTTGTGTCTTATTCATCTTGATATCCCCCATAATGCTTAATATCATCAAGTTCAATAAATGGTTGGTAAATGAACTGAACATGAAAAAAAATCCTTTGGTAATGAAATACAGAAAATGTAGTTTACTTTATGTCTTCTTAGCAGTTTCTTTACATACTCCATCAGTCCCTAGTGTATTTTTGTGGCTTTTTCCAAAATCCCCTTGTTGTTAGTTCTTTAATTTTTAATAACCCTCTTTCCCTCATGGCCAGAAATCTTTAAAGCCAGTGCTGGTGTAACAAACTGATTTCCCTTTCATAATTCCTGTGACATTTCTTAGCTACTTATGGGTGTCATCAATTTATAAGTGGTATCTACAAGGCCAAGTCAGTTTATTTCCCTCTAGGTGCTATGCCTAAAATTTGAATACATGCTATCATAGCTACTTGGATGCCAGATTAAAGTAATTGGTCCAAGCATTCAGGCATCCTACAGGTACAGATAACTGATTAATAGGTCATGCTCCATGACTTATGGCAGTTATATAAATTCCCCTGTAAATTATAAGAATAAATAAATAATTTTAATATATGATAATTTAGTAAAAATTTATAGAATATTATATATAGTAGGTTTGTGAGGTAGCTTTGTGACACCTATAACTACTATTAAACCTTCCTTTCCTGCCATCATATAAGTCAAAATCAACCTTAAATCCTCTTTTCTTAGATTTTAAAACAACACATCTGTTGTTACTTAGCTCTAGCTCTGACATTAGTGCTTCACAGTAGCTCTGCATCCTTTTGTACATGTATTTTCATGTGTACCAACAGTAGCACTCTGGGTTACAAATAACTGAAAATCAACTTGAAGTCACTAAGAAAAAAATGGGATTTATTGGGAGGATAATGTGACAGAATAGAAACAAGAACTTGACAGCCACGCTTTAGAAAGTCGGGCAACCAGGCAGTTGGTCCTCAAGGGCTAGGACCAGGGATCCCATGTTATCTGTGCTGTCTTTCTTACCCTCATCTTTACTCTTAGTACTTGGTAGTTCAGGATCCCTCTCCAGTTTCTGTACAGAGCTAGAGACACTTGCTTCTAAGCTGGTGTTTTCTCTGTTTTGCCACCATTGGGGGTGCAGAGGTGGGGTGCAATTCTGGTTGGAAAAGTCCCAGGGAATGACTTGCCTATGTTGGATCCCTTGTCTGCTCCTAGACAGGGCTCAGCCCTCCCTAGACTGTGGTGTATGGCATCAGGGGAGGAGTCATTCCAGGCAAAGAGAAAGGATGTGCTCACCATTCAGAACAATTGGTTCTACTTCTTTTTAGAAACAGGAACCTATCTTATTTTAATAACCACTCAACAAAAACATTTCACAAGGAGTAGTAGAAAGGATTCAACCAATATTTGCGTGCTGCTGTTGTCACTGTTTTACTGGATACAAAATGAGTGTAGGGGGAAGTTAAAGCATTTCAGAGTTGGTAATATATCCCTGTTACTTATGCATTTTTGCAGCAAACCTCATCCTCTGTTGCACCAGTGAGATTGGACTGGTTGTATGGTCACATGATGATTCTTCCTTAGACAAATGATCACTTAGGTTTGCTTTCTTTTCTTTGAGGGTGGTGTCCATGTGGTTTCAGAATTATCTAAACTATAGCTGTATTGGCTTGAAATGGCAAATACTAAGATATTTTCTACAGGAAAGTTAATTAGATTACATAGGAGCACATATTTTCATTTTAATTGTGAGTTTCTTCAGTTGGTTTTCTTTTCGTTGTCATGAGTGTTTATTGTTGAATGTACAGCATTGTTATCCATTCTTTCCCATGGTCCAGCATCCTATTTCATTTTATTTCTTTCTTTTTTTTTTTTTTTTTTTTTTTGCAGTATGCGGGCCTCTCACTGTTGTGGCCTCTCCCATTGCGGAGCACAGGCTCCGGAGGTGCAAGCTCAGCGGCCACGGCTCACGGGCCCAGCCGCATGTGGGATCCTCCTGGACCGGGGCATGAACCCGTGTCCCCTGCATCGGCAGGCAGACTCTCAACCACTGCGCCACCAGGGAAGCCCTCATTTTATTTCTTAAGTGTGTAGATGAGACAAAGGGAGCAAATTACTTAATGAATACTTTTTGTTTTAATATTTTAAAGTACTTATTAGATCAGTGGTAGGGTACTTCTAGATTTAAAAATGCCAAAAGTATTACAAAAAGTATTCATTTAAGTTATTTCTGTATGTCTATTTGGCAAGCTCTTTTAAGAAAGTTTTCTTCCTTTGGGGATTTTTCTGATTTTCTAACCAAGTGAAATTTTAGAAAGCTGGGATAAAGTCCCTAAAAGCAATAAAGCTGACTTATAACCCTGAACTAGAAAACTTGTTCTCTTCTTTTTATGGTTAACTAAAAAACTTGGAGAAGTTAAAAAAAAAAAAAAAGAGACTTAGCTCCTTGAGAAGCTTCAGATAATCATGGATTTGTAGTCTCTGTCCTTAGTGGAATCTTGACATCAGGAAGAGAGAAAACCCTCACATCTTTTCTCAGTGCCTTTGCCTTTCTTCTTGCTGCTACCTGAGGATTTTGTGTTGGCCTCTGAAATCTTGTAATTTAATTCACATTTGTCAGAACATATACGTTGTACATGTTTGGAACGCTCTGATACTGTCCTTTTGTGAATGCGGTCATAATAAAATCTCTTTTACATCTGGGCTCCTCTGCTCCATTTCACACCACATCAAAATCCTGTTATGTTTCTGCTTGTGTGTTAATAGAAAACTATAGTGGGCCATGTAAATGCCCATGCTTTTTATATATCACCTTAATAATTATTGAGTACATAAATGTGTATGTATATGTATGTAGAAGCCATGTAATATATGTTTTAGTGAAAATACAAGTCTTACGTGACAGGGATTGGAAAAGGAGAAGCAAAGACTGAGATGCAAACAGGTTGTCACCTAGGGTAATTCAGGACACACAACCAGGAAACACAACATACAGGAAGGAGGAAAATTGTTCCCTAAAAAGAATTAGGCTGAAACCTTGAATAGAAGCAGAACTGTGATCAGATATCCGATTTTTGGAATATAGGCAAAAATAAGGCCTGTCTTTTAATTATTGTAACCTGCATCTATCTGTTTCTGTTCTTAGATTCATGATTCTCAACCTTCCATGCTGCTTTTTAACAAACACAATCTAAAGCTCCCCTGCTCTATTTTTGGACTTTTAATTTCCAACCTAGAATGAAGCTCATAACTGAACTGTTTTCACCTGGACATGTTTTCTGCAGTTCACAGAGATCAGCACAGGTTTATCTCTAGCCAAGAAACATTTATAGTGCATCTATTGTATGCAGGACCTAATATCAGCACTGTAGGGAATGCAGAGATGAAGAGGATATGGACTGTGTGGGTGTGTTTGTAAGGATTTTTTTTTTTTTTTTTTATTAATGCTCTGGATGCATGGGTTTTGAATGGTCTGCCCTCAGTCTTATTTTCCCAGTAAATAACCTTGCTTTCAGGGTGCAATTTAATAGAATGCAACGTTTTTCAGGAACAAATATATTGGTTGATAGAATTATTCATATTTACTGATAAAATTAGTCTATTTTTTTCCCTCCAGAATCTAGAAAACACTGAAAATTGTGTAATGTTAAGAAAATCCCAAAGTTTCCATGAAATGCCATGAATGACATGTGGATGTTTTTGGTATGTGATTAAGAAATGGCTTTTAAACATTCAATTCAAACTCCTCCAGAATTTCACAGTGTTTTGAGAAATTTTTTTTTTTTTTTTTTTTTTTTTTTTCCGGTATGCGGGCCTCTCACTGTTGTGGCCTCTCCCGTTGCGGAGCACAGGCTCCGGACGCACAGGCTCAGCGGCCATGGCTCACGGGCTTAGTTGCTCCGCGGCATGTGGGATCTTCCCGGACCAGGGCACGAACCCGTGTCTCCTGCATTGGCAGGCGGATTCTCAACCACTGCGCCACCAGGGAAGCCCGAGAAATTTGTTTTTTAATTGAAGTATAGTTGATATACAATGTTGTGTTAGCTTCAGGTGTACAGCAGTGATTCAGTTATACATACATATATATCGATTTTTTTCAGATTCTTTTCCCTTATAGGTTACTACAAAATATTGAGTATAGTTCCCCGTGACATGCAGTAGGTCCTTGTTGGTTATCTATTTTATATATAATAGTGTATATATGTTAATCCCAAACTCCTAATTTATCCCTCCCCATCTTCCCCTTTGGTAACCATAAGTTTGTTTTCTATGTCTGTGGGTCTATTTCTGTTTTGTATATAAGTTCATTTGTATCGTTTTTTATAAAATAAATTTATTTATTTTATTTTTAATTTTTGGCTGTGTTGGGTCTTCGTTTTTGGGCGCGGGCTTTCTCTAGTTGCGGCGAGCGGGGCATACTCTCTGTTGCAGTGCACGGGCTTCTCATTGCGGTGGCTTCTCCTGCTGTGGAGCACAGGCCCTAGGCATGCGGGCCTCAGTTGTTGTGGCATGTGGGCTCAGTAGTTGTGGCACGCGGGCTCTAGAGCACAGGCTCAGCAGTTGTGGCGCACGGGCTCAGTTGCTCCGCAGCATGTGGGATCTTCCCGGACCAGGGCTCGAACCCGTGTCCCCTGCATTGGCAGGTGGATTCCTAACCACTGCGCCACCAAGGAAGCCCTGTATCGTTTTTTTTTCGGATTCCACACATAAGCAGTATCATATGATATTTGTCTTTGTCTGGCTTACTTCACTTAGTATGATCATCTTGAGGTCCATCAGTGTTACTGCAAATGCATTATTTCATTCTTTTTTATGGCTGAGTAGTATTCCATTATATATATACACATATATATATCTCACATCTTCTTTATCCATTCATCTGTTGATGGACGTTTAGGTTGCTCCCATGTCTTGGCTATTGTAAATAGTCCTGCAGTGAACATTGAGGTGCATGTGTCTTTTCAAATTATGTTTTTCTCTGGATATATGCCCAGGAGTGGGATTGCAGGATCATATGGTAGCTCTGTTTTTAGTTTTTTAAAGGAACCTCCAAACTGTTTTCTATAGTGGCTGTACCAACTTATATTCCCACCAACAATGTAGTAGGGTTCCTTTTTCTCTGCGCTCCCTCCAACATTTACTATTTGTAGACTCTTTGATGTTGGCCATTTTCACTGGTGTGAGGTGATACCTCATTGTAGTTTTGATTTGCATTTCTCTAATAATTAGCGATGTTGAGCATCTTTTCATGTGCCTTTTGGCCATCCATATGTCTTCTTTGGAGAAATGTCTGTTTAGACCTTCTGCCCGTTTTTTGATTGGGTTGTTTGGGTTTTTTTTGATATTAAGTTGTATGAACTGTTGTATATTTTGGAGATTAATCCCTTGTCAGTCACATCATTTGAGAAAGCATTTTAAGTGAATAACATTTCTCTGAATATATGGGAATATAAGTAATGACTGACAACAGCAGAGAAAGATTAAGTCAAAAATTTTAGGGCTTATTAAAAAATTAGGGTTTAGTTTACTAAAACATTATGAATGTTTAAAAATCAATCATAATGTAAACATTTTACTGTAAAAGTTTACAATCAGAAGAAATTGCTAAGGTTACATGGAGCTATTATAATTTGAAATTGAAACTCTTGGGGAAATTTCAATCTTTTCTCTATCACTTTCCAAAATAAAACAAAATATATTCCTTCCTTTAGACTTAAAGATTTAATGAAATTAATTCATAACGTAGGTGACTTATTGTTTTAAATGTATATGTATAAAGTAGCCTTTTCTCTTACCCCTTTCCTAATCTTTGAAAAGTTTTCTTATTTAATGTTTTCTTGTCTTTTTTCAGTTAAAAAAAAAAAAGAGCCCTTCTCTATTCCTTTTTCCAAGTACTTTTTTCTCCAGGTTTAGTTTTCTTTGGCCCCATCTGTCTGTGAAGGTCAGACATCTGGCAGCCTCATATGTCTGAGATAGCTCCATGTAGGTTGATAGGAAACAAAGGGTTTCTGCGCAGATGAGAAGTACCACAAAGCCTGTATGGTAAAGCCGTGGTTAGTGGGTGCCTAGGCTAGTATTTCTCCACTGAGGAGAAAGTTCCTAGTTCTGCTTTGAACCTACCATTTGACTCAGACCTTTATTCACACAGTCTTCTAATCAACCTATTTATCTAGGTCGCCCAGGACAAGGGATGGTTGAAGAAGCTGTGGCAAGACTGAGAGGGGTGTGGTGGTGTTAGAAGAAAGTGGCACATTTACAGCCATAAGAAGGAAAGACTGAAGGCAAAGAGAGGCTGGACCATCACAGTGAAGTGGAGGAACTCACATATGTTGGTTATTGAGATTAGGAGACAGTGGTCCTGTATACCTGCCTTTAGACCCTCATCGTTGTCGCTGATACTCGTAATTGACTCCATCATCAATTGAAGATTAGATGTTGTTTATTATAAGCCATTTAAAATGTCAGAGAAGTACATAATACTTTTTAGAATTAAAAAAAAATTTATGAAAGCAGGCCTTTCAAGGGATCAAGTTTTGTTTACTTGCAAAAATGACCGAAGTAGATGTTAGTATCTAGTATTTTTGTCAGTTTCTTTCCCATCTTCTCCTCTATATCCACTGAGATGGTGTTTTTACAAAAGACTTTTTGTCTCTTCTCTTTGAAGATGGACCCCTTATTTTAATTTCTACTGTTGTTCTTCTGTGGTGTGGTTTTATATACATCTCAATGTCCCGTAATAAAGATATTCTTTTTAAAAACAAATTTATTTATTTAATTTATTTATTTTCAGCTGCGTTGGGTCTTTGTTGCTGTGCACGGGCTTCCTCTAGTTGCAGCGAGTGGCGGCTACTCTTCATTGTGGTGTGCAGGCTTCTCATTGTGGTGGCTTCTCTTGTTGTGGAGCAATGGGCTCTAGGTGCATGGGCTTCAGTAGTTGTGGCACGTGGGCTCAGTAGTTGTGGCTTGTGGGCTCTAGAGCGCAGGTTCAGTAGTTGTGGCGCACAGGCCTAGTTGCTCCATGGCATGTGGGATCTTCCCGGACCAGGGCTCAAACCCATATGGCCTGCATTGGCAGGTGGATTCTCAACCACTGTGCCACCAGGGAAGCCCAAGATATTCTTAATAGCAGTAGATGGCAAAGCTTCTAAGACATGAACATAGTGATTATTTCCCACAGCTTCACCCTCAGCCTCTATCTTTACTTCTGTCGTATGGTCAAACTTCTTATATAATTCTATATATTTGTCGACACTGTTTTTTCCCCACACATTCTTCTCACAATTTCTCAAGCTCCCCATCCATTTCCACTCTACAGGAGTCCACAGAATTTGTTTGAACTACTATCATCAGCAGATCCTCCTAATATTTATAATATATAACAAATACTGAGGGCTGAGCTTTTGTGTTGCAGAAAAAAATAAAGTTCCGTGTCTTCCCAGTGTCATTCAAAAGGATGAAAGTGAAGATGGTTTGGAAATAGGGGATGCGGGAGATGATTCCCTTAAACCAATTACGATGTGAAAGGAAAGCGCTTTTCCTTGAGATTTCTGATTATAAGTGTGCACCTAGTCCTGGGAGCTAAAGGAATATTTGACACCGTCGTTACCTCTTCTTGTGCTTAATTTCTTAATTAAATGAATATCTATGAGGTCATATTTCATGCTTGACTTTTTTGATTTCTTGCCTAATGTATTTTTCAGTTGTATCCTTATGTCTTAATCTAATTTGTGCCCTTTTGTGATTCTGTTCTCTAAGGATAGGAAATAACTTTTAAGCAAGGATGAATTATAGATCAACCACTGTCCTGTAGGGGTCGCTATGTGAGTAGCAATTTGGCATCCTTCCTTGCCACCCAGCACCGTGTGGTATGACTTGACACAATTAGCCTAAGGATTGTGAGTTCTGGTTTGTGTTGATATTTTACTTTTGAGGGTGATATGAACTCTAACTCCATCAAGAATTCTGCAGGCTCATAACTATGTATTTTATCACTTTGGTTTCGTAAATGCTACACCTGTGCGTTTTTTTTTTTTTTTTACCTCACGTATTTGGTGCATGGTTATTTTAGAGTTCTCATCATGCCCCATTTGCATATGAGAAATCCATGCACATAGACATATTAAACAATTTTAGTGGCTTTGCAGCCCGAATGATGGTATCCTAAACTTGGCCTTCTGTAGGACCTCAGATTACTGTTTAATGGGGTTGTCACTCAAGACACTTACTGGCTTTCACCAGTGCTTTTAAAAAATTGAATTGAGCATGATGAGGTGCAGCCCCTTGATTAAATGTTTTTCCTCCTATGCAATCACCATTAGCTGTTTGGCTCCCATTCTGTATTCTTTTGAAGCAGCCCTGCATTACAAATCAATATCTTTCTGAAGAGACAGTGTGTCTTGAATTGCCTGGACAGCATATGCATGGTTACTTTGGCTGCAATGTTGCTGCAGAGCCCGGTTACACTGCCTTCCTGGGAACTCCAGAGGCAAGTCCATCGTGTTTGGAGAAAAAAAAAAAAAAGATTCTTTTGGGGAAAAATTGAACTGTTAAAGCTATTGATACTGAATGTTAGCATGTCCTTTGTGTTCTTCTGAACCATATTTGGTCTTATTCCATGGAAATTAGCTTCTGTAGGTGGTTTCTGGGTGAATTTTTTTTTTTTTTTTTTTTTGCTTTTGCTTCCCCCTTTCTTGGTTGTAGTACGGCCGTACCATTTCAGCTTGCTAGTGCAGAAAGATGTGAATTCAGTTGCTGTATGGGCCTGGTCTGGTGCAAACACATTGCTAGAGACATGTTAAAGAGTTCCAGGTGATTCGAGCCTGAGAGAGACAACAGCAAAACGGTAAGACCGAGCATGCTTAAAATCAGAGCAGGGGTTTTAATTTGGAGCATCTCAGCAAGACTGAATCCTGACTCACTCATTTACAACTTGAAAAGGATTCATTTTGTGCATGTCATTTTACTCACCCCCTTCTATTTAACTGCCCAAAACATCACAGATTGATCAAGGGGCTATTTAAACTAAAGATCTGACAGGAGGTTACCCACGGAAGAGTCTCTTGAGGTTCCCGAGGCTGCTGCTTGTAGTTTGTAAACACCAGTAGCAGCGATAAGATGAAGAAAAGGTTTGCGACTGTGTTTCTTTGCCATAGCTGAATCTTATTTCTTCTGAGACTCATCTTATTTATTATAGCTTAAAGAGATCTGACAGATTGTTTTGCCTGGCTATGCTTGGCCGAATGCCCTCTGAGTCAAGCCAGTGAAAGACGGGATATGACTTTTCCCATTTGGGTAAACTGATGTCCATGAATTAGCTGGACTGGCTCTGAGTGCAATAAACATCTCTAATATATTAGGGATCTGGGGCTTCCTCTCTGCTCCTCACGCCCCCTCCCTTCCGGCACAGAAATGCACCTGCTTTAAGTGTGTGCTGCCTGGCAGAGGTCAGTGTGCTGGTATTTTGCATCATTACACCTGTAGTGGTTATGCTTTCATGTACTGAAGTGATAATCCTTCATGCAGTTCTGCTTGAAGTGCTGACTCTAAGAGTGGACTGTTAGCGTTTTGTATGCTAATGGAGAACTCCTGCATGCATGAAGGACCGGGGCAGCAGACAGCCTCCTCGAAAATGATGCTTACCTGCTCGTGGAGAAGATAACAGTTGAGAGACAGAAATGTAAACCTTGATATCTGCAGAGGGTGAATTCCTTATTTCCTTTGTTAATGGGCACACTGTGTTGGGGTTGGAGGCGGTTGAAGTTGAAGGACATGTTTTAATATTGTTCAAAGTGAGACTACTACATTACGTGGTCCTGTTGAGTTTATAAGGATCCATCTATTATATAGGTACTGAATGTTAACGATGTCAGCATTTTATTTCTTTTTTTGCTTTAAAAATATTCTTCTTATGTATACTAGAACTGAGTACTTTGTGTAAAATGTAAATGATGTAGCTAGTGAATATTAGTTGAGAAAAGCATCAGTAACTTGATGTGGCATGTTGGCCACAAGCCAGTTGTATATAATTTTGTGACATAAGTATTTTTAAGAAAGAACACCTGATTACTTGATACGCCAATTGAGAGAAATATTGATAATATTTGGGTTCACTATAATTTTTCTGGAGGAGGGAAGGAGCCTTAAATATTTTTCTGTATTCACTCAACTATTTATTGTAAAGGTTGGACATTGATTTTAGGGAATGAATATTTGGATTTTCTTCCAAAGAGAGTTCAAATTTTCTTTTATTTTGACCATTATTTCCTAAAAAATCAAGATGAACTATCAACTATTCTTCTCTATACTTCAATTGTTCCTTAAAAAAACAAACTTTTTTTCTACTCAAAAGATGATGTGCTGTGTGTTTGCTGTTTCTTTTCCTGAGAGTGATGTTTCTGGCTATTTGTATTTTTACCTTCACTTTGTATAAGCTGTGAGGTTTATTTTTTTCACCCTCAGACAAAAGGAGTTGTACATCTGCAAAAAGTAAGTAATTTTAAAAAAGGGGCAGTAGAGCAGTAACATGACATTGATTTTACAGTCAGGCTTTTATTCCTCGTTGTGCAAACATTTATCAGTCATCTACTCTAAGACATCATAAGATGTGCTGTGAAGGAAGTATAGATGAAATAGATACACTCCCTTCCCTGAAGGAGCTTAGATGTAGTAGCTTTGGTATTTTTCTCAGGAATATGCCCCATTATACTTTCTCATGAATAAGTAAATTTGATGCTTTTTATATTTTCCTCCTTAGGAGACTCCTCCCTCTATTTTCTTTTAATCATGAATTTATTAAACAAACATTTATGGAGAGTCTGCTGTGTAACAGTGTAGCTACTGTGTAACAGTAAGTAAAACAGAGCTGGTCCCTGTCCTCATAAAACTTACAATCTACTTATTTTTAAAATATTTCAAGGAGAATTTGGAGGCAAGTTTTTTTCATTTTGGGCAATTGTGAAACAGACACTATATGCTTAGATTTTTTCCATTTAAAAAATTCTGGTATAAAATATACATAACACAAAATTTTCCATTTTAACCATTTTTAGGTATATAATTTATTGGCATAAGTACATTCACAGTGTTTGGCTACCATCATCGCTGCCCACTTGCAGAACTTTTCATCATCCCTAATAGAAATTCTGTGTCCATTAAATGGTAACTCCCCATTCTCCATCTCCCCAGCCCCTGGTAATCTCTCCAGTTTACTTTCTGGGTCTAAGAATTTGCCTCTTCTTGGTATCTCATATCATATCAAGTGGAATCATACAGTTATTTGTCCTTTTGTGTTTGGTTTATTTCATTCAGCATGTTTTCAAGGTTCATCCATGTTGTACCATGTATCAGAATTTCATTCCTTTTTAATGTATGCTTTGATTTTTTTTTTATATGGAAAACACAGCAGTTCCCCCCTCCCCTTATGATTTCACTGAATCAAGTTCCCATATGGACCTCTATGGACATCTAATAAATACGGATAATTTAGAGATAGTAAAAATAAAAGCCTGGGGGGAAGGGCAAGGAATGAAGAATAGAAATGCACTGAGGGAATGATCTAAGGATGTATTCATTTGGATTCTTTACATGGGCTAGTAATTAAGCATGGTAATTGGGCTAGTTAGATTTTCTTGTCAGTTCTTTGCTTATAGAAAGCAACTATCAGCTGAAATATTCAATGGAAGTCTGGACTGTAGCTTTTGTCATTAACATTCAAATTTTACCCACTCTACTTCTAGTCTTTTATTTTATCTAACTTTATAAGCAAAGACTGATCATGTTGAAGTCCTCTTGCAGAATCAGAGACTTAGGACTGGGAGGTTTTTCAGCAATTGTGTTATCTAATTGGCTCATCTTCATTTCATTTGGCCAATTGGAGAACGAGATTCCACTCAGTCTCCTGACGCCCACTGCAAGCCTTCTCCCATTCCCTACTGCTGTTTTCAGTGGACACTCAATCCCCAAATCCCAGATATCCTCTGACTTAGAGGGGAGTGAGAGAGGGTATTAGCTTGATGCCGTCTTAAGCAGATTTCCATTGGATGAGGTAAGCCTGGCTTCATCAATATAGCATTCTCTTTCTCATATTTCTTCCTGATGCTGCTTTTAAATCCAGATGGTTTTCTGATAGAAGATCCTTTTTAGAAAGCCAAGTTAAGGCCCTAGAGCTGTCTGTCTATCTATCATTGACTGATTTGATGATTCTTAGATGGGATCAATCAGCAGTTTGTATCCGCGCCTTTAACATACTATTCAGGAAACACAAACATATATGAGAAGAGGAAGATTCAACATGGCAGTGTCTAATGCCTGAGACTTCCCATCTTCCCCGTCAGCCTGTCCTTCTAAAGAAATCTTTTTGCTTTCTGCCCTTGCCCTACCCCCTAATACTTTGATGTTCAGGCTTGACTTTTGATATGAGGCTGATTGAGAGTCAGATTAGTCAAAAGCATGTTAAATTTACATGCTGGAAGTGGTGAGCAGGCAGGGAGGATGGGTCAGAAAACCTTAAAACACAGCAGTGATTTTGCTCAGTTTTAAAAATGCTTTTCTTTTGCATCAGGAGAAGAAAGAATGAGAGAAGTGTTGCAGATCAGGTCTCTGCTTTCCTTATTTCTCGCAGGATGTAAGTCCCAGGGGACATATAAGGAAGACAGCCTGGTGGTCAAGAGCTTGGGCTTTGTAGCCAGAGTCTTGGAATAAATCTCATTTCCTGTGCGAATGCTCTTTGTGGTCTTGGACATGTTACTTAACTCTTGTGTGCCTCAATTTAATCATCTGTAAGATTGGGATAATAATAATACCTCATGGGATTGTTGTAGAGATTAATTGAGAAACTACTTATAAAATATTTTAAATAGTAACTCAGATAATAAGAGCTCAATAATAGCTATCATCATCTTTGTCATGGTCATCTAGAAATCCTTAATTTCCATCTCTCTTTTCTATCAACTTATATCTTACCCAAGATTCTTTTCCAGTTTGCATGTTTATTGAGCATATATGACAATTTCTTAATGTTATTGGGTTTGAGTGGATAAAAGGAGAGTGTGAAAGAATGCTCCAGTATTCTAGTTATCATCTGGCAAGTTTGGGAAGGATTATATGTTCTATAGACTTCCTCTTCAGCCCAACTGATACAAGTTTGCCCCAGTGGCTTGTTCCACAGCTAAATGAGATCTTGCTAAAAATACAAAGATGACTGTAAAATGCTCCTAGAAGCACTGGGGTTTGTTTTCAGGTGGCAGACAAACAGCAGGGTATGTGTATCCCACTGTTCTGCTCTGTTCATCTCGGATATCTCAGTTAGGATTCACTATTGAATTTTCTTAGTCATAGGAAAGGTTTATAGAACCAGTCCTCATGGAAGCAGTTAGGACTTTATTATTAATGGATTTCTGTCCAATTTATTATCACTGAAATTTTAGCTCTTTACAATAGATGGACCAGTTGTTAAAGCTACATTGAAAGATACTTCCATTTTCTCCCCATGCATTCTTTGTTCCCTGTGTTTCTCTTCATAAGCTGTGTGGTTAGTGACCCATATATGATTCTCTGAAAATTTTAAGAGCTTCAAAAGTCAATCCTATATTGAGTGGTGCCCTATATTTTTCTGAAATCTTTGGTGGGGTTTGCATCTAGTTTTATTTTATTAGAATAAAACTATTAAACTTTTAAACTTTCTACCATCACTCTTGACATTAATTACTAAGTTATATTCCAAGCGTTAATAATGCAGTTAAATGTTATTAAAAAGATGGTTATTATAGGTGAGGAGATATAAGTTGTATTTATTTATATAACCATCTGTTTCAGAGTAAGAAGAGAGTACACAATTTTATTTCTCCTTCAGGGAAGGAATTTTAAAATATTTACAATCTTTGTTTTTAAATGCTGTTCATGTGGGGGGGAAAGAAATTCAGGTCCTAATGGATCAGTCAGAACCTCCAGTAGTGTCTTCTTTATAAGTTTCCAATTTTTAATGTTATTTTACCTTCTGGATGCTTTATCTTGCATGAGGGACAGAATAGTGAGCTACAGATATTTGAAAGGTATAAACATGAAGGAAGAACTAGGCTACTTTAGTACAAAGAAGCTGTGGGTGGTGCAGTGAAACTAGGAACAGAAAACAGAATTCAGAAGGCACCCAAGACTCTTGTTTGCACAGCCTCTGAGACAAATGACAGTTTCTCTTGTCCTCATGATGTTAAAAAAAAAAAAAGAAGCCCTCAAACGCTAAGCATATGTGTACAGAAAGCATTCTGGACCATGTTATTGATTTTAAACATCGGTGAATCTGAGTTCAGCCTGATCTGTTTATTGGTTATTAGTGCTCTGACATGGGCGACATTTTAAAATTGCCCTAGTTAATATTAGTCAGCTCCCCTCCCAGGTTATTTTGTAACTCTGCATGGTGTGGGGTCCTTTGAAAACACACCCTGGTTTCTCCTTCTCAGGTAGGACCCCAAACAAAACCTAATAAAAAGAAAAGCTATATTTAAACCTGTAAATTCTATGAGAGAGTGGGGGGAAAGTCCCTATTTGCAGGAACAGACTTGTTCTTTTCTAGAGCAAGAGCTATAAGGGAATATTGTCTTGATGAAGAAACTAATTAGCCATGCAGTGTGAGCCACTTTCTGTAGCTCGAGTCTTCTGTTGTGTTGAGAATGGGTATTCCAGTTCCCCACGGCAGCTATGGGAATTTCGTAGGTTGGAATAGGCTTTTGCTTTGTGGAATCTCAACAAAGCCACTTCTGTGCTGTGTGTGGGTATTCTCATGTCATGAGCCCCATTTCTGAGCCCTCTGGCTCTAAATGAGAGGGGGGAAGTAATATAGATGTCGATTCTAATATTTCACCTCCCAGTATGTTCATTGGGCCATATGATATGACTGCTATACTCCTGACTCTCTTTTTTTCCATGATAAAATTTAACCAGCATATGATTATGGATGTCAAGTGAGAATGAGAAAATTCACACATCGTCTTCTTTTTCCCCTTGACTTCTTGGGGATATTTAGTAAGTTTTTAGTGGAAGCAGTGACTGAAAGAGGCCCAGAATTCCACAGAATTGCCCTGTCCTTCTGTTTGGGAGTAGGGGTTCAGGTCCTTGTCCAGACCAGGGTGGGAAATGTTCAGTTATGCCTCAAGGCAAAGGGCTTTTTTTTTTTTTTTCCGCCCAAGGGAGGACCTGTTTTACAGTACATGGCACTCTTCATGTATTTAAGTTCCTTTTAAAATTTCATTTCTGGATCCTAAAGTGACTTCCTTTGCATTGTGTTTTTCAAAGCTACTACATAAACTCTGGTAAATAAAGAGTAAAGCAAAATTCTGGGTTCACTTCGCCTTAGAATAATTTTGTGGTCATTTTTTTTTATAGATATGGTGGCCCATGGTAAAACAATGCTTCTGTATTAGAAACAAATAAATGTTTCTATGCAGGAAGTAATGTTACATATGTTATTATAACTTACGTATAGTCTTCTTTCTCTACTCCTCACACAGTCCAATCCCATTGCTTTTTTAAAATTCCTGAATATATTGGGGGTAGCTTATTGGAAAATTTTATTTCAGAGTTCAAAATTATATTAAAGAATTATCTGAAATTACTATGGTCTTTTGTGGGAAGTTTGAGCAACAATGCTACCCAAGGAATGTTGAAATGATTATCACTTATGTTGTAACCAGAGACAAACAAATTTTGCCTCTTTCACAACCTCAAGTCTTTATTTGACCGTAGTATCAGAATCTATTATTATTATGTGGTTTAGAGCACTGCACCTCAAACTTCAGTGCGCATACAAATCCCCCGGGATCTTGTTAAAATGCAGGTTCTGACTCAGTAGGACTGAGGTGAGGTGATGGTGGGTGTTGACTGTGCTGCTCGTCCAAAGGCAGTCAGGGGTTAAAGAATAATTCCTGGGCTTCCCTGGTGGCGCAGTGGTTGAGAGTCCACCTGCCGATGCAGGGGACACGGGTTCGTGCCCCGGTCCGGGGAAGATCCCACATGCTGTGGAGTGGCTGGGCCCGTGAGCCATGGCCGCTGAGCCTGCGCGTCTGGAGCCTGTGCTCCGCAACGGGAGAGGCCGCAACAGAGAGAGGCCCGCGTACCGAAAAAAAAAAAAAAAAAAAGAATAAGTCCTGATCGCCCCAAATAACTACATTCCAAAAAACCTATATAGGCCACAACTAACAACAGAGAGAGGGCATTTCAACCCTTAACTGTGAGTGTTCATTAAACTTCATGTTAAATTTATCATTATGAAATCATGGAATTTTAATCAGTGTATAATTATGGATGTCAAGTGGGAGTAAGAAAATTTCACATATCTTCTTTCTTCCCTTACCTTTTTGGGCTCGTTACTTTTTAGTGGAAGTAGTGTAAAATAAAGAACCTAGAGGTCAGTAAATATATGCATCTATCTATGCCAGCCTTTAAGCAAACCGTATCTCATATCTAAATCAAGTGTCTCATGAAAACAGAAGGGAAAGCAACTAAATAAACTTATTTTAGTAATGCATATTAAAGTTTAAGCTCCTGGGAAGACCACCTAAATGTTTCATAATAGAATCAGCAAAACAACGATCAAGTCTCTTGGTGATAAGCACTGAAGCCCAGTAAGGTTGTAACAAAACTACAGTCACTGAAGTGGCATAAAGGAATGTGATGTCCTCAAGAGTTCTCCATTCAACTGTGTCCATTAGCTGATGGATTCAGGATTGAATGAAATTAGGTCAGACCCCAAAGAAACCAGTCAGTGGAAAAATAAGCATTTTAAAGTTAAATCCCAGTAGTGGACCTTGAATTCTGGTAAGTGGGAACAGCTGGTGAAGCCTTTTTGTTGACTGGAAAAGATCTCGGCTCAGAAGGTGCCTCATCATTATGTAGTTTCTTAAGACTCATTTTTGTAATGGCCCATGTTCAGTTAAAGGGGAAGGCTTATAATAAGGAAAACAATCCATCTTTGAGTAAATATTACCAGAGCACCCATTTTTGTGCTACCATTTGAGCTTTGGGAACGTGAAAGAAATGGAAGACGTGGTTTCTGTGCTTTGGTGTTTACAGTCTGGTTGTGGAAATACAAATACATGAGAAACAGAGCAAGACAAAGACCTCCTCCCACCCCAGCAGATAAACCAAACGCATCAAAACAAACTCCACAGTAGCTTATATGAAAGCACATAAGACAGTGTATATTTAAGTGACAGGTTATGAGGTACAGTCTAAAAACGATGTAGTTCTTAGGGCTTTTTTGGTTGCGACAGTGACAGTGACATAGGGGCATGACTGGCGTTTAGTAGACAGAACTAGTGTTGCCAGCGTACCACAGTGTGACTGCTACTCCATGCTGCTCACAAATAATCCCTCAGTCAAAAGGCCCAGGATGCCATCACTGAGAGACAATGCCAGGATTTTAGAGTTAAGGAACACCCACAGAGGCTAGAGCTCTCTGGAGTGGTGTTTATGGTGTGAACCTGACTCCCTCCTCTCTAAACCCTAAAATTCTAAGGCAAAGGGGAAGTAAAAGGAAGCACAGAGAAGTGAATTTATGTATCTGGTCTTAGCTCTCTAGTTGCTCTATTTAAAATCATTTACCAGCTGTAAGCTGCTGCCTGGAGTTTGTAATAGAACAGTTGAGCTTTGAAAGGCCTGAAGAGCTGTTTACTCCAGCTGTGTCATTTTACAGATGAAAAGACTGAGACCCAGAGAGTTGCAGTGACTTGTTCTGAGTCACTTAGTTCTGACTTAATATGGGCTGCAGGCTTGCCTGTATATTCGCTAATGTTCTGAAGGTGATTTTAGGCAAGATGTTCATTCTGATAAAACATAGCTATAAGTAAAAGTACATTCAGGCATATATCCCTTTATATACATAGACAACATGTTCTGTTTTTTTGTTCCATGTAGCTATTCACATTGCCACCTATATACACCTCTATACACCTATAGCCATTCACACTGCCACCTCTGTACACACACAGACACACACACATGGGTGAGAAAAGAGACTACAACCAAAGAGAGGACAGCATACTTTTAGATCTTGCAGGTTTAGGTTAGAGATGAAGGCAGCTGTCATGGGTTATGATTCTAGTGGCATTAGAAATTTCTCCTACCCTCACCCCCTTCATTCCCCACTCCTACCAAAATACCTTGTCCACCTATCCCTGAAAGCTGAGATTTCTTTTATAAGGGGTGGAGCTTCTTAATGCTATAATGCTTAAAGTTCAGATAATCCAGGGAGAGGTAATGCTCTGATTTAAGTGTTCACAAACTTGTAAATGAATGATGGTGGCTTTTTAATTGGTAGCCGATTTTGAGAGAAGATATTGAGTAAGAGAAAGCCGTCAGGCCCTCATCAGGTAACAGATGAGGGGAAAACAATTGTAAGAGGTTGTTTCAGTGTCAAGAATTTTGCTGATTTCAGTTTTGCATTGGCCTGTCATGGATATTCCTTTCATGAATGGCAAAAGATCATGACTTAAACCGATTCTTGTTATGGTGTTTGCCTCATGAAGAGGGTGGAGTGAAGAAGTACAGAAGATCACACTCTGAACCCAGTAAAATGCCAATCACCAGAAAATGGTTGATTTAAAGGGACAATTTTCAGCCCCAATGAATTCCCCGGAAATGAGTGCCAACATTAACTGAATTAAGTTGTGCTCTTTCAAATCCACTGCTGTGAGTTTGGGGGACAGTTGTCTGGATTTTACATAGCTCCAAGCTAAAATTATAGGTCAAACTGTGACTTTTGGAGCCTCCAACACTGTTTGAATTGCTAACAGTTTTTACTGAGTTTTGAGTCTGCCAGCTAATGTACAGACCCCTGTTAATGATGAGTGAACCAAAATAATTGATTCAGATGAACACCTAAATGTGTGGGTGCATCACTAACCATGTTTGAAATTCTAGGTTCTATTGAATTTACTGGAAAAAATAAAGGAACAGAAGTTTATGTTGGTAGTTGTGATGATTTCTTCTTTTTATCTGTTTTCAAGTACCATCAGACATCCCTGCTTTTGTAAATTTTGTCACTTCAGTTTCTAAATGGATCAAGGAAGTGTGAAAAAATGCCATCATAGAGAAAACATATCCTGTTTCCCGTTGATACTGGAATGTCTGTGGTTTTCAGGCAGTACTGCTACTATAGCTATTTACTGTGACTGGCTTGGTCCATGGCTTGGTGTAGGAGGAAGTCTATGGCTTGGTGTGCCCTGTGCAGAGGGCACTAACAAACTATGTGTAAAGGACAGTGAAAGCTGATGGTGAATGTCATGTCCAAGAGTATTCTGTGCCTGGAACATCCACAACTAGTGCCCACATCCTTAAAAATATATGTAGCTAATAAATGTAACTTTGGAAACCAATTTGTCTCAGTCTACTTAAGCACTGATGACTAACTTAACTAAATTCCCTTAATTTCAAATACTAATTTAGTGTGACTGATTATTTTAACATATTTCAGATACTTTAAACAAAGAAAACATGCACAAATATGATTATTGCACATAATATTACTACACTTACACTCATCCTATTTTAAAACACCAACACTGTGGGTTTAATTAATTTCATATTATTTCTATATTTCTTTTTATGCCTCCTAGGGTTATAGATCTAATTAGTAGATTCCTTCCAGGGGTTTCAGAAGTAATATTTTTGAATCTTCTTGGAGTTGTGTAATCTTTACAAGTCCACAAGTAAAACAATGTCTTCTCCGAATAGCTGGGATTACAGGATCCGAGTTGCAGACTGTTGGGGCCTTGGTTGATTTTTCCAAAGTGATTCAGATCTGAGTCACTGGTTAGCAGTCAAGTTGAATTTTCTATTTAAGAGTTAAATTTCTCTTAGTTACTAAAATTTAACTTATTTCCAAAAAATGCATTCCACATTGACTTCACAATAAATTTTCTTTACAATCTGGTGTCTCTCCAGTAAATGTATTCTTTGTAAAATGTTTCTTAGGCAACATCACATACCCTTTGTTTATTACTGTGTTATATTGACCTGGTCTGTTAGTGGGACACCTGTGTTGCTGTTTTTTCTACACTTGTGCTGTGTAGACCCGCTCTCCACAAGCTTTGAGCAGTCATTCCTATTCTTGGTGCAATTCCTACTTTTTTTGACACTACTTGGCTTACTCACAGTTCTATGTGTGAAAACCAACTATATATCCTGTTATATTCATCCTTCCATATAACTGCCATTTGTCGTTTATATTGACTTTTCTTTCTCAAAATCATAATGAACTCAGGGTCTTTCAATAACTCTCTTGTTCCATTTAACCATAATTTTATTTTCCTTTTGATGCTCAAATATGTAATCACAGTTTGGCCAGTAGGAATCCCTATAGCCAGATTCCTTTATCCTTCTGGCATTGTCACTGACATTTTTGAAAGGATCCTAGTTTTCTGGTAACAGCTGGATATTTCACAGCTGTTTTGTGCTTCCTGCCCTGTGAACTGGAATCAGGTTACTTCCAAGGATTCCTCTTTTTTCATAGTGGAGAACTGGAACATAGACTAGAATCTAGGCACTGAGGGTACACATGAAAGTTAGCAGTGGATCAAAGGGCTACTATTGGGTGGTTGAAAAAATCTGCCTTTTGAGGTTATGAGTTCCTACTGATTTTTTTCCAATTTGACATACATGCTTTTGTCCTCTAGTTTTCTTATATTATGAGATTGTATCTGCACCGACCACAAGCATCTTGTTGTAGGAAGAAAGATTCTGTTTGGGGAGGGGAAATGTTTATTTAGATTGCTGACAGGTTGATGGAAAGATTCAAATGAAGATCTGGGCACTGGGGAATAGCACCAGTGTATAATCTGTCTTCTAGAACCCTCTTTCATGGCTAGGACTCTAGTCAACTCACTCTTCTCTTCACATACCCTGTGCACTTCAATAGTTTTATTCTATAGTATGCCAGAGATTGCTGCTAAGGGGAATGAGTGCCCTTATTACTTCACCTTGTCTGGATCCTTCCCCACACCCAACCCCTCCCTCTTCTCTTCAGGGTCTGACGAGCCCATGAGGTCAGTGAAGCTGCTTCCCCATAGCCTTATGAAGGGCCTGGAGTCTGCTTTCTGTTGTGCTGTGGTTAACAGAGATGGCCAGATCGTGTTTAAGTTGTTTGTCCCAAATATTGGAAACTTGAAACTTTTCCAGAACAGTCACTTTGCCCTATGTGGAAAACTCAAGTATAGATGATTTTCCTGGATGAAGATGCCTACATAAAGCAAGCCTGATACTGGTTTTATTCTCATAGACCCCGGCGAAGTGGAGACTATGCATAAATTGCATATAAATTTAATTATGTGGAGAATTTGTTCGTGGGCTTTATAGTGCTGATGGAGTTATGTCATGCAGAAAACTCTCAATATATGGTCATTTATTGATAGCAGTCCTAAGAATCATTGCTTATCTATCCTGGATCTGATACAGTGTATCAAATACAGAAAGTGGTATCTGCAACATGTTCCTAAGAACATTCTGCTCAAATATCAGAGTGCTTTTAGGCAATTTCAGTAAAGTGAGTGTATTAATTTTCAATTGGTGTGTAACACATTACCATGTACTTACTAGCTTATTATCTCACAGTTTCTGTAGTTTAAAAGACTAGGCACGGCATAGCTGGTTTCTCTGCCCTACATCTCACTGGACTGAAATCAAGGTGTTGGTCTCACCTGGGGCTCAGGATCCTCTTACAAGCTCACTAGCTGTTGGCAGAACTCATTTTCTTGTGGTTGTAGGACAGTGGTCCCATTTTCCTGTGGGTTGTCAGCCAGTGACTACTCTCAGCCTTTAGAGGCTGCCCCCCATTTCTGTGCCATGTGGCCCCCATAGGAAGGTCACAGCATGAAATGTTGGCTTTCTTCCAGGCTAGCCAGATCACACCTCTGACTTTCTCTTCTGCAGCCAACTAGAGAAAATGCTCTGCTTTTAAAGAACTCACCTGATTAGGTCAGGCCCACCCAGGGTAATCGCCCATTTGCCGTATCACATAATAGAATCATGGTGTGATATCTCAACATATTCACTCTCAAAGGGGAGGGGATTATTCAAAGGCTGGACATTGGGTGTCATTGTAGAATTCTGCATGTCACAATGAACTTGTAGTTTAAAAATACTTTTATGATAGCATTTTATGAATATATATGTTTATTATTTTTGTGTCAAGATTGCTGGGGTTTTTTTATAAATTTATTTTTGTTTTATTTATTTTTGGCTGTGTTCAGTCTTCATTGCTGTGCACAGGCTTTCTCTAGTTGCAGCAAGGGGGGGCTACTTTTCATTGCAGTGTGTGCACTTCACATTGCGGGGGCTTCTCTCAGTAGTTGTGGCTCTTGGGCTCTAGAGTGCAGGCTCAGTAGTTGTGGCACACTGGCTTAGTTGCTCCGTGACATGTGGGATCTTCCTGGACCAGGGCTCAAACCCGTGTCCCCTGCGTTGGCAGGCAGATTCTTAGCCACTGAGCCACCAAGGAAGTCCCTGATTGGTTCCTTTGTTTTTTTCTTTCCTTTTCTCAGCCATACTTTATAGTTTCTATGTACAGATATTGTACATATTTTATCAGATTTATCACTAAATATTTTATATTGTTTGAAGCCGTTGTAAATCGTGTTTTTAAAATTTAAATTTCTGATTGTTTTTAGTATCTGGAAATACAAATGATTTTTGTATATTGATCTTATATCTTATACCCTTGATAAACTTATTAATTCTAGTGTTTTGGGGGGGGTAGATTTCATTGAATTTTCAACATAGATGATAATGTCTTCTGTGAATAAAGTTGGTTTTATTTCTTCCTTTCCAATGTAGATTTATTCTTCTTTTTTCTTGCCTCTGGCATTGTCTAGAACTTGTAATACAATGTTGAGTCAATGTAATGAGAGTGGACGTCCTTGATTTGTTCCTGTACTTAGGAGAAAGGCATTCAGTTTAACAGTTACTGTGGGTTTAGAATCCAGGGCGCCTTAGCTGGATGCCTGTGGCTCAGAGTGTTGTATGAGGTTCCAGTCAAGCAGGAGGCTGGGGCTGTGGTTGCATTTGAAGGCTCAACTCTTGTGGTTGTTTGCAGTCCTCAGTCCTTCCATAAATGTGCCTCTCCACAGAGCTGCCTCCTAACATGGCAGTTGGCTTTGCCTTGGGATAGTGATCTAAGAGAAAGGGAATAGGACTGAGAGTGTACCAGCACAGAAACCACAGTTTTTTTATAATCTTTTCTCAGAAGTGATAGCCCATGATTTCTGCCATATTCTGTTTATTGGATATAAGTCAACAAATACAGCCCAAACTCAAGATCTGTGTACTAAGTAAGAGTGTGACTATCTGGAAGTGGCTATCACTGGGAGCCATTTTAGAGATTGCCTGACATTGTATACTAAAATGGTGAATTACACATTTTTGAGTGTTAAGCCAACCTTGCATCCCTGGGATTAATACTGCTTTTTCATTATTTATTATCCTTTTTATATATTATTGGATTCAATTTTTCAAAAATTGCCAATAATGTTTGCATCTTTATTCATGAGAGAAATTGATCTGTAGTTTTCTTCTAATGCTTTTGTCTGGTTTTGGTGTTGGAATGATGCTGGCTTCATATAGTGAGTGGGGAAGTATCCCCTTCTCTTTAATATTTTGGAAGCATTTTTGTGG
Source organism: Kogia breviceps (assembly GCF_026419965.1). Taxonomy (NCBI): domain Eukaryota; kingdom Metazoa; phylum Chordata; class Mammalia; order Artiodactyla; family Physeteridae; genus Kogia; species Kogia breviceps. The sequence goes on from NC_081318.1 coordinate 55,480,821, forward strand.
AATTGATGTTATTTTTTTCCCTTAAATGTTTGGTTTACTTCACCAGTAATGTTGTTTGGGCCTGGCATTTTCTTTGCGATAACATTTTTGTTTACACTTTTAATTTCTTTAACAGACATAGGCCTATTCAACTTATCTATTTCTTCTCAAGTGAGCTTGGGTTGTTTTCATCTTTCAAGGAATTTGCTTCATCTGAGTTGCTGAACTTATTGGCATAAAGTTGTTGATGATATCTGTAGAATCTGTAGTGATGTCATCTCTCTCATATCTGTTATTGGCAATATAAGTTCTTTACCTTTCTGTTCTTATCAGTCTGGCTAGAGGTGTATCCATTTAAAAAAAATCTTCTCTGACAACTAGCTTTCAGTTTCATTGATTTTCTTTATTGTTTTTCATTTTCTATTTCATTTATTTCCATAATGATATTTTTTCATCATTTTAATTCTCTGCTTATTTTAGGTTTTAATTTCTCTTCTTTTTCTACTAGTATTTTAAGGTGTAATCTTATTGATTTGAATTTTTTTCCACTATATGCATTTACCATTATAAGTTTTTCTACAGTTAAAGTACTATTTAAGCTGTATCTGCCATTTTGATATTCTGTTTAACTATTTTCATTTAGTTCAAGATACTTTCTAATTCCCCTTTTGTATTGTTTAGTTTCCAAATATTTGCTGTCTTACTTATCTTTTAAAGTACTTTTTTCCCTCTGGCTCCTTTTAAAGATACTCTCTTTATCACTGGTTTTAAGCAACTTGATTTTGATGTGCCTATATATTATTGTCTTTGTATTTCTTGTGTTTAGGGTTCATTGACTCCTCAGGTTCATGTGTTTATATTTTATAGTTATAATTCAGTTGCCTCAGTGGCGTGGGTGGTTTTGTATCCATATCACATCTATTGCCTCTTGCTTTCACCTCTGAAAGAGAAACACATGAACTCTTGAGTGAAAATTGAGTGAAACATGACAGTGCATCTAATCTTGTGATAAATTGTTAGTTTTTGATCATGACTAGAGGACTCTGCCTTAAGTCTTTTAAAGATATCTTCAGCAATTTTGTGGTATGCTAAAAGGTGTGATGATATCCTTCTTATTTGATTTAATTAAAATTCAACCTATGCTTAGTAGTTGAGACACACTCATAGGACAGAGTTGATGCTTAATATTTAATTAAATTTTTTGTTTGTTTCAAAAACTTGAAAAAGCTTAATTTATTATACATACTTTCCCACTTTAGTATTTTCAAAAATTACGTTGTCAGACATGTTTATTATACAACTCAAACAATATAGGGGTATGTAAAAAATAAGTGATCTTACCCTTTATCCGTTCAGTTCTACATATCTGGCAGTACCTTATGTTAGCACTTTGGTGTGTTTCCTTCTGTACCTTTCTATGTGCTCATACATACGCATACAAATGTCTATATCTATGTGTGTATGTATATTTGTATCTATATCTATCCATACACATACATTTCTTTCTGATATGGAATCATCTTATACATATTACTCAGACACTTCATATGTTTACTTTAACAATATGGGGTTTTCTTAGATACTTTCTGTTTTCCTGCCTTCTTAAATAAGGATGTGGAAACTTTTCACAAGAAGAAAAAAAAAACTTTAAAAGCAATTTCAGAGTTGTCTTTTTTCTAAACAGCATAATAAAGTTACCTTGCTTTACAGGCAATCTAGAGGCCATAAAATTACTTAAAAAGAAAAACAAAGTCTCCAGAATACAGGGAGAAGGAAAGAGTTAGAACGTAAAGTGGAAAACAAGGAGCAAAAGTCAGAGAGACTAAAATAAAATGAGAGAGGGGGGCAGACTATGCAGTAAGAGAATGAATGAAGTTGAGAAGGAAATCGGGGTTTAGTGGAGTAATATAAACAAAATGAAGTGAGAGAGTGGCATGGACATATATACACTACCAAATGTAAAATTGATAGCTAGTGGGAAGCAGGCGCATAGCACAGGGAGATCAGCTCGGTGCTTTGTGACCACCTAGAGGGGTGGGATAGGGACGGTGGGAGGGAGACGCAAGAGGGAGGGGATATGGGGATATATATATATGCGTATAGCTGATTCACTTTGTTATACAGCAGAAACTAACACACCATTGTAAGCAATGATACTCCAATAAAGATGTTAAAAAACAAAGCAAAAAGAAAAAACATTTTTTTCAACTTTTACTATCTCTACCTTTTAGCCTTTTCATATGCTCCATTCTAGTTTGGAGATGAAATCAAGATTGGGATAGATTTTAAACATGTATTCAAGCATTAAAGTGTTGAAGAACATAATGACTTTCTCTAGCCGTGTTAGCTGCTTCCGTGGAGGCCCATCAGTTAAAATACCATCTGATTTAGTTCAGCTGTTTTTTGTTTGTTTGTTTGTTTTAATTAAGGCAAGTTATCCAACTTTTAATGATTCAGAAATAATCCCAGTTGCAGTCAGATGGTAAAATATGTGACAAAGTTCAAGAACCACCTTAGGGCACTAGCAGTATAGGCCTTAAGCTTCCTGTTTTAGGGATCGCAATTTTAGTGTCAGCCCTAAGTGAGTATAAGCTGAATGATTATGAGGAATTTTTCATATTGAGGTTTAAGCTAGTGTAGCTTTTAAACTGTGGCCTTTCGGGTTATTTCCTGGAATCAAAATTGGCATGCTTTCTAGGATAACAAATCAGCATGTTTAGTGATAGTAAAGTTTCAGTGGAGAGGTTGAGTTTAATTTCTTTTTTTTCCCCAGATATGTGTCACAAAGATGTCTACACGGAACTGCCCGGGAATGGACTCAGTGATCAAACCCCTGGACACAATTCCTGAGGATAAAAAAGTCAGGGTTCAGAGGACACAGAGCACTTTTGACCCATTTGAGAAACCAACTAATCAAGTTAAGAGGGTGCACTCTGAGAACAATGCTTGCATTAACTTTAAGGCCTCCTCCACTGGCAAAGAGTCTCCTAAAGTTCGGCGGCACTCCAGCCCCAGCTCGGTAAGTGCAGTCTTCTCACTTATCAGTGGGTGAACAGAACAAGTATCCCTCTTATAATAGTGGCATGCTGTGCAGGAAGACAGCAGGTGGCTTTATCAGTACATTATTATGCATTGTCTCCTTAGGTGGTTTAATGTTTTTGGAAGAAAGAGCACAGGCACGCGCAAGTGCCAACTATATACAGACTCTTTATTCATAAGCACCCAGCAAGCAAATGAGAAATGATTCAACTTATTTTGAGAAAGATTATTTTCTTTCTAGTTGTTTCTAGTTAGAGGAATTTATAATTTAAAATCCTTTGGTATTTTGAACACCTGGAGAGGATGTTTGAACTTCACTGTGTTTGCGGGCAGTAAGGGTAATTTTGAATTTGGCAGATTCACAAAGAATTTCATTTCAGGGTACATGTTAGAATGTGTTCACTTGTCTTATTCCAGTTTGTTCTCATTGTCAATATTCTACAAATTACGAGCTAGACATTGAAACCGATCTTCTTAAAGAGAAATCCTATTCATCACAGTGAAATTTTCTAAACCCAAACTATATCAAAGCAAGTCTTGCCTTTGGACCCAAGGAGGTATAAAGTTCTGAGGTGATTGCTGCTTTACTGAAACTCATATTTCCAAGACTGGCCTGCATTTAACATTGTAAAAAAAACCCCTTATGATCTTTTGAAATTAAGTAATTTTCAAATTTAACCCACACTTAAGAACTTCTTGACATAAACGGTCTAAGAGTTTAAAGGGTAAGTGAAGAATGCTAGGAGAATTTTGATTCTGTCATCTTGCTAAGAAACATATTCCATTTCACAAATTTTAAATATTAAATTCCATGAGGGCCAAAACAGAGCAAGAGATGTCAGTTGCTAGGAGAATATTGACACTTCAATTTAATTAAAGTGTATGATACCTCACAAATCTTGTGTCACATTTTTTTGTTAATGAATCGAAAATAAATTTGTTAATGCAACATTTGTGAGGAGAATTGATTATCTGGCTTTCCCCAGATTGGCCCCTGTAATCTTGTCTATGATTGCAGGGCAGTGTCCATTTAGGTCACAGATACAACTCCTGGGAGAACTTTTAGATTTAGTATCATTTAGAAGAAATGAAAAGAATCTTTGAAGAATAATTAAGCTTCTGTAATGGAAAGAGAATTACATATATTTTACTATATAGTTATCTTAATATAATATGTCAATCTACATGATATATAGAAATTGGCACTTGAGATATTGCAATGAAGCATACTTATACTAAAAAAGTATTCGCTGTTTATGTGAAAATCAAATTTAGCTAGTTATCCTGTATTGTATCTGCAATCCTAGTTATTATCTAGTGGTACATTATTTCTTTTGTTACTCAAATTGTTCCTGCTTTGGTCAGTGGGAGCTCTTTTCGTTTGGCCCCTGTGCCCTTTTGAGATGTCTTCATCCCTTTGTTTTTTGAACGCTTTCTTACTTTCTTGTCCTACAAGTTGCTCTTGGCTTACACTGTGTTTTTCCAGCCCCAGACCTAGAATCAGCCATTTCTCCAAAGATCCCTGTTTACTTTTATTGAAGAATGGTATTTAGAAACTAAGATTGGGTGCTAGGTGTGCTTGCTGCTACTGGGGGTCATCAAGTCAGTGTGTACATCATAGTATAAATAATAACAGTGGGATTTTGATACTTATTTTTAATGTTTAATAAGGAGTTAATTAAAATACTTGTCAAAGAAAGTTGAGTCTTGTCTGACGCATTCTGTATTTCTCTCTGTATTCATTTATTTTTACTTTTTATTTTATACTGGAGTATAGGTGATTAACAATGTTGTGTTAGTGTTAGGTGTACAGCAAAGTGATTCAGTTATACATATACATGTATCTATTCTTTTTCAAATTCTTTTTCCATTTAGATTATCAGATAATATTGAGCAGAGTTCCCTGTGCTATACAGTAGGCCCTTGTTGGTTATCCATTTTAAATATAGCAGCGTGTACACGTCAAATAGGAGAGGACTCGGGGAGGATGGCAGCGGCATAAGTTTAGAAACCCCTCATATGATTAGAGCAACTAGTGCAGTAAAACCGAAACCAGTGGATAACATCAACAACAAATATAGGTGACGGGCTTTCTCCATGAACCTCAATCTAGGAGGGAGGGGAACAAACCTTGAACAATTTTAAGAACCATGTGGTATCAGAAAGTGAGAGGGAGGAAGCTCAGGGAAGGCCAGGGGACTAGGGCCTACTCTCAGATCCAGGAAACCCCAAAATTGCCATCAGGTACATACTGGCGGTTCATTGGGCCATTCTTAGGACAGCAACAGCACCTGAGTGGGGACTTTGATGGCACCTGTGAGTGGATGAGTGCACGGAGACCATGGGGTGTCTGCTGGTCTTCCTCCTGTGACTTGTCTAGAACATCAAATTGAAGCACCTTTTCAGGACAAAACCCTGCACTAAGTAGAAAGTGCTAGAGTAGACTTCTGTGCAGGGCAGGTTCAGGAGGGCTTCCCTGGTGGTGCAGTGGTTGAGAGTCCGCCTGCCGGTGCAGGGGATGCGGGTTCATGCCCCGGTCTGGGAGGATTCCACATGTCGCGGAGCGGCTGGGCCCGTGAGCCATGGTCGCTGAGCCTGCGCGTCCGGAGCCTGTGCTCCTCAGTGGGAGAGGCCACAACAGGGAGAGGCCCGTGTACTGCAAAAAAAAAGAAAAAAGGGAAAGAGAAAGTCCAGAAAGAAGTGTTGAAGTGAAACAAATGGGGAAAGCTCAATGTGTGTGAGATTGTCTTTTTTTTTTTTCCACTTCATGAAACAGAAAAGAATTTCATTCCATAAAGCTAGAAAATCTATCTTGGCCATATGCCTCTCAAATTACTGAAAAATTCATTTTACTTAAAAATAACCAATAGGGCTTCCCTGGTGGCGCAGTGGTTGAGAGTCCGCCTGTCAATGCAGGGCACACGGGTTCGTGCCCCGGTCTGGGAAGATCCCACATGCAGTGGAGCGGCTGGGCCCGTGAGCCATGGCCGCTGAGCCTGCGCGTCCGGAGCCTGTGCTCTGCAACGGGAGAGGCCACAACAGTGAGGGGCCCGCATACCGCAAAAAATAAAAAATAACCAATAGAAAAATTATTGGTTGAATCCCATACAAAACTATGAAAAAAAGAGAGTAAGGAGTAGCGTAACATCTCTACAGATAATGAAAGCAAGCTAGAGAGGGGCAAAAACTATTGTTATTGCAGATTTATGATGATATATCTAGAAGGACCAAAAGAATCAGTGGAAATACTACAAACAGTGAGAGAAGTTAGCCAAATTGCAGGTTATAACATTAATATACAAAACCCAATAGATACCATTATAAAAACAAATAAGAATTAGTGTTGAAAACTGGCAAATAAATCAAATAACTAAGCATTTATTTTTAGTGATTTCTATATGAAATTCACCTCATGGTAATCTAGTCATTGATGAAGGAAAATTTCTCTTTTAGGAGTAATCCCACTAATAAATCAAGAAAGAATAATAGATTTAGGAATCACCATTTGGCAACCCCTGAAGAATTAATACATCTAGGCAAAGATTATCAATACCTGCTAACATCATCAAAAGAGGGACATCCAGAGGTTATGATGTCCTCATGGGAGTATGCAATAACCACCAACAGAATTAAGCCTGAATCTGAGCAAGCCTCTAGATGTAACTACCTGAGTTACAGGATACAAAGGGACACATCAAGATGGGATTTTCTCTGCTCTATTCCTATCCCCAAGTATGTTTACCCTACTTTTTGGCTTTAATTTGTATACAGTATTTACAACCTTAAGATGATGTAAATACTGTTCTTAGTGAGACCACATAGTGTACTATGATTAACTTTCTTTCCTTGCAAAACTTTTTGATTTTCCTAGTTATAATTGCCTCTTCTTTTCATTTGTTCATAATTAATGCAATTAATTAATAGAATTTTAATCACAAATTGAGGCCTCAAACTATTTGATAAAACTAGAAAACTCCTCTGAAATAAATCAGAATCAGATAATCTGTCAGTTTTTCTTCCCCCTGAAATTTTCCTTGTGGTTCTCCATTGTCCTAATCCAATCTGGACTGGTTGATCTCCAAATTGCTGTCAGGAGATGTCCCTTCATTCCTCCAAAGCTGATTGACCAATCTGGTTTTTAGGATAGGTAAGCCTAGCTGCAGTTTGTTTCCTGAGATGATCAAGATGGGTCTCAGTGCCTTTTTTATGCTTCCTTTTTGCTCAGTCTCACTGTTCATCCTGGTTTTCATTATGCTTGGTGTCCTAATTCTGAGCCTCTCAAGTTCAACCTCTTCAGAGAATAAACCTCTGCTGGGATCAGGGACAGGCAGACACCTGACTGGGAGAGTCTAGGGGAAAGGACCTGTTCCTTAAATCCACTCCAACTAATCATTTTGGTTTTAGCCCCTCCTTAAAGTTCAACTTCCAATTCTTGAGTGTTTCTGGGATTCTGAAGTATGAATTGACTTAGTTCTTACTGGTTTCTACCTTTAGTCATCGTCCTTGTCAGTGACCTCCTGTCCATTTATTTCCCATCTCAGAATTCTGGTTTGTATCTTGTCTTCAGTCTTCTCCTTATTCATTTTATTTGCCCTTCTGAGTTATAACTTAGTACTGTCATTTTAGTACAGATTGGTAAGGGGGAGAGATAAATACTTATATTCAAGCCACCATGTTGAACTGGAAATGTCCACTGTTTCTCTCCTATTATATTAACTTCCTTTAGATCCTCTTTCCTGAGAGTTTCTTATTGGGTTTACCCTTTTCTGATCCAATCTGGGATGTCTGTCTTATATATCAGGGCACTTATATTATTTTGTGTGGAAAGTGCTTTGCTTTCTTTTCATTTTGGGAACTTTTTTTTTTTTTTTTTTTTTTTGCCACATGCGGGCCTCTCACTGTTGCGGCCCCTCCTGTTGTGGAGCACAGGCTCCGGACCCACAGGCTCAGCGGCCACGGCTCACGGGCCCAGCCGCTCCGTGGCCTGTGGGATCTTGCTGGACCGGGGCACGAGCCTGTGTCCCCCTGCATCGGCAGGCAGACTCTCAACCACTGTGCCACCAGGGAAGCCCCATTTTGGGAACTTTTGGTTCCATTCAATATGCCCTGGAAAAAGGTCTTTGCTCTTTCCTGATCAAGCTGGAAATAGTTTCTTTTTCTCTTTTAGCACGATGCTACAGTATTCTGTTTTATTCTGAGTCCTTTCTGTCTACTGCCTTTTTGTTCTCTCCCCTATTACAGTGACGGGGGAGGGGGAATTTTATTATATTCTTTTTCATGGAAAGACTATTTACCTTTCGATTCCTCATTGGGCTGAAAATGGACGTGGTTACACTTCTTGTGCAACACCATTTTATATCCTGTCCAATAGTGTATGGGTTTGATCATTTCATACTCAATGGCATGAGAGTTTTATGACATAGGTTTTCTTATTTTTAAAGATTTTTTAAAGGCTGATAAGCATCAAAGGAAACCCTTTACCTAAGGACAACCAGGATTAATGTTATATCTTTGTTTTATTGTTATTTCTTTGAAAGTATTAGTTATTTTGAATAGGCTCCAAGACTACAGTTGAGAAGGAAGGAGAAAACGAGTAGCAGTGTGGCAGTCCAGCCCCTATTTTGGTGAGGAACTCAGGATAGTCACTCTTATTTCTTGGAATACTGTGGTAGCAACTATTGTACAATATCACATCTTCACAACTGTGTATACATCTCTCTGATGTTCACATACTGGTCATGTCTATGTGAGGAGTCATGCCTGAAATCAAGGAATCAAGAGTGCCTTGGCCTCAGTGACCGTCACAATCATCTGGACTTCCTGATTTTGTCCAGACGGTGGCACTTTAAAATTCAGGCAGAATGTAAAGAATGTGATTTTATTTAAATTGGTATATTTCAAGAGGTGTTTGACAGATCCTATTTGTTTCAGATGATTTTTGAGTGCCTACTCTTCCTGGGCCTAGTCCCTGGGTCATAATTAGCACTGTCACTGACAAGACAGACTTTTGCTCCCCTTTTCCTACTATCTCCTCCAACTCAGCTGTGCCCTTCCACAGCGAGAGCTATTGGCAGTGCTGTAGGAGACTGCCCGTCTTGCTGGCCCACTTTAGAAGGGATTTCATTGAGCTGTGCTTCAACAGACCATATTTTCAGAAGTTCAGGTTTAGATTAAGGTCCTCTATACATTCTGTAAATTTCTCCAAATTTACCTCTCTTCCTCACCAAAAAAAAAAAAAAATCTGCATCCCATGACAGTCAGGCTCAATTTGGAGAGGAGGACGGTGCAGACTTGAAAATGAGAGGCCCGCTTCAGTCCTCAGATGCTCATCCTTGGGGATCTCATTTTGGCATTGCCTCCTTCTTGTGGGGACTAGCCCCTTGTCAGGTTGTTAGCATGAGTGGTGGTTGGGTCTCTCCCTCTGTCTAGATCTAGATCTATTTTGTAACCAAGTTACCCATCAACTATGAATTATCTCAGTGTGGCTGTGTCTAAAAGGGTTAGAAATGCAGGATGATAGAGCCTGTTGTGAAGATCAAAGGCAGAAGAAAAATTAGTTAAGGAAGGTTTGACTTCAAAAATCCTTGTTGGGCTTCCCTGGTGGCGCAGTGGTTGAGAATCCGCCTGCCGATGCAGGGGACACGGGTTCGTGCCCCGGTCCGGGAAGATCCCACGTGCCGCGGAGCGGCTGGGCCCGTGAGCCATGGCCGCTGAGCCTGCGCGTCCAGAGCCTGTGCTCCGCAACGGGAGAGGCCACAACAGTGAGAGGCCCGCGTACCACAAAAAAAAAAAAAAAAAAAAAAAAAAATCCTTGTTGTTTGATGAGGTCAGATAGTTCTGATTGAATCCTTCCCACCTTACCCTCACACCCACTCTCACAATTATTAGTATAATGTGATAGAGCAGTGGTTCTTACTTGTGGTTTTCCTATAATTCAGGGGGTCATCAACAATCTTAAGTAAGGGGTTATGTATGAAGGTTAAAGTAAATTTTCAATGAATTCAGTGTAAAACTGTTGACATTCTTATAACCATATCGTGGTATCATTATAGTGAACACTGAGGTATACTCATGCAGTTTATAAAAATTGACTAAAAAACCCCATCCTTGTTTCCAGGAATAGGGTTTCAGTGGACGATAGACTTAAGCATGACTTAATATCTCCTCCATTTGGGTGGGAGTTAGGTCTCCATGGAAAGAGTCTGCCAATGTAGTAGTGGTAAAGGAAATATGTTCTCAATTCCAATCAACGTGGTTTGAATTGTAGCTCTGTCATTAGCTGTAGGATCTTAGATGAGTAACTTTGTTTCTCCAGTCTTAAATTCTTCATGTGCAAATGGGAGCACTAATAGAACCAACTTTAGGGTGGTGTTACAGGGATTAAACTTAGGTGATGTATTTAAAGTGATAAACTCAAAGCATGGAACACAGTAAACACTTGATATTAGCTGGTTGTTTTTGTTGATCGCACAAACAATGAACTGGAGCACGCCAGGAGCATCTCCTTCAGGGCAGGGTCACAAACACCATTCAGCTGGAATATTATCTTGACTTTTTCATTATCCATGCCAATGTTCCCCTCCACTGGTCCAGACAATTGACAGTTCTCTGTACCTTTATTCTGTTTGAAAAATGTATTAACATTATCTCATTAAATTCTACGTATCCACGCAGTTAGTGTCTGTTAATAATTGCTGACTAGTCCTCTGTATTTCCATTTCTCTAAAGTGCTGTCTCAAACCTGCAGTCTAAGTAGGGAAGTGGTAAGCAGGGAATAGTGGCTCCATAAAGCTGTTTCCCATCCATGCATGCACCTGACATCAAAGAGCCAAAGATAATGTTAGGGTTGACTACCTTTGGCTTGATCTAGCATCTTTAGTTAAATGTGATGATTTAATAAAGTTGCAAGAAAAAAGAAAGGCAAACCAAAGACCTGAACTTTAATTATCAAACAAAATAGGACCTCTCCTTCTGAATTATTCGTAGTCATTTGATTGGAAGGATTTTATTATTGGCCTCTTTAAACACTTGGCATTTAGCTTCCTTATTTATATGCATAATAATTACAAATCAGAACATTTCTGTGTATTTAAAATAGGAGATGAACTTTACAAGAATTTAACTCTTAAAGTGCAGACTGTCTCATAGACATGTCCTGTTCCATGGACCCATTCTTTCATTGACTAGAATAACTTTTAGAGAGGCATTACATGTGTGTGATTCTTCTTATTTTACAGATCTGTAACTTACAGTATATTTCCACAATGTGTGCATATCAGTTTCACAAGGCAAATCACATTGACTGTTTTTCCACTAAATGAGGCAAAATATTATTTTTCTTTTTTTTTTTTTTTTTTTAACATCTTTATTGGAGTATAATTGTTTTACAATAGTGTGTTAGTTTTCCCTCTACAACAAACTAAATCAGTTATACATACACACATGCTCCCACATCTCCTCCCTCTTGCATCACCCTCTCTCCCACCCTCCCTATCCCACCCCCCCAGGCGGTCACAAAGCACAGAGGTGATCTCCCTGTGCTATGCAGCAGCTTCCCACCAGCTATCTAATTTACATTTGATAGTGTATATATGTCCCTGCCACTCCCCCACTTCGTCACAGCCCACCCCTCCCTCTCCCCATATCCTCAAGTCCATGATCGAGTAAGTCTGTGATTTATTCCCGTCCTACCACTAACCTCTTCATGACATTTTTTTCCCTTAGAGTCCATATATATGTGTTAGCATACGGTATTTGTTTTTCTCCTTCTGACTTACTTCACTCTGTATGACAGACTCCAGGTCCATCCACCTCATTATAAATAACTCAGTTTCATTTCTTTTTATGGCTGAGTAATATTCCATTGTATATATGTGCCACATCTTCTTTATCCATTCATCTGTTGATGGACACTTAGGTTGCTTCCATGTCCTGGCTATTGTAAATAGAGCTGCAATGAACATTTTGGTACATGAGTCTTTCTGAATTATAGTTTTCTCAGGGTATATGCCCAGTAGTGGGATTGCTGGGTCGTATGGTAGTTCTATTTGTAGTTTTTTAAGGAACCTCCATACTGTTCTCCATAGCGGCTGTATCAATTTACATTCCCACCAGCAGTGCAAGAGGGTTCCCTTTTCTCCACACCCTCTCCAGCATGTATTGTTTCTAGAGTTTTTGATGATGGCCAATCTGACCGGTGTGAGATGATATCTCATTGTAGTTTTGATTTGCATTTCTCTAATGATTAATGAGGTTGAGCATTCTTTCATGTGTTTGTTAGCAATCTGTATATCTTCTTTGGAGAAATGTCTATTTAGTTCTTCTGCCCATTTTTGGATTGGGTTGTTTGTTTTTTTGTTATTGAGCTGCATGAGTTGCTTATAAATTTTGGAAATTAATCCTTTGTCAGTTGCTTCATTTGCAAATATTTTCTCCCATTCTGAGGGTTGTCTTTTGGTCTTGTTTATGGTATCCTTTGCTGTGCAAAAGCTTTTAAGTTTCATTAGGTCCCATTTGTTTATTTGTGTTTTTATTTCCATTTCTCTAGGAGATGGGTCAAAAAGGATCTTGCTGTGATTTATGTCGTATAGTGTTCTGCCTATGTTTTCCTCTAAGAGTTTGATAGTGTCTGGCCTTACATTTAGGTCTTTAACCCATTTTGAGTTTATTTTTGTGTGTGGTGTTAGGGATTGTTCTAATTTCATACTTTTACATGTAGCTGTCCAGTTTTCCCAGCACCACTTATTGAAGAGGCTGTCTTTTCTCCACTGTATATCCTTCCCTCCTTTATCAAAGATAAGGTGACCATATGTGTGTGGGTTTATCTCTGGGCTCTCTATCCTGTTCCATTGATCTATATTTCTGTTTTTGTGCCAGTACCATATTGTCTTGATTACTGTAGCCTTGTAGTAGAGTCTGAAGTCAGGGAGCCTAATTCCTCCAGCTCCATTTCTCGTTCTCAAGATTGCTTTGGCTATTCGGGGTCTTTTGTGTTTCCATACAAATTGTGAAATTTTTTGTTCTAGTTCTGTAAAAAATGCCAGTGGTAATTTGATAGGGATTGCATTGAATCGGTAGATTGCTTTGGGTAGTATAGTCATTTTCACAATGTTGATTCTTCCAATCCAAGAACATGGTATATTTCTCCACCTATTTGTATCGTCTTTAATTTCTTTCATCAGTGTCTTATAGTTTTCTGCATACAAGTCTTTTGTCTCCTTAGGTAGGTTTATTCCTAGATATTTTATTCTTTTTGTTGCAATGGTAAATGGGAGCGTTTTCTTAATTTCACTCTCAGATTTTTCATCATTAGTGTATAAGAATGCCAGAGATTTCTGTGCATTAATTTTGTATCCTGCAACTTTACCAAATTCATTGATTAGCTCTAGTAGTTTTCTGGTAGCATCCTTAGGATTCTCTATGTATAGTATCATGTCATCTGCAAACAGTGACAGCTTTACTTCTTCTTTTCCTATTTGGATTCCTTTTATTTCTTTTTCTTCTCTGATTGCTGTGGCTAGAACTTCCAAAACTATGTTGAATAAGAGTGGTGAGAGTGGGCAACCTTGTCTTGTTCCTGATCTTAGTGGAAATGGTTTCAGTTTTTCACCATTGAGAACGATGCTAGCTGTGGGTTTGTCATATATGGCCTTTATTATGTTGAGGAAAGTTCCCTCTATGCCCACTTTCTGCAAGGTTTTTATCATAAATGAGTGTTGAATTTTGTCAATGTGTGCATATCAGTTTCACAAGGCAAATCACATTGACTGTTTTTCCACTAAATGAGGCAAAATATTATTTTTCTGCCATCACATTGTTAATAGGATGTACTTTAACGATGGCAGTTAATGCCTACAAATCCGTTCAGTTAGATGCCATTAGCATCTCTTACTTTATTTTTCTAGTGGATAAATGGAATATATTCTAAAAAAGAGTATTATCCTTGTTTTTCTTATTTCCTCAGTTCAGTTTCTTCAAGTAGTAATTTTAGTATGGTCTATGTCTTAAAATGATTACATAAGCTTATATAAGGCAGTTTACGAATAGTAAAATATATCATTTTTAGAAAATTGTTTGTGCCTTTCCAGGAAGAGAAAATAATAGCTTCCTAATCTATTACCAATTTTGTGTGACTGTGTCTTGTCCTTGCTCTAAATACGCATTAGCAGTTTATCTTCTGATAAGACTAAACAGGTGATTTTCTGCTGCTGCTTTTTTCTTTAAGTTAGATTGAATTTATTCTTAAAGGAGCACAAAAGCAAACATACAGACTTCTCATTATGATTTTAAATAATTTAGAATAGAACTGTGAACACAATATTTTCCCCATTGAAGATCATTTTATACTGAAGTTTAATATAGGTTTAAAAATTTCTATTTAAAACCTGGGCTCAGGAGGGTGATGGTAAAGTGCGACATTCACAAGCTGTTTCTCGGTGATGAAAAATGCATGAAAACATAACCCACACAGGACTAGTCAGGCTCTTTTGAATGTAGTTTTCCATTAACTTTTACTTGATTCAACTCAACACATGGTTGGTACTTCACAAGTTTCTTGAAGAAAAGAATAGGTAGTCCATTGTCTATTAATTCCTTCCTACGGTGTCCCTTGTTGTTCCTTTTCTAGCTGCAGTTAAATGTCTAAAATCATAATACTTTCAACCTTTCTTCTTTTCTAGTATGTGCACATTTATGTAAATTTTCTTTTATGTATTGATTTAGCTGCATCCCATGAGTCTTAAAATGTCATGTCCTCAGTGCCACATATTTATTTATGAATTTTCAATTTTGATTTTCTTTTTAACTCATATGGCTAGACTATTTAGTTTTCCTTTTATTCTTAATTTTTAATTTATTGCATTGTGTTCAGAAAAAGTAACTTGAAATGTTTCTTCAGTTTTGAATATTGAGTTTTTTTTGGTGGCCTAATCTATGGCCTTTTTTGTGAATGTTTAATGTGTACTTGAAAAAAATATATATTAATATACATATTAGGTTCAAATATTAATTCTACTATTCAAGCCCATATATCTCACTTATTGGTCATTTGCTTGCTCTGTTGATGTCTGAGTGTTGTATGTCTGTCTCCCATTATCACTGTGGATCTGACAATTTCTCATTTTATTGCTACCAGCAGTTGTTTCATACACTACAAAACTATGTTGTTTGGCTCATACTAGTTTGTGATTATTAAATTTCTTGGTGGATTTTAATGGGCTATACTAATTTAATCTATTTGCTGTTTTGTAAATTCTGTCTTCTTTGCCATCAGGATTGCTATAATGCATGATTTCACAAAAATACTTTTTTTTGCTATATTTTCCCTTTTATTTTCAGATTTACTCTTTTGTCTTAATTTTTTTGTCTCTTCTCAATAGCGCATTGCTAGATTTTCTTTGTCTTTCCAATCTGAGAACTTTATATTAATAGAGAAATTTTAAAATTTATATTTATTGTAAGCATTGATATATTTGGACTTAACATCCTTATTTTATGATTTTCTACTTTATATGCTTCCTTACTGAGTATGCCCCTTCTCTAACTCTCCCATTCCTTACCCTCTTCCTTCTTCCTTGCACTTTTCTCTTCCATTCTTTCCCTCCTTAATTTGTTTGGGATGAGTACATCATATTTATTCTAGTAATTACTTTTTAAGTGTTAAGAAATACACTAAAATTTATGCATGTGGAGTTAATCAGTATTTGCAGTCTGTCCTTAACAATCCAATAAATTCCAACATGCTTTTATTCTCTTTTTCTACTGTTATTTGCCGCTTTTATTCTCTTTTTCTACTGTTATTTGCCTTCCTGCACTTCACCCATCACTCCAACTACACCTTATATTGAGATTAAATGGAATTTTTTATCTATTTTTTTTCCTGTAGGTGGTAAAATTGCAACATTTCCATCCCAAATGAGGAACTATCTTGAGTATTAGTAATCCAAAACCATTTTCCCTTTTCATATTAAAAGTATTGCTTAGTTGTCTTTTTTTCAGCCATTGTTGTGTAAAAAAATATTATGCTTGTTGAATAATTTTTCTGTTTAGATGTAACCTCTCCCTAGAGCTTTCTGGGAAAATTCTGTTCAAACATTGAACATTTTACTTTTTCAGCTATGTACATTCTTTTAGTCACTGCCCATACATGTTTTATTTTGCTGATGAAATATTTAATCTCTAAATCTCTGTTTCTTTTCAAAGGATGTAATATCTTCTTAAAGATCTCTCTTAAGATACTGGTTATTTTTATTCAAAGTTATTATTACTTTTGCAGTGTCAACTTTCTTACCAGGGTTTAACTTATTTGCCCATTGAGGTTTTTTTTAAAATTAATTAATTAATTTAGTTTGGCTGTGTTGGGTCTTCATTGCTACGCACTGGCTTTCTCTAGTTGCAGCGAGTGGGAGCTGCTCTTAGTTGCTGTGTGCAGGCTTCTCATTGTGGTGGCTTCGCTTGTTGCAGAGCATGGGCTCTAGTCACATAGGCTTCAGTAGTTGTGGCGCAAGGGCTCGGTAGTTGTGGCTCGCGGGCTCTACAGCACATGCTCAGTTGTTGTGGCTTACGAGCTTAGTTGCTCCGCAGCATGTGGGGTCTTCCCGGACCGGGGCTCAAACTTGTGTCCCCTGCATTGGCAGGAAGATTCTTAACGACTGCACCACCAGGGAAGTCACTGAATTTTTTTTTTTTTAATGGAGTATGGCTACTTTACAATGTTGTGTTAGCCTCCACTGCACAACAAAATGAATCAGCCACACACATAAAGATATCCTCTTCCTTTTGGACTTCCCTCCAGTTTAGGTTACCACAGTGTGCTAGGTGAGTTACCTGTGCTATACAGCATGTTTCCATCAGTTGTCCATTTTATACACAGTGTCAATAATGTATATGTGTCAATCCCAGTCTCCCAATGCCTCCCACCCCACCCTTTTCCCCCTTGGCATCCACAAATTTGTTCTCTACATCTCTGTCTCTTTGCTTTGCAACTTAGATCATCTATACCATTTTTCTACATTCCACATATACACGTTATTATATAATATTTGCTTTTCTCTTTGTGACTTACTTCACTCTGTATGACACTCTCTAGGTCCATCCACGTCTCACAAATGACCCAATTTCATGACCTTTGTTTTTCAGAGTTAGGATATACCTGATATCTTTATTTATTTATTTCTTAAAGATCTTTATTGGAGTATAAGTACTTTACAATGGTGTGTTAGTTTCTGCTGTATAACAAAGTGAATCACCTATACATATATATATATATATATATATCTCCATATCTCCTCTCTCTTGTGTCTCCCTCCCTCCCTCCCTACCCCACCCCTCTAGGTGGTCACAAAGCACCAAGCTGATTTCCCTGTGTTATGCGGCTGCTTCCCACTAACTATCTAGTTTACATTTGGTGGTGTATATATGTCCATGTCACTCTCTCACTTCGTCACAGCTTACCCTTCCCCCTCCCCATATCCTCAAGTCCAGGCTCTAGTAGGTCTGTGTTTTATTCCCGTCCTAACCCTAGTCTCTTAATGACATTTTTTTCTTAGATTCCATATATATGCGTTAGCATATGGTATTTGTTTTTCTCCTTCTGACTTACTTCACTCTGTATGACAGACTCCAGGTCCATCCACCTCACTACAAATAACTCAGTTTCATTTCTTTTTATGGCTGAGCAATATTCCATTGTATATATGTGCCATATCTTCTTTATCCATTCATCTGTTGATGGACACTTAGGTTGCTTCTGTGTCCTGGCTATTGTAAATAGAGTGGCAATGAACATTTTGGTACATGACCCTTTTTGAATTATGGTTTTCTTAGGGTATATGCCCAGTAGTGGGATTGCTGCATCATATGGTAGTTCTATTTTTCGTTTTTTAAGGAACCTCCATACTGTTCTCCATAGTGGCTGTATCAATTTACATTCCCACCAACAGTACAAGAGGGTTGCCTTTTCTCCACACCCTCTCCAACATTTTTTGTTTGTAGATTTTTTTAAAGTTGTAGCAAGTTATTAGTCCTAACAAACCACCTCTTATTTTTTTAAAAAATTTATTTATGTATTTATTTATTTATTTATGGCTGTGTTGGGTATTCGTTTCTCTGTGAGGGCTTTCTCTAGTTGTGGCAAGTTGGAACCACTCCTCATTGCGGTGCGCAGGCCTCTCACTGTCACGGCCTCTCTTGTTATGGAGCACAGGCTCCAGATGCGCAGGCTCAGTAGTTGTGGCTCACGGGCCTGGTTGCTCTGCGGCGTGTGGGATCCTCCCAGACTGGGGCTCGAACCCATGTCCCCTGCACTGGCAGGCAGATTCTCAACCACTGCACTAGGCCATTCAGACCTAGTGTGTGGTGATACCTCATTGTAGTTTTGATTTGCATTTCTCTAATGGTGTTGAGCATCCTTTCATGTGTTTGTCGCCAATCTGTATATCTTCTTTGGAGAAATGTCTATTTAGGTCTTCTGCCCATTTGTGGATTGGGTTGTTTGTTTTTTTGGTATTGAGCTGCATGAGCTGCTTGTATATTTTGGAGATTAATCCTTTGTCAGTTGCTTCATTTGCAAATATTTTCTCCCATTCTGAGGGTTGTCTTATTGTCTTGGTACAGTTTCGGATGGTTGTGCTTTTCTAAGAATTTGTCCATTTCTTCCAGGTTGTCCATTTTATTGGATATGGTTGCTTGTATTAATCTCTCATGATCCTTTGTATTTCTGCAGTGTCAGTTGTTACTTCTCCTTTTTCATTTCTAATTCTATTGATTTAAGTCTTCTCCCTTTTTTTCTTGATGAGTCTGGCTAATTGTTTATCAATTTTGTTTACCTTCTCAAAGAACCAGCTTTTAGTTTTATTGATGTTTGCTGTCATTTCCTTTTCATTTATTTCTGATCTGATCTTTATGATTTCTTTCCTTCTGCTAATTTTAGGGATTTTTCATTCTTCTTTCTCTAATTGCTTTAGGTGTAAGGTTAGGTTGTTTATTTGAGATGTTTCTTGTTTCTTGAGGTAGGATTGTATTGCCATAAACTTCCCTGTTAGAACTGCTGTTTCTGCATCCCATAGGTTTTGAGTCGTTGTGTTTTCTTTGTTATTTGTTTTAGGCATTTTTGGATTTCCTCTTTGATTTCTTCAGGGATCTCTTGGTTATTTAGTAGCGTATTGTTTAACCCCCATGTGTTTGTATTTCTTAGTTTTTTTTCCTGTAATTGATGTATAGTCTTATAGCGTTGTGGTCGGAAAAGATACTTGATATGATTTCAATTTTCTTATATTTACCAACGCTTGATTTGTGACCCAAGATATGATCTATCCCGGAGAATGTTCCATGAGCACTTAAGAAGAAACTGTATTCTGTTGTTTTTGGATGGATTGTCCTATAAATATCAATTAAGTCCATCTTGTTTAATATGTCATTTAAAGCTTGTGTTTCCTTATTTATTTTCAGTTTGGATGATCTGTCCATTGGTGAAAGTGGGGTGTTAAAGTCCCCTACTATGAGTGTGTTACTGTCGATTTCCCCTTTTATGGCTGTTGGCATTAGCCTCATGTATTGAGGTGCTCATATGTTGGGTGCATAAATATTTACAATTGTTATATCTTCCTCCTGGATTGTTCCCTTGATCGTTATATGGTGTTCTTCTTTGTCTCTTGTAATAGACTTTATTTTAATGTCATTTTGTCTGACATGAGAATTGCTACTCCAGCTTTCTTTTGATTTCCATTTGCATGGAAAAATCTTTTTCCATTCCCTCACTTTCAGTCTGTATGTGTCCCTAGGTCTGAAATGGGTCTCTTGTAGACAGCATATATATGGGTATTTTTTTTTAATCCATTCAGCCCCTCTATGTCTTTTGGTTGGAGCACTTAATCCATTTACATTTAAGGTAGTTATCAATATGTATGATCCTATTACCATTTCCTTAATTGTTTTGGGTTTGTTATTGTAGGTCTTTTCCTTCTTTTGTGTTTCCTGCCTAGGGAAGTTCCTTTAGCATTTGTTGTAAAGGTGGTTTGGTTGTGCTGAATTACCTTATCTTTCGCTTGTCTGTAAAGTTTTTAATTTCCCCTTGAATCTGAATGAGAACCTTACTGATAGAGTAATCTTGTTGGTAGGTTTTTCCCTTTCATCACTTTAAATATGTGCTGCCACTCCCTTCTGGCTTGCAGAATTTCTGCTGAAAGATCAGCTGTTAACCTTATGGAGATTCCCTTGTATGTTATTTTTTGTTTTTCCCTTGCTGTTTTAAATATTTTTTCTTTGTATTTAATTTTTGATAGTTTGATTAATATGTGTCTTGGTGTGTTTCTCGTTGGATTTGTCCTGTATGGGACTGTCTGTGCTTCCTGGAATTGATTATTTCCTTTCCCATGTCAGGGAAGTTTGCGACTATAATCTTTTCAAATATTTTCTCAGACCCTTTCTTTTTCTCTTCTTCTCTAGGACCCCTATAATTCGAACATTGGTGCGTTTAATGTTGTTCCAGAGGTTTCTGAGACTGTCCTCAATTCTTTTCATTCTTTTTTCTTTATTCTTCTCTGTGGTAGTTATTTCCACTATTTTATCTTCCAGGTCACTTATCCGTTCTTCTGACACAGTTATTCTGCTATTGATTCCTTCTAGAGTATTTTAAATTTCTTTTATTGTGTTTTTCATCATTGTGTGTTTTCTCAATAGTTCTTCTAGGTCCTTTTTAAACGTTTCTTGTATTTTCTCCATTCTGTTTCCAAGATTTTGGCTCCTCTTTACTATCAGTACTCTGAATTCTTTTTCAGGGAGACTGCCTATTTCCTCTTCATTTGTTTTGTCTGATTGTTTTTTTACCTTGCTTCTTCATCTGATGTGTATTTCTCTGTCTTCTTATTTTGCTTCACTTACTGTGTTTGGGGTCTCCTTTTCTCAGGCTTCAGGTTCTTAGTTCCCGTTGTTCTTGATGTGTGCCCTCTGGGTAAGTTTGGTTCAGTGGATTGTGTAGGCTTGCTGTTGGAGGGGTCTGGTGCCTGTGTTCTGGTGGATGAGGCTGGATCTCGTCTTTCTGGTGGGCAGGACCATGTCTGATGATGATGGTGTGTTTCAGGGTGTCTGTGACCTTATTTTGATTTTAGGCATCCTCTCTGCTAATGGGTGGGGTTGTTTCCTGTGTTGCTTGTTTTTTGGCATAGGGTGTCCAGCACAGTAGCTTTTTGGTCGTTGAGTGGATTTGGGTCTTAGCATCAAGATGAAGATCTCTGGGAGAGCTTTCACCTTTTTATACTACGTGGGGCTGGGAGGTCTCTGGTGGACCAATGTCCTGAATTCAGCTCTCCTACCTCAGAAGTTCAGGCCTGACACCCAGCTGGAGCACCTAGACACTGTCAGCCACACGGCTCAGAAGAAAAGGGAGAAAAAAAAAAAGAAAGAGTGAAAGAAAAAAAGTAAGTAAAATAAAATAAAATAATGAAAATAAAAGATAAAAATTTTATGAAAAATTCAAAAGTAAAAAAGTAATAAACAAAAAAGAAACGAAGACGAGAGCAACAAAACCAGAAAACAAATCCACTGTGATAACAAGCGCTAGACAGTATGCCAAAAAAAAAAAAGAAAAAGAAGGACAGACAGAACCCTAGGACAAATGGTAAAAGCAAAGCTCTACAGAGTGTTTGCAGATGACATGCTACTATACATAGAGAATCCTAAAGATGCTACCAGAAAACTACTAGAGTTAATGAATGAATTTGGTAAAGTAGCAGAATACAAAATTAATGCACAGAGATCTCTTGCATTCCTATACACTAATGATGAAAAATCTGAAAGTGAAATTAAGGAAACATTCCCATTTACCACTGCTACAAAAAGAATAAAATACCTAGGAATAAACCTACCTAAGGAGACAAAAGACCTTTATGCAGAAAACTATAGGACACTGATGGAAGAAATTAAAGATGATACAAACAGATGGAGAGATATGCCATGTTCTTAGATTGGATGAATCAACATTGTGAAAATGACTCTACTACCCAAAGCAATCTACAAATTCAATGCAATCCCTATCAAACTACCAATGGCATTTTTCACAGAACCAGAACAAAATATTTCACAATTTGTATGGAAACACAAAAGACCCCGAATAGCCAAAGCAATCTTGAGAAAGAAAAATGGAGCTGGAGGAATCAGGCTTCCTGACTTCAGACTATACTACAAAGCTACAGTAATCAAGACAGTATGGTACTGGCACAAAAACAGAAATATAGATGAATGGAACAGGATAGAAAGCCCAGAGATAAACCCATGCACATATGGTCACCTTATCTTTGATAAAGGAGGGAAGAGTATACAGTGAAGAAAAGACAGCCTCTTCAATAAGTGGTGCTGGGAAAACTGGAGAGGTATATGTAAAAGAATGAAATTAGAACACTCCCTAACACCATACACAAAAATAAACTCAAAATGGATTAAAGACCTAAATGTAAGGCCAGACACCATCACACTCTTAGAGGAAAACATAGGCAGAACACTCTATGACATCAATCACAGTAAGATCCTTTTTGACCCACCTCCTAGAGAAATGGAAATAAAAACAAAAATAAACAAGTGGGACCTAATGAAACTTAAAAGCTTTTGCAAAGCAAAGGTTACCATAAACAAGACAAAAAGACAACCTTCAGAATGGGAGAAAATATTTGCAAATGAAGCAACTGACAAAGGATTAATCTCCAAAATATACAAGCAGCTCATGCAGCTCAACATTAAAAAAGCAAACCACCCAATCCAAAAATGGGCAGAAGACTTAAATAGACATTTCTGCAAAGAATATATATAGATTGCCAACAGACACATGAAATAATGCTCAACATCATTAATCATAAGAGAAATGCAAATCAAAACTACAATGAGGTGTCATCTCCCACCAGTCAGAATGGCCATCATAAAAAAATCTACCGACAATAAATGCTGGAAAGAGTGTGGAGAAAAGGGAACCCTCTTGCATTGTTGGTGGGAATGTAAATTGATACAGCCGCTATGGAGAACAGTATGGACGTTCCTTAAAAAACTAAAAATAGAACTACCATACGACCCAGCAATCCCAATACTGGGCATATACCCTGAGAAAACCATAATTCAGAAAGAGTCATGTGCCAGAATGTTCACTGAAGCTTTATTTACAACAGCCAGGACATGGAAGCAACCTAAGTGTCCATCGATAGATGAATGGATAAAGAAGATGTGGCACATATATACAATGGAATATTACTCAGCCATAAAAGGAAACAAAATTGAGTTATTTGTAGTGAGGTGGATGGACCTAGAGTCTGTCATACAGTGAAGTAAGTCAGAAAGAGAAAAACAAATATCATATGCTAACACATATATATGGAATCAAAAGAAAATGGTCAGCGGAACCTAGGGGCAAGATGGGAATAAAGATGCAGACCTACTAGAGAATGGACTTGAGGATACGGGGAGGTGGAAGGGTAAGCTGGGACAAAGTGAGAGAGTGGCATGGACATATATATGCTACCAAACGTAAAACAGATAGCTAGTGGGAAGCAGCCGCATAGCACAGGGAGATCAGCTTGGTGCTTTGTGACCACATAGAGGGGTGGGATATGGAGGGTTGGAGGGAGGGAGATGCAAGAGGGAAGAGATATGGGGACATTTGTATATGTATAACTGATTTACTTTGTTATAAAGCAGAAACTGACACACCATTGTAAAGCAGTTATACTCCAATAAAGATATTAAAATAAAAGAAAAGCTATACAGAGAAAATCACACAAAGAAGCATACACTTACACACTCAGAAAAAGAGGAAAAGGAAAAAATACATATATATATTAAAAAGAAAACAAAAAAATGGAAGAGAGGAACTAATTCAATAAACCCATCTACCAATGATAATAAGCTATATATTTAAACTAAGATAAACATAAAACCAGAAACAAATTAGATGCAGAAAGCAAACCCCAAGTCTACAGTTGCTCCCAAAGTCCACTGCCTCAATTTTGGGATGATTCTTTGTCTATTCAGGTATTCCAGAGATGGTGGGTACATCAAGTTGACTGTGGAGATTTAATCTGCTGCTCCTGAGGCTGCTGGGAGAAATTTCCATTTCTGTTCTTTGTTCACACAGCTTCTGGGGTTCAGCTTTGGATTTGGCCCCACCTCTGCATACAGGTCATCTGAGGACATTTGTTCCTTCCCAGATAGGACTGGGTTAAAGTAGCAGCTGATTAGGGGGCTCTGGCTCATGCAGGCTGGGGGGAGGGAGTATGGAATGTGGAGTGAACCTGTGGTGGCAGAGGACAGTGTGACATTGCAACAGGCTGAGGTCTCCCGGGGAAGTTGTCCCTGGATCACAGGACCCTGGCAGTGGCAGGCTACACAGGCTCCCTGGACGGGAGGTGTGGATAGTGACCTGTGCTTGCACACAGGCTTCTTGGTGGCTGCAGCATCAGCCTTAGCATTTCATACCCGTCTCTGGTGCTCGTTTAGGTGGTGCTCTGAGTCCCCTCTCCTCGTGCACCCCAAAACAATTGTCTCTTGACTGTTAGGCTGTTCCAGACTTTTTCCCGGATTCCCTCCTGGCTAGCTGTGGTACACTAGCCCCCTTCAGGCTGTGTTCACTCAGCCAACCCCAGTCCTCTCCCTGGGGTCTGACCTCCAAAGTCTGAGCCTCAGCTCCCAGCCCCTACCCATCCCAGCCCGTGAGCAGACAAGCCTCTCGGGCTAGTGAATGCTGGTCAGCACTGATCCTCTGTGCAGGAATCTCTCCGCTATGCCCTCTGCACCCCTGTTGCTGTGCTATCCTCCATGGCACTGAAGTAACCCCCCCCATCCCCTGTCTCCACCAGTGAAGGGGCTTCCTAGTGTGTGGAAACTTTTCCTCCTTCATAGCTCCCTCCCAGAGGTGCAGGTCCCATCCCTATTCCTTTGTCTCTGTTTTTTCTTTTTTTCTTTGCCCTACCCAGGCAAGTGGGGAGTTTCTTGCAATTTGGCAAATCGAGGTCTTCTGCCAGTGTTCAGTAGGTGTTCTTTAAGAGTTGTTCCACATGTAGATGTATTTTTGATGTATTTGTGAGGAGGAAGGTGATCTCCACGTCTTAGTCCTCTGCCATCTTGAAGGTCCCCCAATTTCATTCCTTTTTATAGCTGAGTAATATTCCATTGTATATATGTACCACATCTTCTTTATCCATTCCTCTGTTGATGGACCTTTAGGTTGCTTCCATGTCTTGGCTATCGTAAATAGTGCTGCAATGAACATTGGGGTGCATGTGTTTTTCTGAATTATGGTTTTCTCTGGCTAAATGCCCAATAGTGGGATTACTGGGTCATATGGTGGTTCTATTTTTAGTTTTTTAAGGAACCTCCATACTGTTCTCCATAGTGGCTGTATCCATTTACATTCCCAGCAACGTGTATGAGGGTTCCCTTTTCTCCACGCCCTCTCCAGCATTTATTGTTTGTAGATTTTTTGGTGATGGCCATTCTGACAGGTGTGAGGTGATACCTCATTGTAGTTTTGATTTGCATTTCTCTAATAATTAGTGATGTTGAGCATCTTTTCATATGTTTGTTGGACATCTATATGTCTTCTTTGGAGAAAGGTCTATTTAGATCTTCTGCCCATTTTTTGATTGGGTTATTTGTTTTTTTGATATTGAACTATATGAGCTACTTGTATATTTTAGAGATTAATCCTTTTCAGTTGCTTCATTTGCAAATATTTCCTCTCATTCTGAGGGTTTTCTTTTCATCTTGCTTATGGTTTCC